>NW_020837955.1:10737148-10991541 GCF_003676395.1 Aethalodelphis obliquidens | reverse complement strand
CCAAAAAAAAAAAAAAAAAAAAAAGGATTAAAGACATAAATGTAAGGCCAGAAACTATCAAACTCTTAGAGGAAAACACAGACAGAACACTCTATGACATAAATCACAGCAAGATCCTTTTTGAGCCACCTCCTACAGAAATGGAAATAAAAACAAAAATAAACAATTGGGACCTAATGAAACTTAAAAGCTTTTGCACAGCAAAGGAAACCATAAACAAGACCAAAAGACAACCCTCAGAATGGGAGAAAATATTTGCAAATGAAGCAACTGACAAAGGATTAATCTCCAAAACATACAAGCAGCTCATGCAGCTCAATACCAAAAAAACAAACAACCCAATCCAAAAATGGGCAGGAGACCTAAATAGACATTTCTCCCAAGAAGATATACAGATTGCCAACAAACACATGAAAGGATGCTGAACATCACTAAGCATTAGAGAAATGCAAATCAAAACTACAGTGAAGTATCACCTCACACCAGTCAGAATGGCCATCATCAAAACATCTACAAACAATAAATGCTGGAGAGGGTGTGGAGAAAATGGAACCCTCTTGCACTGTTGGTGTGAATGTAAATTGATACAGCCACTATGGAGAACAGTATGGAGGTTCCTTAAAAAACTAAAAATAGAACTACCATATGACCCAGGAATCCCACTACTGGGCATATACCCTGAGAAAACCGTAATTCAAAGAGTCATTTACCACAATGTTCATTGCAGCTCTATTTACAATAGGACATGGAAGCAACCTAAGTGTCCATCGACAGATGAATGGATAAAGAAGATGTGGCACATATATACAATGGAATGTTACTCAGCCATAAAAAGAAACGAAATTGTTATTTGTAGTGAGGTGGATGGACCTACAGACTGTCATACAGAGTGAAGTAAGTCAGAAAGAGAAAAACAAATACCGTATGCTAACACATATATATATGGAATCTAAAAAAAGAAAAAAAAATGGTTCTGAAGAACCTAGTGGCAGGGCAGGAATAAAGACGCAGACGTAGAGAATGGACTCGAGGACGTGGGGAGGGGGAACGGTAAACTGGGACAAAGTGGGAGTGTGGCGTGGACATATATACACTACCAAACGTAAAATAGATAGCTAGTGGGAAGCAGCAGCATAGCACAGGATCAGCTCGTTGCTTTGTGACCACCTAGAGGGGTGGGATAGGGAGGGTGGGTGGGAGATGCAAGAGGGAGGAGATATGGGGATATATGTATATGTGTAGCTGATTCACTTTGTTATAAAGCAAAAACTAACACACCTTGTAAAGCAATTATACTCCAATAAAGATGTTAAAAAAATCTTTATTATTTTCCTCAAGACAAAAAAAACGCTAGAAACCTTTTTTTTTAAAAATTTTAAAAGCCTATCTACTAAAATATTTAAGGAATTATTTGTCAATATCATAGTATTACAAAACCTAACTGAAAGCATGAAGTTTTAAACTCACCATTAGGGCATTTGAAGCACACACACTATGAAATCCATAATAAAATGCAGCAAACTGCTTATAGATGGATTTGTTGAGAAGAAAGTCAATATAAAGGTGTACATATTCTGGAAAACAATTTTATATCATTAAGTCGTAAAAGTAAATGGCAAATACTAATGCGCTTTAATTAATAAATCGTGTTTTAACTTACCTTTCCTATTTTGATTGGTAACTGCAATTTTATCACCACCTGGCTTTAAATTATAGGACTTAATTATTCCGAATTCTTCTTGAAACACCTGATGGGAGATTCCAACACAGTGTATTTATTGGTATGGCTGATATATTAACAGACTTCAGTGAACAGGTTTGTAAAATTTAAAAAGAAAACTTTTTTCCCCCTCCTCTAAATATACAAACTACAGAATGGCTAGGCTTTTGTGATATTTGTATTAAGAATAGAGTCGTGGAAGCATTTTGGGGTAAAAAAGTAGGGACTTAACCCTCTTGAATACAGTTAAATACTTTACTGATGTTAACAAAATTTGCGCGGGCATTTAGGGAAGCACTCAGGTCTTTGGAGCCATGTGGATTCCTATAATTCCCACCTCCTGATTATTGTCAGGGGAGTGGAAGCGAGAGAGTTTTGGTCTGGTCGATTAGCTTCTGCTTCTAACTTCTTGCATTGAAGCGACAGAAGGGGCTTGTTAGAAGCTGAAAAGCTCTGAGAAAGTAACTGAGTCAAGGACACAGGCCAGGTGCCTGGCAGAGTGCCCTCACCCTTGCTGATGTTCTTTAAGCACTTTCCTTGACTGCTCACCTATATGTGTCTGCCTCTTTATCTCTACTTTATCAGGTTAAGATCCTTTAAGATAGGGGGTGGCATGTACTGATCAGTCCTTGTTCATCTTTTCTAATGGTGGGTGTATGGTAACAAAGGGTATTTTTCACATATGAAATACCTGGTTAACGGAAAGCTATTTGCCCTTAAGGATACCTGAAATGTTGAATAGAAATCTTCTTCAACATTGCCTTCATATGACAGGAGTTCACTTAATCCATGGGCCAACTCCTATAAAGAGAAATCTGTTATCTGTGTTTTTAAATCAAATAGTACTACCCAAAATAGTTAAGCAGATCTACTACAGTTCAGTTACATGTGAGACAGAGTAGATAAACGCAGACTTTGAAATAATGATAATATTTGATATTGTTTTTTCCAGGGCACAAAATGCTGGTTAATGATTTCTACCATGTAAGAGGCTTGGAAAAATTTATTGGAAAAGGTCACATAAAGGAACGTACCCAATTATACCCACAGAGGAATAATTCTGGGGTCTATTCTTATTCAGTGAGCTAAGAGCACAGTTTCCATCATAATTCACTGCTATCTGTAACATCACTGTTTATGAATTTGCAGTATTTCTCACTTTCAGTTTATATTCTTAAAAAACTCTGTTAATGTTTTAGGATTCATCTTTTAAACATAAAAACACACAGTTCATACATGTTAAGTGGTTTTTACATTTCAGTTATGGTGCCTTCCTCTCCCAAGAACAACTTGAGAACACTGGAGGAAATATTTTCCTACATTGTAACTCATGATTTCCCTGAACAGAGATTGAAAAATAGAAAAACTAAGCCAGTATTTTTTAAAATTTCAGGTTTTATGAAAAAAAGTTTTAATTTATTTTAAACATTAGTAGAAAATATAAGGAACAGCATGATTAGAATGACCTTACACACTTTACATATTAAAATTTCCATTCCATTAAAATAAGAAAATTTTAAACAAATCTAGGCTGGCATAGGTTCCGATATGATTTTCATTATTTGTTTCAATTATTAATAAAATTATGGATGCTGAAAATTATAATTGGGAGATTTGCAGTTTTTTGAACAATTCAAGGGACTAGTAGATGAATCTAATGGAAAGTATTTACCATTTTCTTTCAAAGATTAAATTTTTAATGATAAAATACAAAGTCAATTAGGTAGTAAAATTATATACTCAGATCTGCTTTATTCAGGACTGTAGCGCCTTTTATTCCCAGTCTTTGTATTTTCAAAACCCAATTTCTGTTGATTTGTTGTTTACCTGTTCTTAGACTCTTAACTGTAATATGTTATCTCTAAAATATTAATTACCCATATAGTTCAACACCTTTATAATTTTGTAAATGTAAAATTAAGAGTGTGTGAAGATACAGACTACTGGTTTTACACACTGTTTGAATACCCTGGTATTATTTAATAGAGCATATTTGAGAGTGACTTAAGCAAAAAGAAAAGAGCTATTGCAGTTCCTGATTCAAGGCTACACTTAGCCTCTCCTCCATTCTCAACTAAAAACCTCAAGGGTAATTTTCACAAGGCTGTGTGGGGAAGATTTGTTGCTGCTGCTGGACAGTTCTGATGCTTTGAGTCATGGATCCGTCTCTATAAAACCAATGGAGTTTTCATTAACATGGCCATCGAAAAGCACTGGCCTGTTAACACTGTATTTATTGAAGGCTCCATCATCGAATATTTTGCTTACTTTCTGTATTTTTTGTCCTTATTCACAGATACTGTGTTTAAATTAAGAAATGTACCACTATAGGTTTCTCTTTGCTTTCCTGTTTACTCTTCTTAAAACACATAGTGTACAAATACAAATGGTAAACAAAGTACTGAATAAAAAAGCACTTAAAACTTTTTTATCGATATATTTTACCATATATGAAATGGGAATTAGGTGTTAATTTTTAATAGATGCCATTAATAAATCGATAATCCATTTTTAAATTAAAAAAAATTCCCCACATTCCACTATCCTAACATGGCTGTTTTCTTGCTTCCTTTCAATCTTTATTCATGCATGCATAGGGACTCAGTTTTTTCTACAGTTGATCTCATAGCGTATGCACAATCTTGATTCACTATTAAAGAGGCAATATAAGAACATGAAATTAACTCAGTATCACCTTCAGCTCCATAATATAAAACAACGTATTGGTATAGTCATTCATAAAATATCCATTATTATTAACTAAAAACACCTGGATCTAAATGAGTCAAATTCAAATAGCTTTAATCATAAAATTAGACAATTTATTGGTAAAAACCAATAATAAAATTAGGAAATTTATTGGTAAATGATCTAACAAAAACTGCATATATGGGACTAAAAAATCACAGAAATCTAAATGAGAAGGTAGCTCATCTGTTAGTGTGTGTATATATATATATATATATATATATATATATATATATATATATAATATATACTAACTAGTATATATATCAGTGTATAGATATAACAATAACTCCCACTGTTACACAAATAAGGAAATTAATTGAATCGTCCAGGGCTCATAGGTAGTATGTGGCCAAAATACAAGACTATAAAGGGCAAATCTTTCAGTTTCTTAAGTAGTCTGCTCTATACCTTTTGCAACTTTTTCCAACTACTGAGTCTTATAAAAATACAGATTTAGGCTCTTAATCTGAAAGAATCCAAACCAATTTCCAAAAATGTATCTGATATCACATGAAGAATGGTTTTCTAATTAGTCACATGTTCTGGAGAGGTTTCTCAACTTTGATAGGAAGGTTCCAACCCTACACCAAACTCATTTGACCATCCAGACACAGAGATATTTAAACAGGCCCTTAATCCACATCCAGGTACTTACTAAGAATATTATGGGGAATTCTCTGCTGACCAATGGCTACCAAAACCCAGCTGTAAAAAAGCATTATTACTGTAGAGGATTTTCAGAATGATGTGTATACTATCCATTCTTCTACTACGTTTTTGCACTGGATTAAACTTGATGATTGGAAATCTAATTTCTGAATTGAGGAATGTTATCAGAGACAGGCCTGTGAAATTCATTAATTTTATTCAGGGATGGTGTTGCAGATGTTGTTAACGATATTGCATAGTGACACGTTAATAAGAATCCACAGTAGCGATCAGGTACTAAGTACTTTATTATCTCATGTAATCTTCCCAGTATGGAAGTTCTACTATCCCATTGTTCACATAAGGAAATTAGAGCTCAGAAACATAAACAACTTATCCACATTCACAGAACTAATACGTGGCAGAGGCTGGATTCAAATCTCTGTCCCTGACTCACAGCCTGTTCTACTAATGTTAGAGGAACTTAGAAGTGCTGCAAAGCGGGTTATGTGTCTCTATAAGGAAGAAGAAAATTAGACAAAAAAGGAGATGGGTTACAAAGGTAGAGGGAAACCATATTTAAACATAAGAATAGCGTTAGGAGGAGAGAGACTGCAGTAGAAGAGAGATGATCTAGAATTACGGGATAAGATGCTAAACGACTTTATACTTACAGGCATAATTTGACACAGGTCATCAGTGGTAACACTGCAGATGCCTACTGGCATACTTTGGTCATTAGGAACGATGGGAGGGCTCAATAATTTCTTGTAGCAGCAGGGGGGGAAACGAATATCCAAAGTAATGCTGTTATAAACAGCTAGTCCCATAAGCTATGCATACTAAATGTTAAGCATTAACATAAAATCCATGACAACAAATGAGTTTTGAATTATGCATCAGTCTATTTCTTGCATACTTCTTTCAGATCTAACACTGACTTTCTAATTAATCCCACATACTTCCTCTTTCCTTTCATTTATTTTCCCTTTATTTTACATAATATATTGATAATTACCAAAAATCATGTAAAAAGGAGAGGATCAGGTGAGAGTATTTAATCATTTCCCTAGAAAAGTTTATCTAAGATCACAATAGATAGCAATTTCATACATTTCTATAAAGTATTTAACATATAAGAAAACTTTCTAAATTTAAACAAAGATGTAGGTGATTTCATAAGCAGCAGCAATTTATTCAGAACTCACTGCAGAACACCACCAGTGATTTTGGTGATCATTTTGGCTATTTTAAAACTAAATACAGGGCTTCCCTGGTGGCGCAGTGGTTGAGAGTCCGCTTGCCGATGCAGGGGACACGAGTTCGTGTCCCGGTCCGAGAATATCCCACATGCCGCGGAGTGGCTGGGCCCGTGAGCCATGGCCGCTGAGCCTGCGCGTCCGGAGCCTGTGCTCCGCAACGTGAGAGGCCCGCGTACCGCAAGAAAAAAACAACCAAAAAAACCAAAAACCAAAACAAAAAAAAACCAACTAAATACAGGCTATGTAGAGAGAGCTGTATTGAGTAGTCCTATGGATACACACACACTGACATCTACATACACATGCACTACTGATATGTTAATAGGACAATTATTCTGCCACAGTAATACTTGAAAGACTTATTACTTGGAGTTTACTTAAAGTGTTAAAGTTAAAAAGCTACAGATGTTATATTTATAAACTTTGCCCGACTGCATTTTGTTTATCAGTTATACAGCAGAATGTAATTTATCCATTTTCTAAAAACGGTGTTTTAGATCAAATTTCATAATATTTCAACTGTCAAATAAACATTATAGTATCAAGTGCTTAAGGAAGTCAAATTTTATTGACTTAAAAGGAAATCTAAATATATGGGCTGGATAAATTATTGAAAACAATTTAAAAGATTAGAAGACAGCCAATAATTCAATTTGCTAAGGCAGAATGAAGGCTAATAATAATTTAAGGAACAGATATGTGATTTTACAGGTAACCATATCAACAGAGACTGAGCAATGTGTTCTAGGGTAAAGATACTGAAATTAAGTTCTAATGTATGCCTGTAATTGTGATAATAGCAATAACAGTAATAAGCATGATACTACTTTAGTTACCATTTATGATCATTTACTATAGTGACAAGTTCTAAGCATTTTTCATTAAAAATTACAAAAAAAAAATTATAATTATAATCCTGAAGGAAGGTTTTTAACAGATGAGGAAGTAGGTTAATAGGATCTGCTTCAGGGCACTTCCATACCCAGAAGAATCATGCTGCATTTCGCACTAAATCAAGTTGCTCTGGTTGAAGCAGGGGTGGGGATGTTGGAATTCTGCTGGAGCCACTGAAGTGTCATGTGGTGCAAACAGAGCCGACTTTGAAAACCCTGCACTATATTATGTCGCCCCCTACCCTTAGTTCCAGTGCCCCTTTGGTAATTCTACTCCTAAAAAACTGTTAGATTATGGCTCTTCATACACTCTTCAAAACATTTTATAATTATTTCTATAGGTTTTACTATAACACTTCTTGTAAACTCCAAGGCCTTAATATTTTAAAATAATTATATTAGAAATACAATACTGTGAGAACTACTAGAACAATAAATCTTTGGTCCTGAAATTTAGAAACTGGAACTATGTATGGAACCAACTCTATTTTCTAAATCATCATACCTGTTACTTCTCAATTTTTTGTTCTCCTCATCTTTGACAGATCTCTCCACCACTTACGTGATCACAATCCACTGTCATCCCACATGTTTGCATATATTATCATGCTGTTTAGGGCATCAGTCTTACTTTCTGTAGGTTTCTTTTGTGTGTGTGAGATAAATACACCTAATAATGAGATAATAGTGGCTATAATTTAATTTTAGATTAATTGTTTAATTTGTAATATACAACATGTAAATACACTTAATATGCTCTTTTGGGTAATGATTGAATAGAAACTAATGCCTACTGCAAAAAAAAAAAACCACACACACACAAAAAGCAAATTCACAATATTACATATACCACTCTAAAAATGTGGTATAAGAGCTGATACTTTATTACAAATATTAGAAAGTCAAAGTATCAGCCAAATCTAAGCCATGATAAGAATGTAAAGTAATGACAAACATATTTATCAGGAAATTCAAATAGCTCCTAGTGTGGTGAGAAGCATCAATGACTCAGGCCTTCAATGAAGTCGAAATATTCAACAAGTGACTACTGGAGATAAGAGAGTAAAAACAGGAGTCTAATAATTGTTAAACATTCCTTACTGTGGGCTTAGCACTTTGGACCTTTAGATACGACAACACATACAAAATTTCAGATTAAGTTTACCATCACAAGGTGTGGTTTTCCTCACTACCTTTTCTTCCATCCAGCCTCTCAATTTTCATATACATTCTTCAGGATTTACTCCAACAAATGCAAGAAAGACAGACATTCAAAGCTCTCCATCAGATGGCTCTTAATTCGTATTTTGCCAGCACCTTCCATAACTCTCGGAGCACCCTCTGCTCCCATCAAGTGGACCTCTACATTGCTCTGTAACAGGGCCAGCACAACGCTGACTTGTCCCCAGCCTTTCTCCCAGTCTATGCCCTACTCTCTCCAGTCCTGTGTTAATCAAATATATTGGTTCCATTTTAAAATTTGGGAAGAACACACTGAATCGTTTCCTTCTCAGAACTCTTCAGAACTTAATGCCAAATGGTCATTTGACTCTGAGAACAGACCACCCTGAATTGGTGGTCATCTGTCTGTCTAGATGGTAAGCTTCTTAAAGGTAGTTTTCTTTTCCTTCTTTTAACCTATGTATCCCCAGTGTTTGCTTATTTATTTATTCTTCCCTCCTTTCTTCCACAATTATATTTTTTAGAGTTTAAAAATGAATGCAGAAGTCATCCTGTCCAGTCTCCCAGCCAATGCAGGAATGCCCTCTCCAACACACCTGATAGGGATCAGAGGATGGCATAGAAATTTATATAATTTTAAAAAACACTATAAAATAATGCCGTATGCTTTAAATGTTCCCATTCCATTCAACTTTTAATTTTTTATGAATGTCCCAGGATTTGAGGCCACATTAAGAGTTAGACTTAATTTCCATACTTTCAATTTAGAAAACTGGGTGAAATAAGCACAAAGTGAAAGAACTAACAGAAAAATAGTTCACTATGAATAGGAAAGACACTATGACTTTTAAAAAATGTCTTAAATTTCTGATAATTTAGGTTATATATGAAATAGGAAATAATATTTATTTTGAGATAAGGTTTTCAGAGAAAAGTGTGAACAATTCAGTCACTCCTTCCAATTAACTAAATCTGCTGATATTACATAGCTGTGATATTACAAAATAATAAAGATTACTGAAAAATCTACCAGTAATTTGACAAGAATGTTTAATCTGAATAAAATGCTTATTAACAGTTTTCCAAAATTCAGATAAAATTCTTAAAACTCTCTAGTCTACTAGCACCTCCTAGTGGAAAGTTTAAAGGATACAATTCCAACCAATCGGAATTCAGAATAGTTGTCACATTTAAAGCTGCTAAACCAATGGCAGTATGAATCCTTATGATACGTAAACATGCCTGGAAAATAGAAGCATAATTTCATCAATATGATTGATTAAAAAAACCCAGAGCAGTAAACATGTACATGGCATCTCATCTATTAGAAGCAACACATTTCAGCAACAGTTCTGTTAGAAACTACCTTTCATGTTAAAATGTATCAAATACACGTCCAACAAATTTGCAAGAGCACTTTATTGTTCACTGGTATCCTGAACCAGGGGTAGAAACAGGGTAAAAAGACAGAAACTAAATTAATCAGTTGATTTATAAAAACTATAATTTTATACTTTATAAGTTATGATCAAAATTAATTTTGAGGATTATCTGGAGGTTTCAATTTACCTCTGTCTTCTCCATTTCCCATTACCAGAGAGATGCTGTATATACATATACACCAAATTAGGAAAAATAAAGAATAAGAAAAACACTTAAAACTCTCTTTTGAAGAAAAACATTTAATGATACTAAGGATTATATAGGTGTTTTCTCTACATAAAATATAATTAAATTTCAAAGGTTTATTTAATGATTCTTATTTATTAAAATGGCTCATATTTTAATGAAAGAGACTTTGAATATTAGTGAAGAGCAAACTATAGTTCTGTTTTTTAATTTCGAATGTTCTTTTTATTTCAGTGACAAATTTTCATGCATTTGGCTTAGTCAGAAAACATGTGGATGCTTCCTTGCAAAGACATCTTGTGTAGGATTCCCAGTAAGATAATGATTATTAGGTTCATCAATTTGGTCAGTTTAAAAAATGTAACTAACAGTCTTTAAAAAATCATTCAACATTTATGGTTGACAAAAAAATCTGTAAAATCATAGGCTAAATTAAAAATAAGAGCGACTACTTGAATCTAACAATTAGGGAGAAAACACTTTCATAAAAATTAACTACTCACCATAATCGGGATGAAAAATTTGGCGAATTAAAAGAAGGAACCATTCTTTAGTCAAGCCGCCCATATCCAAACCAGCTTCCCCTACAAACGTAACTTTCAACTTCTTTTTCAAGTCTGCTCTTTTCCGGGTTAACTATTTGAAGAAATTATAAAGTAGAGGAGAACAAAGGGCAGTAAAAAGGAAATTAATTTTTAAAATTTTGGAATATGTATTATCTTATTTACAATGTCACAAAACTCCATCCATCCATCCGTCTCCCAACACTGTATTAGTCAGGTATGGTAATGTTTGTTGTAGAGATCAAGGAACAGAATTAGAGAGCTCAGGTAGCTTGCCCAAGGTTACTGTCTCCCAGCACCATATTGTCTCCAAGATTTTAATTTAGCAGAATACAGTACAAAGTAGTTCATTGCCTTCAACGCTAAACTTAAAAAAAATCACATAACTAAATCAAATATTATCTTAGGGCTTCCCTGGTGGTGCAGTAGTTGAGAGTCCGCCTGCCGATGCAGGGGACACGGGTTCGTGCCCCGGTCCGGGAAGATCCCACATGCCGCGGAGCGACTAGGCCTGTGAGCCATGGCCGCTGAGCCTGCGTGTCCGGAGCCTGTGCTCCGCAACGGGAGAGGCCACAACAGTGAGAGGCCCGTGTACCACACACACACACACACACACACACACACACACACACACACACACACAAAAGCAAGCACACTACTGGCATACAGAAACAAAAGATAGCTTACTAAGATTTTAGTAATAAGCCATATTATCAAATTTATTTAAAGCTTTAATCAAATAATACTATTCTGGAATAAATGATCAATACCTCATCAAGAGAATCGCTGACCAGATGTGTCCGCCTTACTTTCATATTTAGAAATAACATATTCATATCAGGTCTCTGTCTTCGAGATACTTTATCCACCAGACTTTGCTAATTAAAAAAGAAAGCAAACATTTTCATTTATACTTAAACTATAATCTCATTTAAAACATTTAAACACTTTAGTAAAAATCACTTATATTCCTCTCTTTGCCATCTCTCATAAACAATTTCATAAACTCGATTATACAAATTTTGATTTATGAAAATGCCCTACAATTATTTCATTTGGGGACAATAATAACCAAATAATAATAATAACCAAATAACCAAAGGGGATCCAAAATGGAGGACCTAAAATAATTCATCTTCTTTAGTAAAATAATGTTGCATTACTGTTTCTGTATGTCTCATCTCTTAAATGGCAAAGTTTTCTGTTTAGTAAATACAAACAAAGTGGGAACATTGGAAACAAGGTATATACTTCTGACGATAAACTTGGCTTAAGCTTTTTTAGATACTGGATTTACTCTAAAAGCACAATTAGTCTACTTTTAGAAAGTAATTTTCAACATATTTCAGAAACCATTAACAATGCTCATATCCTTTGTCCCAGTAATTCCACTTCTGGGAATTCTAAACACAGAAAATATTTTATACAGTGAGATGTTCATCACAGCATTATCTATAAGAGCAAAACTTTAGAAATATCTTAAGTATGTATCTCTCTAATGGAATATAATACAGCTATCAAAAATGATGTTCATAAATACTATGTAAATAACATGGAAAATGTTTAGGGAACATACAACTGAAAAAAAAAGTGGAGAAACAAAATTGTATACACAATATTGTTTAAACTCTGCTGCCTTTTAAAGACAATATAGGTAAAAACTATCAAAAGAAAATTTCCTAAAATGTTAACAATAGTTATGCTTGAGTGATGGAAATATGATTTAAAAAATATAAGGAATATATAAATATCATGCTTGTATATTTACTTTATCTAAATCTTTTTCAGACTACCTCATCCTCTTTGGTAACAAAGAAAATGAATTATTGTACAGATTAAAGACGAACACTTCAGACATTTTAAATACATGCAGCAATTTGCTTACTAGGTAAAATTTTAATACCCCAAATCTATATAAGGCTACTTTCATGATTTTGTAGATTACTATAATAATACACTAATTCAGAGCCCTTCCTCATCTCTCCAATATTCAATTCTAAAGGCTTTTAGTAGTTTTTATTTCTTCTCTGTGTCCTCTCTTTTGTGCTCAAAGAGATCTATATTTCCAGGATAGTATGCTGTGTCATGGTCCTGTTTTCCAACCCTTTACTATCTTCTGTTCCCAGTCTAGCTCCTGGGAAGCTGTCACACTGGAAATATCCAACACACAAATTTCAATTAGGATGCTAATGGAAGACAAGGCTTAGTGGCTACTCCTCCCATCAGGAATTCATATTGAATAGAAAGTGTTTCAAATGAAAGAAATAACTAACAATGGTAGAATTTTAGACATAGTCTGATGAGGAAGTTATTTTTAGGCTGGGGAATGTCTTTTGCAACTTTAAAGTATACTATATAAGCTCTTGCTTGCATTAACTACTTATAAGGCTGTCCTTGTGTCAAAATAGTTACCAGTCATTAATTCCAAGTGGTATGGCAGTTTACAAGTTAAAATGCTGGGAAACACCCATAACCGACAATGCTACTTGACACTTCAGTTGCTACTCATTTGTGCCCATGCCCTGTGGAAGATAGCCTGGGACACAGTCTACAGCTGTCACTCTCCTTTTAATTGGAAGAAAAGTTAAAAGAAGATTATTTAATATTTTAAGTGTGAGTGACACAGCAGAAGACTGCTCAGAGGAACTTAGATAAACTTCTAGCTCTTTGGATTTTTCCCTTATAAATATAAAAAATCATAACCCAAGGTTAAAAAAAAAAAGCACTAAAAAGGCACATGAAATTGCATAAATGCAACTAACCGAAAACGTCAAAATGACAAGCTATGTAGACTCATCTTTGAGCCAATATCTACCCAAGATTAGGTAATAATTCTGGTGCTAAATATACCTGTTGAAATCTACTCTTCAGCAGGGTAATGTGGCTATGTTACTCCTTTGGTATAAATAGGCAATAACATTTCTTGTAATATTCCAATACTCAGTGTAAACTGACTCTCGGATGTCACTAGTCACTCGAATCTTTTGTCCCGCTCTGTGACAGGAAAAAATACTCACCTTCTGGTGAATTACTGAAGAATAAACAATTCTTATTTTTATGGTATTTTGAAGTATTACAATTTATGCATTAGGATTCTTTTTATATTCTTGGACAAGACACAGAAATCATTTCCTTTTACTCTATGGGTCTGTCTTGGGTCTCTTTATTTTAAGAAGACTACAGCCAAACCTTCCAAGTTTTAAAGTTGCAAGTAATCATGTCACAAAAGCAGATACTCAAAATATATGAGCATTTAAATGTATAGTCTAGAGCTCTAACCTAAAACAAAAAAGCTCAGTCAATCTGGTATATATTAAAGTACCTAACTTTACTGTGCTGTGCTGAAACCATGGTAGGCTGTGAACAGGACAGGCCCAGAGATGAACTTCATCTTGCTCCATTAATTTGTCTAAAGCCAGCCTGACTGCTACCCCAGTTTCAATGGGCCTCTATGCATTTTGGTTCCCTAAGGATCATTAAACATCTCTCACCTTCTTTGGACATATTTTCTCAGTTTTTCAAGACTATACTTTTTGTTACATTTTCTAATTTTTCAGTTGTTTCTATTTGTCATAAAATCTAGAAAATGTGTCAGTGGTTTGAGTAGTTTGCTCTTAAGGACACTCCTTTCCTTGTCCTCACTGTAGTTCTTTCTCACCAGTGCTCTGCTAGTGACCCTGGAGGATGTTATCTACAAAATGATGTCCAACAAGTTCCGAGTACTTTGGATCTGTGAGAGGCATTTAATCTCCATGCTATATTTATAATATAATGAGAAGTTGATGAGGGGTATCTTTTCCCCGTATCATGAACAGGTTTAAGTACTTTTTGAGGGAGTATGATATGAATTTTACTTTTAACATTTCCTGATTATGCTAGAACAATTCACAAGACATTTGACTTATTTGTTAAATTATTTACTATATATTGATTATAGTCAGCATAAATGTTTTCATAGCTGGCTTACCCTTGCGATGCTTATCATCTGTTGCTCTGAGTCTCTTTGAATAATGATTTTTTTTGCAGCTATAGAAATAACGAATGGGTACTGACAGAAGGAAAACCTGCTCAACAAGTGAAAACAGAAAAAGCAAAATGGTGTATTTTTAGCAAAATTATACTAAGGGAATCTAAGGTACCCCTTCTAACAATATTAAACATTACTTTTGTATTGTGTTTTACCATTCACAGAATGATTTTATGGTCATCACTTCTTTGAATCCCCACAGCCCTGTGAAGTATGCTTCATTATTAGATGTGCAGTGCCTTTATTCTCTAGAGGAAGCTACACCTAATGTTCTGAAATATGTGCTAACTGCTTATATTGTTTGTACAAATAATTTCAGTTTAGATAGTCACTTGTATATCATTACCTGGGAAAAATATGGGCAACAGCAGAACCAGGAGGCAGAAGTGTTGATGAAGGATTTAGGACAGAAAATTCATGTGCAGAAATTAATATAAGAATCCATTACTATATGGATATTTCTGATGCGTGAGCTTCAGAAATGAGGAAATCTAGCAATAACTATGGTAGGAAAAGTAGTAAATTTAAGAGCAATAAAATAAAAGTTAGAAAAAGGTGTGTCGCTTTAGCGCTGTATTTAATGATGTAGTAAGATGAAATGGTATGTATTTGTAAAAATACAACATATGATCAAAAGTTATGAAAATAACTTCTTTCCTGGCTCAGAGCTCATTCTATGTTATATAAAAGAGCCACAAACCACACAGAGAAATGCACTTAGAGAGAACTAGTATCGTAGCAATGACACTTCAGGAGTTAGACTCCCACCAGAAGTGGCTGTAATGCATCCATCAGTTACAGTTGGAATGCACTGAGGACAGTGAAGCAGTGCATCTGTGACCACTGTGCAAGATAGGGATTACGAGGAAAAAGGAAATAGCCCTAGTGCGAACTGAAAATGAAATGGCTTTCCCCTTGGGATGAAACTGTTAAAAAGCAGTAAGAAAACTGTTCAGTATTAATGTGTAATAATTTCGAATCACTAAGTGCTAACTAGAAATTTGGAAATAAAAGGAAGTGCAATGAACTTAGTAGGATAATGTTGGTCTTATGTACTTTAAAACAGTGCATCTCAGCCTTTCCCTAGTCACGGCACGTAGACATCATACTATGTGTATGACACACTGAGATAAACAGATGAGGCTGCCCATGGCCAGACATGTGACTTGCCCTGGGGCTCAGGTCCCCCTCTAGGTCCAGTGTGGCTTCCCAAGGGCTCAAGGGATCATAGAATCAAACCTCTGTTAACTCCTTTTTGGTACAACAACGCTATGGCACAGTGTTTAGAGGAGCTCTGCATTAAAAGATGTCACTGAAATATGCACAATAACTCTCGCAACTGTATTGTGGTTTTGTCCACAACATTACAATTACATTAAAGTGTAAAATAAACTTTGTCAAGAAAATATCCATCAGACTGACCAAGGTCCCCACAAACGGAATTCTTAGGTCAGGTGTGGATTGAGATACGTCCAGAAAGCTAGTCTATGTTTTAGGCCAATTCTGGTAGAAAGGGTCCCTGGGAGCTCGAATCAATTTATGAAGTAACCTGACGTTTTAGATTACTTATATCCACATCCTATTTCTTAGTCAGTCTCCTTTAGAATAATGCATTCTGCAGGATATCTTGTGGTCTGGGAATAAATTAAGTCTGGGATAGTCTTGCTGGTTTAATCCAAAATGTAAGTGTGGATATAAGGTGCAGGGTAATAAAGAATTCGGCCAAGTGTTTCCAAAATCTATTATACTACTGTGATAAATCATTTCTAGTAAAGCCATTTCTCTGTAACATCCGTTCTTTTAATACTGTGTATAAAGGACAAACACTTCATCCACAGAAAAAGGGAGAAAAAGAGTGAATGTATGTGTGTATGTGCACACATGTGTGATCATTGTGTTAGATCAGGCACTGGCACCCTATGGCCCATGGGACAAATACAGCCTACAACCTAGGCTTGTGAATAAAGCTTTTGGGACACAGACATACCCCTTCAATTACGTATTTTTTAAGGCTGTTTTTCGTGCTATAATAGTAGACCAGAGACTGTATAGCCCAAAGAGCCAGAAACATTTATAATCCTGTACTTTGCAGAAAAAGTTGGTCGACCTCTGTGCTAGGTGATGGCACATAGAATAAGAAGATATAAGAAACTGCATACTAAGATAGAACTTTTCCCTTCTTAAAAAGATGCTACTAATCAAGCCAAAACCATATTAACATAACTATAAATTCAAAATGTAATAGAAAAAGAAAATGCTTTAAGAAATATAATGATATTTCAAGGCTGGATATCTAAACTACATTTATAAGTTTATATGCAGAGGTATGTGTATATTTAAATTTATTTACACAAACTTAAAAGCCAGTCATTATTTTGAATAGCATTTTATTTAGGTGAGTAATCAGATGAGCTTTTGATCATACCTGTGAGAATTTCCAAAGCTCTGCCAGGTGTGGTATTCTTCCATGAGATCAATATGATCCAATGTAGAATTATAGAAATCAGTATAAGGAATAAGGGGAGGATGAACCAAATTGTTTGCAGTATCTGTAAAGATAAATTCTAACATAATGATCTTTCCTAACATGTACATGATTCATTCTAATAAGAAGAAGAACATTTTAATGCCCACCAGAAAGCTTTATCGAGAAATTCCTATTTTAAGCAATTGTAGTGCCAAACGAAAAGGTAGTTTTAAAATTGTGGTCAAAATGCAGCCAATAATTTCTTGCTTTAAAAAAAAAAACTTGAATCGTGGGGATTATAATCGTATAGTAAAGGGAGTACGCAGATGGCCAGATATGCATCCTATTTCCCCATCAGGGTGTTCTCCGGGTCCGCAGGAATGAATGGAAGTTCTTGTATTCTTAGGAATCACTACTTAGCAGGTAGTATGCAACTGAGAGCCATAAAACAGAATATTGCCCAATAAAATGCATAAAGCTTTTTCATGCTTATACATTAATTGTGAAATCCATTAGCAAAATAGAAAATAAATCACTACAACCCTTCTCTTCAAAGGAATGGTTTAAGATGTAAGAATGCCTCTGTAGTATTTTGAGATCCTTATGGAAATGTTCTTATATTTAACAAAAGAAAAGTAAAGATGATTGAATAATAAAACCTACTAAGTAAAGCCAACACTTTAGATGCTGATGGGATCCACCAGGAACACTTTGATATAGGTGGAAATTCTTCAGGCTTTGCAGGAAACAGGCGTAAAGAAATAAACTGCAGCAATCTCTCTACCAATTGTTTGAACCTCTTCTGGGATAATCTGGTAAAGATTTTGAAATAATTCCAATCAAAATTCACATTTTCTACTTTGGTAATATATTTGTTAGAGATCAAAGTTCATCCTTTATACATAAAATTTTAGACTATTCCCCCAAATTCTATTTCTTAAATTGCCAAAATTTTGAAAAGATGCAAAATCTTACCTCGAATATCATTTCTTAAATAAGAAATAAACACCAAAATTACTATAAAGTTAGCATTAAACATTTCACTTTTAAGGCTTTTAGTATTCAGTCAATCCTCATTCGCAGACTTTGTATTTGCAAATTCACCCATTTCCTACAATTTAATTCTAATCCCCAAATCAATAATTGTGGCGTTTTCGTGGTCATTTCATGGCTGTGCAAAGAGTGGCAAAAAATGGGAGTTGCTTATGCTGAGGCTGAACAAGGCCACGCTCTGCCTTCTTGTTTTAGCTCTCATACTGCAAACAAGTGTCCTTGATGCAGTCTACTTAGGGTCATGTTCTTCAAATTCTTGTGCTTTCTGTTAGCGATTCTGCTGTTTTAAAACGGCCCTTAACTATAGTGCTAAAGTTCTGTCTAGTGTTCCTAAGTAAAGAAGGATGTGATGTGCCTTATGGAGAAGGTACTTATGTCAGATAAAATTTGCTCAGACATGAGTTATGGTGCTGTTGGCCAATGTTAATAAAACAAAAATGTATATCAAATAGGTGTCTTTAAATAGAAATACAGATAAAGCAAGGTTATGTACTGATTGGTTGATAAAAATGTTGTGACCAAAGGCTCGCAGGAAGCTAACCCTGTATTTCACTGTTCACCAATTCAGTGTTCCCAGCAGCTTTATAGAACATAACTATTGTTAATATTAAGAATTAACCGTATTTAAAATTAATTTTGGGAATATTTAGCTTCTTTAGCTTTTATTAGTCATGGGGAAATGTAAATGTTAATGTAAGTATTGTTCTGTGGAAAAAAAGTACTGTACTTTTACAAATTGATATTGATGGCTAGTATGTTTTACAATGATGTTTTAGGTAAGGAAAAGGCATTGTGTAAATAATGGTAAAATTTATTGATAGGAAATAAAAAGACACAAATTAAAATAGTAATGTATGAGCAAATCCAGTCACCATCTTTGAGATATATGAAAAATCAATGATAGGAATGTGCTGTATAAAATGCAAAAGCAGTGGACAGAAATCTCAACAACAGCTGGCACAAGCAAAACGATTACTTACATACAAAACAGATCTTTAATGTATCCTCTATGTAGTACTAAAGAATATGCTTATAATTGGCTTCTGAAGCACTGTGAATTATAAGTATCATTTCTCAAGACCTGAAAACATTTAATATATTTTCTTATAAAGTTACTAACAAACTTAAAACTTTAAGATTATAAAAGTTCTTAATATCATAGAATAATTTACTTTTTAAACCAGTGAACTAGGAAATGATGGTCAGCTTCCACTAAGGTAGCTATCTGTCGTAGCAAGTGAGCATAGATGACATATGTAGATGTGTTATTAAATTGAGGATTCTGAAAAAGATATTAAAGATAATTGCGTTAAAATTTTGTTAACATGTAAAAGGAAAGACACTATGCTTAATGAGCTAAGTGGCGAATTCAGAAAACTAAATTTGAGATTATGAAATACTAGGTGAAATCCTTGAAAACAAGAATCTATTTGTTTAATTATTTAATTAACAGAGACTTGGATTTCCACTATGGTCCAGTGGCTTTGGAATTAAGACAGATCTGGGTCTGAGGGCTAATTCTACCACTTACTACTCTATATGCCCTTAGGAATGTTCCTTAAACTTTGATTCTCAACTTCCTCATCTGAAAAATGGGAATGATAGCATCTATCTTGGAGGTTGTTTTGAGTATTAAAAAAAACTGTATGTAAAGCACGTAGCTCACTGCCTGGTATAAATGGTGGTAATCACTACTATCCAACTAAACAAAAACCTGGCTCTTCTTTGATTAAAAAAAAAAGGGGAGAGAGAATGCTAGAAAAATAGAAGCTGGTAATGAAACATTTGCCATTGTGAAATGAGTTATTTGCATATTTCACAAAGAACAAGGGGAGAACCACATAATAGCTTCAGAGAACTTTTAAGCGTTAGAGTAGAGCTTGTAAACCAAGCAAAACCTCTAGTTATATTTCCAAAATCTAAAACTCCATCACAGTGTACATTTCAGAGCTCCATGGGAAAAATGAGTATTAGTGAACAATAAACCGAAATTGTAAAAAATAAAAGAGCACCGTGTGTTTTTCAAAATTGACTTATGGTCAGGATGGTTCAAAATGAGGGAGTGACCCCAGATGATAAACTCATCAAGTGATAGCTCATAAGAACAAGATGTCATGAGCAGAGCTTACTGTTGACCGACACACTCACTTAAAAATTTGAGCTTCATGTTGTCACTTTCTAGCTTTTACTATTCTCCAGGTATATTTCCTCTTTTTTCTAGTTTTGTCTTTCTCCTCTTACCTCTTTACTTCCCTTCCTCTCCTTACATCCCTCAACGACCTCTTATCTATTTCCCCTTTTTTTGTTTCCTCTCTCCTCCTTCTTCTACCCCATCTTCCATATTTCCTTTTATTGGACATAATATTGAACTAAATATCCTATCTTATTTAATATAATTTTTTCTTATCTTTAAATGAGATAATAATTTATATGAACACCTTTGGTAAATTGTAAAGAATAATACAAACATAGTATGCTAGCTATGGGAATAAGGTACTTCTCAAAAAATTATAAAAACTAAAATTGCTTTTCATTTGTTTGGACCTTAATTTTTTTTTGTATCAATGAATCTGTATTTCTCAAGAGGAAAAAATTCATCATATTTGCTTTAGCAAATATAAACAACCACTTTGATTTCTCCATTAGAATTCTAGTTTAAACATTTATTGAAAATACACAGAAAAGTTGGAAACCCACTAATTGGGAAATAAGAGAAAGTTTTGGAGTCCCTTAAAAAACTAGTTACAAGAAAGGAAGTTGACTGGAGGAGGAAAAGTGCTTCCATTCTGTTTGTTCCAGAATCCCACAGCAGGAAGGCAAGTTAAAATATTAATCCTGGAGATAATTTAGCCTTCCACTGTTTATTTGTTATAGCTTTAATTCTCTGGTTACAAGTAATTATAATCTAAAAAAGTATCAAAAATGTTGCTCAAAATAATACTTAGTATTTGATATCATTTCACTTACACATGCATAGATTGAGATATGAATTACACACTTCAACTATGTTTTTGCTTTCTTACCTGTAAAAGTATAAAATATGCTCTAAGATCATCTTTTGTTCGTGGACTGAAACAGAAATAATTGTAATTGATTAGAGATGAATGTTTAATCTTACAGTATCTAATAAAAAATTATCAATGTTTCTGTGAGAATTGACTTGATAAAAGCCAAAAACTAGACTTAAACCTGAAAACATAAATCATTGCCCAAAGTGTACTAGATGATCTTTACAAGATATAAAGCCACATCATCTGAAATATAAATATATAACATATGTATCACATTTTGAAATTGATATATATACACATGTATATATACAATTTTTAAATTAGCAGTAATACTTCTCTGTGGAAGAATTATCTTGACTGAATAATGATTTAAATTATTTAGGTTTAAATAAAATCTAAACTATTTCTTTCTATACTATTCTACATAATTGTCAGATTATTTTCTCAATAGGACTACTGTTTTGTTTTAGAAATTATATTTGAAAACATTTTAAAAAGCTCAAAGCAATTCATAAATATTAAAATTCCTGGTGATAGGAGAGTCCATTTTTTGTTTTCCCATTTTATAGCTGTACCATGAAAACTTCCATTTTCCTGTTCTATGCACTAGTATTTTAGTACAGTATACAGTTCTGGGTACAGAAATTGTAGCTAAGAGCACAGGCTCTTTTTTTTTTTTGGTACGCGGACCTCTCACTGTTGTGGCCTCTCCCGTTGCGGAGCACAGGCTCCGGACGCGCAGGCTCAGCCGCCATGGCTCATGGGCCCAGCTGCTCCGCGGCATGTGGGATCTTCCCGGACCGGGGCACAAACTCGTGTCCCCTGCATCGGCAGGCAGACTCTCAACCACTGCGCCACCAGGGAAGCCCCACAGGCTCTTTTGCCAGACAGCCTGGGTTCTAATTCTGACTCAGGCACTTACTGTGTTAATTTGGGCAATTTACTTCTCTGTAAATTAGTTTCCTCAAGTGTGAAATGAAACTAATCATATTACCTATTTCACAGGATTGTAGTGAAGATTCAATGAGAAATACATGCAAAATCGTTTGAAAGGTGCCTAGCCCATAGTAAATAGTCAATAAACTGTAGATCTTGTTGTCGTTATTATAAATCCAAAATAAAACAAGATTTGGGGGGTAAAGACCACATAATCCTTTGATAAGTAAGTTGCATCAAATTATTTTAATCTGTCTCCAGCACACATTTGAGGAGCAGGGGTTAGAAAGCTGTGTGAGCATGCTTGCAGTTTCGGACCACTGGACTTCCCCACTCTCCTAAGTGTTCACTTTACATTCCAAATTTTCCTCTTCATTTTCAATGAAGCATTATGTATTCAACCAGAAACATAAAATTCAAGGAAAATGCAAAAGTATTACTAGAATGATAAACTAGGAAAATACTGTTAAGTTAAAAATCACATGAAAAATACAGTATGATTTCAATTGTTTTAAAAAGATGACTAGAAAAAAACTGCAAAATGTTACATTTTTACTTTATACTACCTTGACTTTTCTCAATTTTCTATAAAAACCACAATTTTCTCTGAAAATTGGAACAATGTTATTAAAATATATAGGGTACATTTAACATTATAGTTAAGAACTCTAGTTTGGTATTTTCAAACTGGGCTTAATATAAACATTTAAATTATAATTTAATGGTATTATTTGGCTTTAATAGAAGCTATCATTTAAATTATAATGTTAAGTAACACCAATTTAAATCATATGTACTTTTAAAAGTATATTTTTGTGTTCTGCATATTCACAGTTCAAAACATTATCAATTACACTGTCCATCATTCCTTACATAACAATTCAATATTTAGTTCCAGGAAAAAATATTTCAGTAGCTAAATTTACTTCTCTTATATTAGAAATAAGAAAAATTTTGCTCTGCTACCAGAAAGCCCAAGGCTAAATTTAACGCCCATATTATTTCATTCTAGGTGACTGATTTAAGTACCCATCCTATTTTTGTAAAGCACATATATCTGTACATGACAGATCTTATATACAATTTTAAAGAATTCACAGATCCTCTGAAGCTCACCTGTGGACCATCCTGAGAAGTCGTAAGTCTCAAGTTAAAAAGCTTTGTTATAAATGGTTTATAATTTCATTCTGATCTATGTTTTTATTGTAGCAACTAAAATCTTTTCTGAGAGTAAAACACATATGTATATATTAAAGATGGATGAGCTGTGTATATTAACCATCTATACTGATTAGCCAAATATTAGTTTCAGTTACCCTTTCCATTCTCGTAACAGGCTGTTAATGATTCCCTTTAATACTGTCTTCTGAATGTCTTGAGGCTGTAGGCAAAAGAAAATCATGAAATAATTAGGATTAGCTATTTAGGTGACTTTTATGTGTTAATTATATTTACAGATCTGTTTCAATAGTTAAAACCAGACTTGATGACCAAGGACTACCACTTAACGGTAGTCTCAATTTCACATCTGAGAGATTATAATGAGAATGCTCCCTGGAATGTGCACTGTACAACCTGCACAAACATACATGGTGGCTGTTTGATGACTACCATCAGTTTTATATAACACTGAAAACAGAAAAAGAAAAACAATTTCACTTTCTCTGGATTGACAGGATAAAATCATGAACATAAGTCTAAGAATAGCATGTTTAACAATATAAAATGACTGCATACGTTTTGGACATATTTAGTCCTACCAATACCATGTTATAATCAGCAGTTAAGCCCACAATTCATTATTAAGTACAACCAAATTATGTTCAATAAAAAAATAACAAGATAAAGATTTTTTGTTATAGGATCCAAAAAAGGTACTAAATAACATCATTTATAGTTTAATAATTCAAATACTAAAAAAAGTTAATTACTACCAAACATGTCCCATAAGAATGAATGAAAACACATCTAGATGGTGCTTTTAGCTTATAAGAAGTAATGACTAAAACCTTCATTAACTAGAAGCTCCAAACAGTCATTAAAATTTCTCTGTCATATTGTTATATGAAAGGGGCAAACGTCAAGAAAACAAGCATATATCATGGATTTATTTTTAAAAAAAACACAATCATCACTTCTAAGACATGTCTGTCTGCACTCATTCAGCCCAGCACCTTTCTTAATATACTTATTTAATACATCATTCCTTTCTCCTCCTCTGCTTGCAGTGACCCTTCACACCCAGCAGGCAAACAGCACCCCAGAGCAATGGAAGGCTGCAGGAGAAAACTCACACAAATGTGCTGACTAGACGCACTGAGTTTATGTCACAAATCTCAAAAGGACACTCAACACCACTGACAGTCCTTCAACATTTCCCTAGTTCATCTACTTCCCTGCTCTCCAAGACGACTATTTCAAACCCTTTTCTCATTCCTCAAACCTCCAACACCTCCTTCCCATCATCACTCTCAGCTCTGATCTTGCCACACACTTTAGAGAGAAAACAGATGCACCCAAATGAGAACAGATTCATCTTGCCACTATTATTCTAATCATTTACCTGCACTACAACTGACCAAGCCCAACCCCCTCACTTGAGCCCTATGCTCCATCCTCTCTCACCTTGTCAAGGACCTGGTTATTCAGTTTTCTTCTATCTCCCCCATATCATCCATTTCTTCCACACTACTAGGTCGTTCCCATCAGTAGAACACTACATCCTAATACCATCTGCACAGATGTGTCTCTGCATTTTCACTCTTCTCCACCCTGATCTATGCCCTAAGAGGCTGACTACTAAGG
This sequence comes from Aethalodelphis obliquidens, assembly GCF_003676395.1. Classification (NCBI taxonomy): domain Eukaryota; kingdom Metazoa; phylum Chordata; class Mammalia; order Artiodactyla; family Delphinidae; genus Aethalodelphis; species Aethalodelphis obliquidens. The sequence goes on along the minus strand of NW_020837955.1, from coordinate 10,966,594 downwards.
ACTACATCAACCAGACTCCTTTGCCTTTTTTTGCCTTCTGGTTGGATTCAGCCATAGGGAACACTGACAGAAGAGGGAAGAGAGGAAAGTTGGGGTATTTATTCCCCCAATGCCCTCCCTGCAAGGTCACCATGGGCTGGCTATGCCCCTCATCTCCTGTAAGGCAGCCCTCTCCCCCCGACAGCTCATCTCCAGATTCACTCTACTGTACTACTCCTGAGGGCCTCCCTTGTTCTGCTAATACTTTTGTAAACAGTCCTCTCCAGGTTACCAGTTAGAGTGTGTCATCTGTTTCCTGCCAGGACCCTGGCTAATATATTGCTCATGCTAAAAACCTTTCATTTGGACCCATGTACTCTTTCAGCTAACCCTTAATTTCTCTGCTTCCCTTCACAGCAAAACTCTCCAAGAGCTGTCTGTATTCACTATCTCTACTTCCTCTCCTCTCATGGTCCCTTCAACCCATTCCAAGTAGGCTTTGTTTCCACAACTTCACGGAAACGGCTCTTATTAAACTCAGTCATCAATTATTCACCTTATCAAAGACAGTGCTCAATCCTCTGTCCAAATTTTACTAAATCTCTCAGCAGCATTTGACAGGATTAATTATTACCTCTTTGAAACACCTATTTTCTCTCTGCTGATGGCTGAGCCCCATTCATCTAATTAAATGGCAATACCATCCACTCAGTTTCCTTCTTCCCTCAAGTCCCACATCCAATCTACAGAAGCATGTTTAGCTCTGTTCCATAATATACTCAGAGTCTGAATACGTCTCACTAGGTCCACTGCCAAAACCCTAGTCCAAACACTGACCGTCGTTTAGGTTTCAGCAATGCCTTCCTAACTCCTTTCTCTTGCCCCACTATAGACCATCCTCCACATAACATCCAGAGAGATCTTTCTAAACTATATATCATGTCCGTCATCCCTTTGTTCCCAGCTTAAAATCTTTCAATGACTTTCAATTATAATTACAATGAAATTCAAACTCACATGGCCATAGAGAGCCCCTGGATCAGAAGAATCAACATATCCTGGAACTTGTTAGAAACACAAATCTTTCAATGACTTTCAATTATAATTACAATGAAATTCAAACTCACATGGCCACAGAGAGCCCCCCGGATCAGGAGAATCAACATATCCTGGAGCTTGTTAGAAACACAAATTTGGGGGCTCTATGCTAGACCTACTGAATACTGAGAAGCCTTTTCTGTGATTCTGATACATGCTAAAATTTGAGAACCACTGATCTACAGATTCAATGTAATTCCAATACAACCAAATAATTTACCTCCTTTTGCTGAGTCAGTAAAGCATGATTTTTATCTTAGCAAGCCTTTAAATAAGGACTGAACATAGAAGTATTTTCTACTGAATTTTCATTTAATTAGAAAAATATAAGAATAAAATAATCTAACTCTCTGAGAATTTCAACTAAATTTACCAAAAATTATATCAGAGTTTCTCATGTAATTATGTTACAAGGTGAGTTTTACAATATTTGTCTGGCTGCTTTTAAAATACAGAAGAGTCAAACAATTATGCTATTTGCATGTGTTCATAAATAATACTTACAGTATTAAGTAAGGCATCATATACAGCATTCACAAATTTAGCATTAATCCCAGAGTCTTCGATAGTATTAAACGAGGCAGAGGCATCTTTCTGCAAATTCAATTAAAGAACCAAGTGTATATAACATTTTAAGAACTAATCTAAGTAATATCTGAACCATAACTATTCCTACATAATTTCTAATATTCCTAGTATGATGATAAAAAAGGACTGTCAGGGCAAGATTGCTAAAAATAAATATATAAGGGTTATTTTAATAACTTTCTTTTTTAAAACTGAAAGAATGGAGTCAAACATTAATATTAGTACAAATAAAAACAATCTTTAAGATATCACTTAAGTAATACTTATTTGTGATACATACAATTTCAGAATTAATATCTATTTATGTTTGCTTAAACAGCTGCTTAAGCCAATACTGGGTAGAAAAAGAAGTTAATTTATAGTATCTTTTTTTGGAAAATTTAAACTAAAAGTGAAAAATGTGCTTTATGTATCATTACCTTAAATGCAGCATTTAGTTCTGGGAAAGAATCAAACATTGTGAGATAAAAATCATGTACTGTTTTCCAATCTCCTGATGACTTAGCTTTTTCTACATCTTCCCTAAAATAAAAACATTTATTAGCCATAACAGATAAAAATGTTATTCAGATAAAATAGCATTAATTCTTTATAGATAAATGTCACCCAACATGCAACCTGAAATAATGAAGCTGAATACAGAAATATGTTCCAGTTAATGTAAAGGTAGCTTATGAATTTATAATTCTTAATTGCATTAAGATATTAATCCAGCTTCAACTTCCCCATTTATTTGCTTTTTAAGAAGTTAATTTTTGACATGCTCCTTACAATTATCACTCTTCCGTTCCTTCACTTCAGAGCCAAATTTCTTGACAGATTTTGTTTACATTCTGTCCCTACCTTCTCTTTCCCACTTAGTCCTTCAAGTGTCCATTTGGGTTTTTTTAGTAGTTTTTACTACTAACATGGTTTTTATGATTTATATGTCACATTCTATTATTTTATTACCACCTTTACCTCCTCTTGACTGTTTTTCTTTTTTAAAATTAATTAATTAATTTATTTTTGGCTGTGTTGGGTCTTCGTTGCTGCACGTGGGCCTTCTCTAGTTGCGGCGAGCGGGGGCTACTCTTCGTTGTGGTGTGCGGGCTTCTCACTGTGGTGGCTTCTCTTGTTGTGGAGCATGGGCTCTAGGAGCGTGGGGTTCAGTAGTTGTGGCATGTGGGCTCAGTAGTTGTGGCTCACGGGCTCTAAAGCGCAGGCTCAGTAGCTGTGGCACATGGGCTTTGTTGCTCCACGGCACATGGGATCTTCCCGGACCAGGGCTCAAACCCATGTCCCCTGCATTGGCAGGCAGATTCTTAACCAATGTGCCACCAGGGAAGTCTCTATTGCCTGTTTTGACTCATTTTCTCTTATTTGGTGTCTTTTGCTGTAACATTATCTATCCCTTACTGGTTAATTATATGTTTGTTTTCACCTTCAACTTGAGACATGTAGTCTTTTGTGTCTTCACTCTTGGCTAATACTTTATAATGAGCCACAAGTTCAATTAATTTCTCACACAAAAATATTAAATTATGTAAAGTGCTGACATGCAGATGACTATGTGTCTACATGTAACAGTGAGCCGAAACTTACAGAAAGTCTTTCATAGTTTTTGGCTGAACGGGAAGGATGGGTTCTGGAAGAACTGGGGTCTTCATTTCAGATGATAAAGCATCTGTAGAGGTGCGCTGTTTCTGTCTAACATCAAGGCAAATTGGTGGTAGGTCTCTCACTGTGAAGGATAAAAAAGTTTTCAATGTAATTGATCATAAAATCTTTCCAAATTATAAAATGCCAGGCTAACTCAACATGAACAGAAAAAAACGGATTATTTTGTATTGCATTCCCTTGGGATCATATAACAGAAAAACCCAGCACACTGAAGGGCACTTACTGGAGGGTCTGTTGCCACCTACCCAACTTCACCCATAGCAGATAAATTAGGCTGTATCTGACATTAAAAGTTATCTGTAGATACAATACCGAGTTTTTCTTTCATCGCCTCCCTTCCCATAAATTTTCTTTCAGGGATTATTTCAGTGAGACTAGATGTTTTTAGTGTTTATTAGCTTTTGAATACACCTGCCCCTTTAATGATGTGGAGTTTGGGCACCGATCCCCCATGTAACTTTACAGTTGGCCCTCCACATCTGTGGTTCAGCATCTGCGGATTCAACCAAACACAGATTCTGTAGTACTATACTATGTATTTATCGAAATTTATTGAAAAAGTCAGCACATTAAGTGGACCCACCCAATTCAAAACCATGTTGTTCAAGGGTCAATTGTGTCTGTGCATCATTTATTTACACCCTCTGCAATTCTTTATTGGAGATTTAGCATTTTATCATCAATTTGCATGAACATTTTATGTATTTTTCTTTTTTTCCAAATATCCGCCAGTTCATCGTTTGCCTTTTTGTTGCATTTTATAACCTTTTAATTGTAAAATAAAACAAACACAGAAAAATCTCACAAAACAAATGTATGGCTTAATGAATTACTATAAGGCAAACACCTCTGAAACCACTAACCAGTCAAGGAATAGTGCTACCAACCCTTTCTTGTTCTGCCTATTCTAATTTTAATTTCTCTCAATTTCTTTTTATCTCTTTCCTCATTTCTTTTTAAAATTTTAAATACTTCCTTCTTCTCATCTTCTAGTTCTCTTAAGGCATTATCTGTTACATTTGTTTGCTTTTGTGTTCCTTCTAGTTTATTTCTAAAATTTAAAAAAATCTAATTATTTCCTTTATTGTCACCTCACTTTTCATTTTTTGCAATTCTGATTTATGGCATTCTTTCAAGTGTCATATCATTTTCTTAACGAGCTTTAGCTCATTTTGAAATAGTATTTTATCTACTTTTGTGGGCATGTGTTTCTGATGTGCTCCCATTGTTCAAGAGGCTGTTATTCTGTTTCTTATTCTTTTTTATTATAATACAATTTTGTAATTAAAAATTATAGAATTTGACCTTGTTTCTTTCCTCTAGCCAATTTTATTTGAAATTCATCTTCCCAAACTTTCAGAAGGAGGTGTAGCACCCCCTTTTTTTGTTTTTTTTGTAGAACTCAAATACATGGTAGCTTCTTTCTGGGATTTCCAGGCCCTGTTTCCCTCTTCCACTTCTGTTCAGGTGATCTCTGTCTTTAATCTTTATTGTCCCAGTGATGCTCAAATTTGATTCTAATCTCAGAATGCGCCCCTCCGCCCCCCTTCCTGGAAGGGATCCCTAGTTTGGAGAATTCACAGGGGTTACCTGCTCCCTTCAGATCTCAGCATGGGCCCTCTGCATTCACCTGTTCTTGGCAAAACCCCTCCCAGTTTCAGCTTTTGTTCTCAAACTGGGCTCCTGAGCTTTCCAATGAATACCTGTTGCTTATTCATTTCTTTTCTTTTTTTTTAACATCTTTATTGGAGTATAATTGCTTTACAATGGTGTGTTAGTTTCTAGTTTATAACAAAGTGAATCACTTATACAAATACATTATGTTCCCATATCTCTTGCCTCTTGCATCTCCCTCCCTCCCACCCTCCCTATCCCACCCCTCTAGGTGGTCACAAAGCACTGAGCTGATCTCCCTCTGCTATGCGGCTGCTTCCCACTAGCTATCTATTTTACGTTTGGTAGTGTATATATGTCCATGCCACTCTCTCACTTTGTCACAGCTTACCCTTCCCCCTCCCCATATCCTCAAGTCCATTCTCTAGTAGGTCTGTGTCTTTATTCCTGTCTTACCACTAGGTTCTTCATGACCTTTTTTTTTTTTATTTCTTAGATTCCGTATATATGTGTTAGCATACGGTGTTTGCTTTTCTCTTTCTGACTTACTTCACTCTGTATGACAGACTCTAGGTCCATCCTCCTCAGTACAAATAACTCAATTTCATTTCCTTTTATGGCTGAGTAATATTCCATTGTATAAATGTGCCGCATCTTCTTTATCCATTCATCCGATGATGGACACTTAGACTGCTTCCATGTCCTGGCTATTGTAAATAGAGCTGCAATGAACATTTTGGTACATGACCCTTTTTGAATTATGGTTTTCTCAGGGTATATGCCCAGTAGTGGGATTGCTGGGTCGTATGGTAGTTCTATTTGTAGTTTTTTTATGTTTTTGGGGGGTACACGGGCCTCTCACTGTTGTGGCCTCTCCCCTTGTGGAGCACAGGCTCCGGACACGCAGGCTCAGTGGCCATGGCTCACAGGCCCAGCCACTCCGTGGCATGTGGGATCTTCCCGGACCGGGGCACAAACCCATGTCCCCAGCAGCGGCAGGTGGACTCTCAACCACTGCACCACCAGGGAAGCCCTATTTGTAGTTTTTTAAGTGATCTCCATACTGTTCTCCATAGTGGCTGTATCAATTTACATTCCCACCAGCAGTGCAAGAGGGTTCCCTTTTCTCCACACCCTCTCCAGCATTTATTGTTTCTAGATTTTTTGATGATGGCCATTCTGACTGGTGTGAGATGGTATCTCATTGTAGTTTTGATTTTCATTTCTCTAATGATTAATGATGTTGAGCATTCTTTCATGTGTTTCTTGGCAATCTGTATGTCTTCTTTGGAGAAATGTCTATTTAGGTCTTCTGCCCATTTTTGGATTGGGTTGCTTGTTTTTTTGTTATTGAGCTGCATGAGCTGCTTGTAAATTTTGGAGATTAATCCTTTGTCAGTTGCTTCATTTGCAAATATTTTCTCCTATTCTGAGGGTTGTCTTTTGGTCTTATTTATGGTTTCCTTTGCTGTGCAAAAGCTTTTAAGTTTCATTAGGTCCCATTTGTTTATTTTTGTTTTATTTCCATTTCTCTAGGAGGTGGGTCAAAAAGGATCTTGCTGTGATTTATGTCATAGAGTGTTCTGCCTATGTTTTCCTCTAAGAGTTTGATAGTTTCTGGCTTACATTTAGGTCTTTAATCCATTTTGAGCTTATTTTTGTGTATGGTGTTAGGGAGTGTTTTAATCTCATACTTTTAAATGTACCTGTCCGGTTTTCCCAGCACCACTTACTGAAGAGGCTGTCGCAGATGACATGATACTCTACATAGAGAATCCTAAAGATGCTACCAGAAAACTACTAGAGCTAATCAATGAATTTGGTAAAGTAGCAGGATACAAAATTAATGCACAGAAATCTCTGGCATTCCTATACACTAATGATGAAAAATCTGACAGTGAAATTAAGAAAACACTCCCATTTACCACTGCAACAAAAAGAATAAAATATCTAGGAATAAACCTACCTAAGGAGACAAAAGACCTGTATGCAGAAAACTATAAGACACTGATGAAAGAAATTAAAGATGATACAAATAGATGGAGAGATATACCACGTTCTTGGATTGGAAGAATCAACATTGTGAAAATGACTCTACTACCCAAAGCAATCTACAGATTCAATGCAATCCCTATCAAACTACCACTGGCATTTTTCACAGAACTAGAACAAAAAATTTCACAATTTGTATGGAAACACAAAAGACCCCAAAGAGCCAAAGCAATCTTGAGAATGATAAATGGAGCTGGAGGAATCAGGTTCCCTGACTTCTGACTATACTACAATGCTACAGTAATCAAGACAGTATGGTACTGGCACAAAAATAGATCAATGGAGCAGGATAGAAAGCCCAGAGATAAACCCACACACATATGGTCACCTTATCTTTGATAAAGGAGGCAAGAATATACAGTGGAGAAAAGACAGCCTCTTCAATAAGTGGTGCTGGGAAAACTGGACAGGTACATGTTGCTTATTCTTAAGCTCTCTTGTTCTCGGGTCCATCAAACAGCCCAGATGCTTTCTTCTGCTTACACCATAGAGATCTTCTGATTTGGGTGATCTGTCCTGCTGTCTTTTGGGGCTTATAGGAACATCTTATGAGCTAATTTTATAGTAAATGATGTCCATGATGTTTAATTCTGCTATATAAGTGGTGTGCATGTTTCATTGGGGATTCAGGGAGATTAAAAAACAATGCTGCTTCTCCTGCTACCTTCACAAAATCTTTTTGCCTTTTAATTTTATTTCTGAAAACAGAAAAGTATTTAAATAATACTTGTATTAGTTTAATTTTATCAACCTATTCCTTTAGTATTTTTTATGATTAGTAAGCCAAGCCTTCCCTCTCTAGAGATCAGATAACCTTTTATCTATTTTAATTTGTTTTCTTCATTATAGTACTTGTGAAGGATACACTCACCACATTGCCTGGCAAAGAGTAAATGCTCAATAAATGTTCTCTATCATTTCTAGAATTTATTTTATTATATAAGAGGTAATACAACATAAAATATAAGTATTTTTTCCTAAATGGCCCATTTCAGAATATCATTTATGAAAGTATGTCATTACACAATGTTTTTTGATACTCTTACCATATATTAAGTTCTTTTATATACGGGGGTCTATTATTGGGCTATGCATATGATTCCACTGACCTGTTTATTATTGTACCAAACAATTTCAATTACTATAGTTTAATAATATCTATCAATACCTGGTAAGGCAGTAGGCTTGGTGAGAGATGGTTGGTGGCTGGGGCCAGAGTGGTGGTAGTAGAACTGATGAGAAATGGTTGAATTTGTGACATATTCTGCATATAGAATTAATAGGATATGCTGTTGGAAGGTATATTGGCAGAAAGGTAGAAATGCCAGAATCTGTTAAAAGAAAGATGAGCCAAAGATGACTGATAATTTAGCCTCACCAACTGGGTGAACGGTGAGACCATTTACTGAAATGGAGAACACTAGAGAAAGTTTTTTGGCATGGGGGAGTGGGGCTGGGGGAGGAGTCAAAAGTTTTCTTTCGGCCCCATTAAAGGTAAGATGCTCATGAGACATCTAAATGCAGATGTTGAGTAGATATGAATCTTGAGTTCAGGGAAGTGTGAAGGTTTATAGCTCAGTTAAAATGCTCGATTAATGAGATTCCTAAGGAGAGTGTAAATAGAGAAGAAGCCTGAGAACTGAGTTCTGGGGACTGAGCCCTGGAGCAATCCAACACTGGAAGCTAATTAATTCTCCCTCTTTTATTTCAGAGTGAAAATATTAAAGGCTTGACTTTTATTTTGAATATAGCTCTAGTCTTATCTCATAATTCATCATGCAGTATTCTCATAGTTGCTATTTTCTAAACCTATAAGTTCAGTTTTAATTTTTTTAATGTAGAAATTAAAGAATCTATTTAAAAATTTTTTTCAGCCAGTATGCTTAAATTTCTATTATTAATTCTAGTTTTGTGCCATTGCGGTCAAGGAATATAAACTTAACAATTCCTCATATGAATAATTTATTGAAAACAACTCTGTCCATATATTATGAAATTTTGTTTTTTAAAAGATTTATATTCTATTTGAAGGGGACAAAGTGAGTTAACTACAGCAAACATCATAATTAATGGAGAAATATTACAAACATTCTCTTTTAAATAAGGACTGGAATAACATGGGAATAAAGGTACTATCAGCACATTTATTCAACACCGTGCTGGAGGTCCTAGCATATATAAAGACAGAAAAGAGATTTTAAAGACTCAAGATTAGAAAGGAAGATAAAACACTGTCGTTTTCAAATGATTTGATTATAAACACAGACAAATCCAAAAGAATCTACAATTAGAAATAATAGAGGAGTTTAGCAAGGTGGATGGATTAAAAAAAAATCAATATATAACAGTCAACTGCATTTGTAAACACCAGCAACAAACAACTAGAAAATACAATTTTTTAAAATTTGTAGAACTATTAAAAATTAAGTACTAATAAATAAATTATAAATCCCTGTAGAGAAAATACTAAAACTTTGTTGAGAGATTGAAAAAACATCTAAACAAATAGAAAGCAATACCATGTTTATGGCTGGAAATGCTGACGATCATAAAGAAGACAATTTTTCTGAACTGTTCTTCAGATTCAATGCAATTCAATAAAAATCCCAGCAATATTTTGGAACTTGCTGATTCTAAAAGTCATAGAACTGATTCTAAATGTCATATGGAAGACGAAGTGCACAAGAATAGCTAAAGCATTTCTAAAGAAACACGAGTAAGAAGTGGGGACCTTGCTCTACCAGATATCAAAAATTTTGAGCTTAGAGTAACTAAAGCAGTGTTTTACTGACACAGGATTAGATAAGTTGACCAGTGGACTAGAGAACCCAGAATCATATCCATCCACACATGAAAGTTCAATATATGAAATATATGGCAGATCACTGGAAGAAAGAAAGGATTTGAAAATATGGTTAACCACATGGGGAAAAAATGAAGTTGGATTCCTATCTCATACCTTAAAAACTAGGAATAGGAAAATCCTTCTGATTTCGGGACAGAGAAATGTTTCTTTAAGAGAAACTAAAAAGTGCAACTATAAAAAAACAGACATTTTTGACTATGTTAAAATTAAAAACTTCTGATCATCAAAGATACCTTGAATTAAAAATATAAGTTACAAGTTGGAGGGAAAATCTGAAACACATACAACAAAGGATGAGCACCAAGAATAGAGAGATATTTCCTAAAAATCATTGAGAAAAAGAGAAATAATCCAATAGAATAATGTGCAGAAGAATCAAACAGGCATTCTAGAGAAAGAAACACATATACCATACACACATCAAAAGACATTCAGTCTCATTAGTGATTAAGAAAATGCAAATAAAGAACATGAGACACAATCATATCCACTCAACTGGCAAGAATTAAAAAGTATGATAATGTTAGAGAGGATGTAGATTAATTTGATATTTCACGTATTGTTGGTAGGTGTATTAACTTCCACAAACACTTCAAAAAACTGAAAAGCAGGGCTTCCCTGGTGGCGCAGTGGTTGAGAGTCCGCCTGCCGATGCAGGGGACGCGGGTTCGTGCCCCGGTCCGGGAAGATCCCACATGCTGCGGAGCGGCTGGGCCCGTGAGCCATGGCCGCTGAGCCTGTGCGTCCGGAGCCTGTGCTCCGCAACGGGAGAGGCCACAACAGTGAGAGGCCCGCGTACCGCAAAAAAAAAAGGTAATAATTTATAGCAATTCACTCCTAAACACATGTCCAAGAGAAATTTTGCATAAGTACATCAGAAGACATATACAAGAATATTCACAAAAGTATTGTTTCAGGAAAAAAAATCTGAAAATAATCCAGTTATCCATTACTCAGAGAATTGAATACATTGTGGTATATTTAGACAACACAGTATTTACACAGCATGCAGTGGAAATAAACTATGACACTGTAATATGTTATATTATACTATATTATACTATTTCATATCCCTATTATTAAAATAAAGCAACCAATAGAGCTCTGCATGGACCAAGGTCAGTGTCATGAACCAGAATTGTGATTAATCAAATTCTGTACATCGGAGGATCAAAAAACTGTTTTTCCCTAAACTTCTAGAGTTGCCATACTTAATTTTATAATTAAACTTTTTAAATTTTGAGATAACTGTAGAATTCCATGTAGTTGTAAGAAATAATACAGAGACATCCCATGTACCCCTGACACAGACAGTCAGATATAGAACATTTCATCACCGTGTTGCCCTCATGGTACCCTTTATAGCCACACCTACTTCCCCCTGTCTCCACCTTGCTTAATCCCTGGCAACCACTAATCTGTTCTTTCATGACTATAATGTTGTCATTTCAAAAGTGCTATATAAACAGAATCACATATATGTAACCTTTTGGGATTGGCTTTCTTTTACTCAGCATAATTCTCCAGAGATTCATCCAGGTTGTTGCATGTATGAACAGTTTATTCCTTTTCATTGCTGAGCAGTAATCCATGGCATGGGTGCACTACAGTTTATTTAACCATTCACCCATTGAAGGACATCTGTTTGGAGTTACTATGAGTAAAGCTGCTATAAACATTCGTGTATAGGTTCTTGGGTGAACTTTCATTTCTCTGAGATAAATGCCCAGGAGGGCAATTGCTGGGTTAAATGGTCATTGCATGTTTAGTTTTTTAAGAAGAGCTGGAGGAATCATGTTCCCTGACTTCAGACTATACTACAAAGTTACAGTAATAACAGTATGGTACTGGCACAAAAACAGACACGCAGATCAATGGAACAGGATAGAAAGCCCAGAAATAAACCTACACACTTATGGTCAATTAATCTACAACAAAGGAGGTAAGAATATACAATGGAGAAAAGACAGTCTCTTCACTAAGTGGTGCTGGGAAAACTGGGAAAGCTAAATGTAGAAGAATGAAATTGGAACATTCTCTAACACCATATACAAAAATAAACTCAAAATGGATTAAAGACCTAAGTATAAGACTGGATACTGTAAAACCCCTAGAGGAGAACATAGGCAGAACACTCTGACATAAATCACAGCAATATTTCTTTGGGTCTGTCTCCTAGAGTAATGGAAATAAAAACAAAAATAAACAAATGGGACCTAAAAGCTTAAACACTTTTGCACAGCAAAGGAAACCATAATATGAAAAGACAACCTATGAAATGGGAGAAAATATTTGCAAGCAATGCGACTGACAAGGGATTAATTTCCAAAATATACAAACAGCTCACACAGTTTAATATCAAAAAAAACAAACAACCCAATGAAAAAATGGGCAGAAGACCTAAATAGACATTTCTCCAAAGAAGCCATACAGATGGGGGCAACAGGCACATGAAAAGATGCTCAGTATCACTAATTACTAGAGAAATGTAAATCAAAACCACAATGAGGTATCACCTCACACCACTCAGAATGGCCATCACCAAAAAGTCAGATTTTACAAGTTTTTCCTTTTATGAATTGTGCTTTTGGTGTCAAGACTAAGAACTCTTTTCTAGCCCTAGATCCTGAAGATTGTCTCCTATTGTTTTGGTTTTTCCCCTAAGTGTTTTATAGTTTTATATTTAAGTCAGTTATCCATTTTCAGTTAATATTTTTATAAGGTGTGAGATCTGGGTCGATATTTATACATGTTCAATTACGCCAGTACCAACTGTTGAAAAGGCTATCTTTCTTCTATTGAATTGCTTTTGCTCCTTTGTCAAATTGTAACTGGGCATATTTACATGGGTCTATTTCTGGGCTCTCTATTCTATTCCACTGATCCCTGTATTTATCCCTCCACTAATACCTCACAGTCTTGATTACTTGTAGCTATATGGTAAATCTTGAAATCAGGTAGACTGATTTCTCCCACTTTATTCTTTTTCAAAATTGTTTTTCTAGTTCCTCTGCGCTTCCACATAAATTTGAGAATAATTTTGTCTATAGCTGCTAAAAAAAAAAAAAAGAAAAGGTTTATGGGATTTTGATACAAATTATATTAAATTTGTATATCAATTTGGGGAGAATTGGCATCTTTACTACATCGAGTCTTCCCATCCCTGAACACAGTATGTCTCTCCACTTATTTAAGTCTTTTAAAATTTCTTTCATTAGCAATGTGTAATTCTTAGCATATAAGTCTTGTAATGCTTGCTAGATTTATACTTAAGTATTTTATTTTTTAATGTGATTATAAATGATATATATTTTAAATTTCAGTGTACATGTATTTATTGCTAACATAAACACAATTGGTTTTTGTATGTTATATCCTTCAACTTACTAAACTCGTCTATTAGTCCTAGGAGTTTTGTTGTTGATTTCTGGGGATTTTTTTATGTAGATAATTATGTCATCTGCAAATAGGGACAGTTTTATTTCTTACTTTCTGATCTGGATGGCTCTTCTTTTTCTTGCCTTATTTTGCTGACTAGAACTTCCAATGCTATGTTGAATAAGGGTGGTGAGAACAGACTTTTTTTTGCATTGTTCCCAATCTTAAAAGGAGAAAGCATTTAGTCTTTCACCATTAAGTAAAATGTTAGCTGTACATTTTTTATAGATGCTCTTTACCAAGTTAAGGAAGATCTCCTCTATTCCTATTTTTTGAGACTTTCTTTTTGTTTTATGTTTTGTTTATTTTTTTTTTTACCATGAATGGGTGTTGAATTTTGTCAAATGCTTTTGATATAATCACATGATTTGTATTATTAGACTGTTAATATAGTAAATTACATTGATTGATTTTCAAATATGGAAACAGTTTGCATTTCTGGAATAAACTCCACTTGATTATGGTGTATAATTGTTTTTATATATTGCTGAATTCTATTTGCTAATATTTTGTTAAAGATTGGTCTATAATTTTTTTTTTTTTTTACTATGCTTGTTTGGTTTTGGTGTTGGAGTAACATTAGTTTCATAAAATGAAATGGGAAATGTTCTCTCCTTACCTACTTTGGGAAGAGACTCGGTAAAATTGGTGTTAATTCTTTTCTGAACATTTGGTAGAATTCTCCAGTAAAACTGTCTGGACCTGATTTCTTTTTTAAGAGTTTTAAAATTATGAATTCAATTTCTTTAATATTTAAAGGGCTATTCAAACTATATACTTCATACTGGATGAGTTGTGGTAGTTTGTATTTTTTTGAGGAATTGGTCAATTTCACGTAGGTTGTCAAATTTATGCAGAGTTGTTTGTGGCATCCCCCGCCCACCCTTTTTACTGCCTGTAGGGTCTGTTGTGATATCCCATTTCATTTGTGATATTGATGAGCTATGTCTTCTTTTTGTCAATTTTATGACAGAAGTTTGTCAATTTTATTCATTTGTTAAAAAAAAGCCCAGCTCTTTGCTTCACTGATTTTTCTCTTTTCTCTTTGTTACTGATCTTTCCTTCTTATCTTTATATTTCCTCCCTTCTGTTTGCTTCGGGTTTCTTTTGATCTTCTTTTTCTAGGTTCTTAAAGTGGGAGCTTAGATGTTGGTTTTGAAACTTTCCCTTTTACCTAATGCATGCATTGATTGCTATACATTTCCCCTTTCCAAACTGCTTTAGAAGTATTTTGATATGCTGTATTTTAATCTTCATTCAGTTCCATTCATTTTTTAAAATTTCCCTAGAGACTTCCTCTTTAACCCATGGGTTATTTAGAAGTATGTTGTTTGGTTTCCAGGTGTTTGGAGATTTTCCTTTTATTTTCTGTTATTTATTTCTAATTTGATGCAACTGTGGTCAGAGAACATATTCTGCATTATTTCAGTTTTTAAAAATTACTGAGATTTGTTTTATGGTCCAGGATGTGGTCAGTGTTGGTACACATTCTGTGGGCACTTGAAAGGCATGTGTATTCTACTGTTGTTGGGTGGAACACAAATGTCTATTAGATCTTGTTGGTTGATGATGCTGTTGAGTTCTTCTATATTCTATATCTTTGCTGATTTTTCTGTCTAGGTCTATCAAACCCACAGTTACAGTTAGAGACTTCAACACCCAACTGTGGATTTTTCTGTTTCTCCTTTCAGTTCTACCAGTTTTTGCTCTACATATTTTATAACTCTATTGTTTGGTATGTACACATTTATGATTGCTATATCTTCTTGATGATCATCCTTTTTATCACTACATAATATCCCTCTCTGCCTCCAGCAATTTTCTTTGTTCTAAGTCTACTTTATCTGATATTAATATAGCCATTACTGTATACCTTTTTCCATCCTTTCACTTTCAACCTGCCTATATTGCTACATTTGAATTGAGTTTCTTGTAGACAGCATATAGTTGGGGCATGTTTTTAACCTACTCTGCCAACCTCTTTTAATTGATGTATTTAGACCATTTACATTTAATATAATTATTGATATGTTAGGGCTTAAGTTCTACCATTTAATATTTTTGTTTTCTATTTAGTTGTTCTTATTTTTCCTGCCTCCCTGTGAGTTACTTGAACAGTTTTTAGAATTCCATTTTGATTTATCTGTAGCGTTACTGAAAGGTTGCTCTAGATGTTACATTACATACACTTAACTTATTTTAGTCTACGGTGTCATCGTTTTACCAGCTGGAGTAAAGTGTAGAAATTGTACCTGCTTTTACATCTCTTTACACTTCTCTGTTTATAATTATCTTAAGTATTTACTTACATACATTTAGAACCATACCAGTGTTATAATGTTTGTTTCCAGTGTCAACCATAATTTAGAAAACACAAAAGGAAAAGGAAAGTCTATTGTATTACCTAGTTTTTGCTTATCATGTTATTTCTTTTTCTTGATGTTCAAGGTTCCTTCTTTTGTTTCTTTTCTGTTTAGGGGACCTCTTAATGCACTCTTTTAGACCATCTACTGGCAACAAATTCTATTTGTTTTCTTCCGTCTGAGAATGTCTTGATATCCTCTCCATTTCTGAAAAACATTTTCACCAGGTGTAGGATTCTGTGCTGGGAGTTCTCCCAGCCACTTCATTCTGGCCTCCATGGTTACTGATAAGAAATCTGCTGTTATTTGAAAGGTTTTCCCCTATCAGTAAAGGTATCCTGTTTCTCTGGCTGCTTTTAAACATTTTGTTGCTGTTGTCTTTAGTTTTCAGAGGTCTAATTATGATATGACTTGATGAGGATTTCTTTGGGTTTACCCTGTATGGGATTTGCTCAGCTTCTTGAACTTACAGGTTCATGTCTCTTGCCAAGTATGGGAAGCTTTCAATTACTTTTTGAGTACTTTTGCAGCCTACCCTCTTCTTCCTCTCCTTCTAAGACTCCAATGACAAGAATGTAATGTCTTTTATATATACTACCAAATGTAAAATAGATAGCTAGTGGGAAGCCGCTGCATAGCACAGGGAGATCAGCTTGGTGCTTTGTGACCACCTAGAGGGGTGGGATACGGAGGGTGGGAGGGAGGAGATATGGGGATATATGTATATGTATAGCTGATTCACTTTGTTATAAAGCAGAAACTAACACACCATTGTAAAGCAATTATACTCCAATAAAGATGTTAAAAAAAAAAAGAACGTAATGTCTTTTGTTATAGTCCCACAGGTCTCTGAGATGATTCTCTTTTTCTTTCCAGTCTATTTTCTCTTTATTGTTCAGACTGGGTAATTTCCATTGTTCTATATTCCAGCTCTTTAATTCCTGTCTCTTCCATTCTGCTGCTGAGTCTATCCACTAAGCATTTTACTTTGGTCACTGTATTTTGTCAAGTATTAATACTTCCAAACCAATAGAATAGATGAATATTCTATAGATTCTAAATTCTACAATAATGAAATGTAATTCCATTCTAATGTAATCAAAATATATTTTCTGGGCTTCCCTGGTGGTGCAGTAGTTGAGAATCTGCCTGCCAATGCAGGGGACACGGGTTTGATCCCTGGTTTGGGAAGATCCCGCATGCCGCGGAGCGGCTAAGCCTGTGCGCCACAACTGGTGGGCCTGCGCTCTAGAGCCTGTGAGCCACAATTACTGAAGCCTGTGCACCTACAGCCGTGTTCTGCAACAAGAGAAGCCACCGCAATGAGAAGCCTGCGCACTGCAAGGAAGAGTAGCCCCTGCTCACCGCAACTAAAGGAAACCTGCGCGCAGCAACGAAGACCCAAGGCAGCCAAAAATAAATAAAATAAATTTATTAAAAAAATATATATATATATATATATTTTCTACTAAGCAAACAGAATCATCAATCATCACAGCAGTAACACAGCTATAAGGTCCTCCTTCCTTCCTTATTCACTCTCCCAATTAAGCAGCTAACTTTGGATCTATCACTGACTTCAAATTTTATTAGTGTTAAGAGTATCTTTTTTTTTAATTTAATTTAATTTTTGGCTGCATTGGGTCTTCGTTGCTGTGTGCAGGCTTTCTCTAGTTGTGGCGAGCCGGGGCTACTCTTTTGTTGCGGTGCACAGGCCTCTCATTATGGTGGCTTCTCTTGTTGCGGAGCACGGGCTCTAGGTGCACGGGCTTCAGTAGTTGTGGCATGCAGGCTCAGCAGTTGTGGCTCGTGGGCTCTACAGCGCAGGCTCAGTAGTTGTGGTGCATGGGCTTAGTTCCTCCGTGGCATGTGGGTTCTTCCCGGACCAGGGATCAAATCCGTGTCCCCTGCATTGGCAGGCAGATTCTTAACCACTGTGCCACCAGGGAAGTCCCAAGAGTATCTTTTAAAATAACCTTTCACGTTAGAAGATAGTACAGAGATGCCAATTTCTTATATTCAACAGCAACGGTTTTCAAACTTTACTGTTTATCAGAATCACCTGAAGACCTTGTTGAACTAAAACAAAGACTACTAGGCCCTCTCAAAGTTTGTGATTCAGTAGGTCTGGGGTGGGGCCCAAGAATCTGCATTTCTAACATGCAAGTCTGAGGATCACACTGAGAAATGTTGTTCAGTGGTTTAAGGAGAGAACAATGATGCCGACAACATAAAACAGATGAATAAATTTCTTTAATTTAGTTCTATAACTGAGTTTTAAACCCTTTATTAAATGTGGAAATAACTAATTTCTAGCAATTTGTACTTTAAGCACAAATTGGACAGAAGTTCAATTTATTAGTGAGTAAAATTTGGTATCTCTGTAAATTATTTGTTATGGGTTATGTTTGGCAATCATTATTAAAGGGAAAGAATGTTGCAGACAAGAACCTCTCTCCAACACCAGTCTTTTATTATTATATTTTGAGGCTCCTCTACAGTTTCTCTTCCTCTTCACCAGGCTTACCCTTTCCTATCTCTTCCTGCACACCTTTCTCAACCTGGCTATAAACACCCACTATTAGAAACAAACAAACTCATTCATATATAAATTAACTTATTCACTCATAGAGCATATATACACATTTTTATACCCACTCATTTTTATTAATACCATACTGAGGTGGAAGAGTGAAATTTTATTTAGTAAGAGAACTGGATTTTGGCAAAGACTGAGAGTGGGGAGATTCTTACATAAGAGAAATCGCAATGCCAAAGCCGAGAGGATTATAGGGTGAGGTTAGAATTAGAGGCCTAGATGGAATTTATTTTTAGTTTGGAAGGTAACTTGGACTGAAGAGTAATGCAGAATGCTAACGTACGATGTTAATGGGACTTGAGTCAGAAAGAAAGGCAGACTCCTTTGCTCACATTAGTGAATGAAAGCCAATCTACAGGATGTGACATTCAGCTATTAAGAAAGGAAGAATAACAGCTCACAGCTGCTCTCGCGTCCCCAATATCAAGGCATTGTTTCCAGAGACAGGCTTTCAGCCTGTTCTCGCAGATGGTTATTAAAATCTAATTCAAAAGAGAAAATCAATAACTGTGGTGATGAAGGATTAATTAAATCTCAAACCGATATTATAAATAGAACAGGCAAATCTTTGTTCTATCATATGCAGCTTTCTTTGCAATATAGAATATCGTAATACACTGAGAAAAGTCAAAATATATTTACCAGTGAACCTGTCATTTAGGTTTCATTCAGCCAATACTTGGGACTACTCTGTGCTAAATTGATAAACGGTAATCATTCTCCCTTTCTTTTAATATAGTGTTGCCAATTTTACTTGGTTGCTTAGAAACATTAAGTAAAACACTTAATGCCATGCAAGAAGAATAAGGGTTATGGTGGGGGCTGGTAGTGTATTTTTAAAAATGTGAAGATCATAATATAACGATATATATGGGTGTGAGATTATTAGCCAAATTTTACTAGCTCACTGTTTTCAAGAAGCTAGTGCAGGTTGACTCTGTTTGGAGATGAGTAATATGTAGCTTTCCACAGCTGCACCACCAGGATGAAGACTGACACTGTAAACTGGTCATATGATTAGGAGACTGAAGACAGTTCCTGGTCGGCCAGCACAGGTAGCAAGAGCAGCATCAAAGGTAACAAGAGTCTCTATGTAGGTTAGGTGTCCAATAGGAGTCACCTGGGTCTCTGTTCCTTAACCCCCTACTGCTGGAGAGGAAACACTGATATAAAGGTTTGCTGCTGGTGACACACTGTTGCAAAATGCTATACCCTAAGTGTCATCTCAAATAATTTGTAATTAAATAAGTAATAAGGAATGGAGAAAGCACCAGCCTTGGAAGTAAGGCCCTAGGTCCTGTTGCTGGCTAGGTTACTAACTTTCATAACCGTGGACAAGTCAGTGAAACTCCTTGGGCCTCAGCTGTGACATTATAAAATGAAACAGATGGCCTAAGTCTGTTGTTCCCAAGGCTCCTAAGAAGAACTTCAAGGGCCACCTCAGGGGAATGGTGCTGTGTCGACGTGTCTACTCAGGGAAGCTCAGCTTTTCTCTGCTTAATATACTGATGGTCTGAGAAAAATTGTTTTTCAAAAAGTATTTTGCTCCGAAAATAAAAGTAACAAAAATAGGTTTGAAAACCACTGGTTCAATAATTTCTAACTTCCATCTCTAAAACTTTTAAGAACAAAATGGACAGGACTTATAAACCGACCAAAAAAGGTAAAAATTCTCTATTATACAATATAGTATAATGACCTATAATAGAAAAATTGAAGGAGCCTGGAAACTTAACATGAATATGTCATTTAAACACCTGATTTTAGTTACAACCTCCTGCCCTACAACAGGGTAAAGGAAAAAGTTCTGAAATAAGCCTCAGAAGACCTGGCTTCTCTTTCTGGATCTGCATCTTACAATTCGCATGATGTGGTACTTTTAAAATATGTCCATAAATTCTTTGATATTCCTCCCATCAAAAGATGGAGTCTAATTCTTTTCCCTTTGAACCTGGGCCAGCTTTAGTGGCTCTCTGCGGATGAAAAATGTGGCAGAATGCTGTATGACTAGATTACAGAATAAAGCTGAACTTTCTATCATGTATAAAAACAAGTAGCAAAACTGAATCCTAAATTTACATGGAAGTAGGTGCTAGTAAACTATGAAATGTCAAACAAAACTCAACAAGGATCAAACAAAATCAGTATGTTGGAAAATTAACCCTTTAAATAAAAAAACTCAGGTGCAGAAGATATTTTACAACTCATAATTCTCCATTTTCTCAGTCTATAGATGAGTAAACGAAGGGTCTCGAGGGCTAGGTTTAACGTCTAAGGTCCCAATGACAGCTACTAGTAGTAGTAAACTCAAAGATGCAGTTCTTATTTAGTATCATAATTGACAACCTGCGAGTGCTGGGCAGGCAATAAGCGAGCTACAATCTGAAGGATCCCTCTAGCAGTTCAGTACTCTGTACTGCTTCTGACTACTTCAGTAGTGGCAAGCCGTGGAAACAGGGAGAGACCAGAGTGGATTATTCATAACAGGTGGTGTTTACATCCTTGTCTATAGGATGACTTTTCTGAACATTTGGCAAAAATAAAATTGAAGGTGGGAGAGAGAAAGGAAGAAAGAAGGGAAAAAAAACCCCACTCTGACTCATAGGACTTTAACCATCAGAGCCAAATAAAGTGACACATTCATTAGTGTTTGGAGATGTACTTTTTACTAAGTTCAATGGTATGTGTGTTTGTAAAACTACAATGAAAGTATACATAAAATGTTCTTTTATGGGTCTAGTTATAAAAATATTCAAAAGTCCTTTTTATACAAGGTTATCTCTAATAGAATAGATGCCCTATACTGGACGTATCTTAGAGAACTTATTGTAGCCTTAAGATAGGTTACAGGGTGAACTGGCCAGAAACCCAGAAAAAGTACCTCCCATATATTTCCTCATTCAGTAAATTATTTACTGAGTAAAGACTCTGTGTACCATGGACACTGGATCCTGGAGATACACAGAAATTGCAAAGGCACTTACTGTTGGACTCAACAATTCCACTTCTAAGAAATCCTACAGATAAACCTGCACAGGAACAAAATGACAAATGTACAGAGCCATTCATTGTGGCATTGTTTACAATAGCAAAAGACAAAAAAACAACTAATTTATTTTAATAGGCTCTTTGTAAGCCCAATACAATGGAATATAACTATAAAAAAAGAGTAAGGAAGCTCTTTATGTACTGACATAGAAAGCTATCCAGGGTACATTAAGAAAAAAAACCAATATGCTGGATAATGTGTAGGTAGTTACTTTATTTTAAGATAAAGTGGAAAATCAGAATGAATATTTATATTTGCTTTCATTTACATAAAGAAACACAGGAAAGAATCCAGAAGACAGCAGGGAAGAGTGTGAAAGTGAGACATCTGAAACATACCTAATTTTATAGTTTTGATTTTTGAAACACAGAAGTGTGCTATCCATTCAAAAAATTAACTTTAATATAAAAAAAATTAGACTAGGCTTTTCCCTCTCCAAAAAGAAGCTTAAGGAGTTTATAGACTAGTAAAGAGACAGACGAATCAACAAATTAATGCAGCAAGGTACTCTAAGTTCTTGACAGATATATCACTCCCATAGGCATGGTTAAGAAAAGCTAAGTCCAAGATTACTGAGGGACCTACAAAAGGACCTTGGAGATTTAGTCCAAAATCAATTCATTCTCCCAGGAATCCTGGAAATGGGGTCATTTGAGGCCTTGGAGATACTTTCTCTAAGATGGAAATCCTACAGCAGTTATTGGGAGTACTTTTCTCTCCCCAGATGGCAAGTCCTGTGCTGGGTTTCTTCTCACAGTTTGTTTCCCTGTCTGCCTCTAAAGCTGCTTTTGGAGAAACTGTGAAAACGCTGTGGTACTTCACCTGCGAATAGATCACAGCATCCCACCACACACAGATCCAGCACCATCTGAGCTGAAGACCACTCTGTTCTCTTGGCTCTTTCAGAGCAGCAAAGAGCATGGGATGCATTTCTCCAGAGCGTGTAAAAACTGCACAGTTCATTATGTCACCTCAGGGCTCTTCTAGAGTAAACTCATAAAACAGACTGAGCTGGGAGAGGAATAGTGCCCCGGAGCACTGTCAGAGTTAATGTCAACTCCTTCTGAATTACCAAGAGCGCACAGATATTTTAAAAGGTTTGGAGAGGAATTATTTCCTTTCTTTTAAAGATGGTCTGTGCTGTTTAAAGATGTTTTAAATAATCTGACAGGAGCATAATCACTGTAGAAAGGAAGGTACAAAAGAGTAAGAGAGGATGTAGTGCTTACCACCCCACACCATTACTTACCATTTACATTGTTTTTCTGAAGATGTATCATCTCCAGCAGCTGTTATAGTAGGTAAAACTCCCACACTTGTCTGATCTTTAAAAGGACAGCCAACTCGAGAGGCATACCTAGTCATGTGATCTACAGGGAGGAAAGGCATCCCTCAGCTGTTAGGTAAACCCACGCTGGGCTTTTGCAGCTTCTCTAATACCATTTGAAGATCAGACGGGGAGACAAGCTGTTAGAGAATACCCAGCACAGGTCCCGCTAGAGGGAGGGAAATTATAATAAATGCCAAGAATGAGGCGTCTTTGAGGAAACAAACTTATTGGCAAGAGAGGCTTTGCAAAAGATCATGGAATTATAAACACACTTACATTTGGAAGACTTTGTCTAACTCCCCACTCAATAAAAGACTTCTTTTGCAGCAGCCTTGACATATGAACTCCATGCCGAATTCAAGCGGCATCCAGACAGAACAGCTAGGAGAAGTCAGCACTAGGAGTTCCAACATGGTAAAGGAAGTCTGCTAACAGGCCTATTCCTATAGAGTGACATATATACAAATACTCCAAGTTTAGGGTCGGGCTGACTGCAGATTCCACAATAATGGAACAGATGAGAGGGAAGCAGACAAGTGGCGGGAGCCCAAGTAGGTGGACCACATTCTGAATCAATACATGCACCCAGGGAGGAGACAGGCAGGTGTGGGCAACATGCTGGTGAGCTGGGCTCAGAGATTAAGATAGTAGCAGTGTAGAAAGAATGGAGTATAGTGTCAGTGGGAATCAAAAGCTAAGGAATTTGAACAAACAGCCCAAACGAAGAAGGTTATGGCTATGCATCCTTTCCTTTTGATTCCCTATCATTCTCCTTAGCAGACAATTCAGTGTTCATAAGGTTTCTAACCTTCTGCTGTAGGCTGAACTGTGTCAGCCAGAAAGATATGTTGAAGTCCTAAACCCCCAGGACCTGTTAATGTGACTTTATTTGGAAATAAGGTCTTTGTAGTTGTAACTGAATTAAGATGAGGTCATACTGGATTGGGATGGGCCCTAATCCAGTGACTGGTGTCCTTACAAGAAGAGAGAAATTTGGGCACAGAAAGACATACAGGAGAGAAGGCCACGTAAAGATAGAGGCAGAGATTGCAGTGAGGCATCTACAAGCCCCAAGGGACACCAAGAATTGCTGGCAACCAGCAGAAGCTAGGAGAGAGGCATGGAACAGATTCTCCCTCAGAAGCTTCAAAAGGAACCAACCCGGCCAATACCTGCAGTTTAGCCTTATAGCCTCCAGAACCAGGAGAGAACAAATTTCTATTGTTTTAAGCCACCAAGTTTGTGGTGCTTTGTTGCAGAAGCCCTAGGAAACGAACACATTCTCCAAGGAGATGACTAAATTCATGGCAAGAAAAACTTCCATTTCCTTCTCCTACTCCTTCTCTCCCTCAAGTCCATAGTCTGAGCAAGAGGTGCCCTTCTTTCCTTGCTGGAGCCAACACCTCAACCCCTGTGCTTGTCTTCATCCTGGATCCTATTCTCTCTGTTCATTTTATTATTTTACATTCCTACTGCAACTTTAACCTCTCCCTGTGCCAGATCTTTTTGCTTGACCACACTACCCTGCAAGATTCCACTGTTCTAGTTTCTGCTTTATAACACACCATTGTAAAGCAATTATACTCCAATAAAGATGTTAAAAAAAATTTTTTTTTGACTTGGCTTTAAAAAAAAAAATTCCACTGTTCTTTCTTTCTTCCTTCCAGTCCAAGCTACTCTAAAGGCTGTCTCCACTGCCCCTAGATTCTTACCAGATTAGTGGTAACACCATTTATCAGCTCACAGCTCTTTAAGTCAGAGGTCTTGGTGGGTGTGGCTGGGTTTTCTACTTGGGAGTCTCTCAAGGTGGAACCTGGGCTGGACTCTGGGGAAGAATCCTCCTCTGAGGTCCTCAGGTTGCTGGCAGAACTCACTGTTTGCAGTTGAGACTGAGGTCCCGTCTCCTCGTTGACTGTCAGCCAGGGCTGCTCTCAGCTTCCAGGGACCCTCACAGGTTGCCACGGGCTGCCCCCAGGCCCTTTGGCGGTATCCCAGCCTACTGTTTTAGGGCTGGCAGCAGGATCCCTTGTGTCGAATCCCCTTAGTGCTTCCAGTGCCTCTGCCTTTGTCTTCTGCAACCAGTGGGAGAAAGCTCTCTGCTTGTAAAGGCCTCACGTTACAAGGTTTTGCCTACCTGGATAATCTCCCTATTTTAAGGTCAACCAATTAGTAGCCTTAATTAGATCTACCCTTAACTTTTTACAATTTGAATTCTCCTCATCCCATCCTACTGAAACTGTTCTCAAAGTCACCATAAACACATTAACCAACAAATCCTTGGCTCTGCCGCAGTGCTTACTCATCTTGTCCTCTCTTACCAATGGCATTATTGACTAAATCCTCTTCTTTAAATT
Source organism: Aethalodelphis obliquidens (assembly GCF_003676395.1). NCBI lineage: Eukaryota > Metazoa > Chordata > Mammalia > Artiodactyla > Delphinidae > Aethalodelphis > Aethalodelphis obliquidens. Next base: position 10,941,602 of record NW_020837955.1, on the reverse strand, counting down.
TTCTTTTCCCTTGAATTTCCAAGTCATAGCACAACCTGGGTCTCTTAGCTCCTTCAGGGCTCATTTCCTTTTCTTTTTACCAACTCTCCTTCTTTTAAACTACCTCTGACTCTCTTTTCCTTTTTCTGTCTCTGCCATTCATTAGCTACATAAATTCATGCAGGGCAAGCACTTACAACTCTCTGTGGCTTAAGTTTCCTTACCCTTGGACTAGGAAAATAATTCCTATCTCAGGCTGCTGTACGGACTACTGGAGTCTATATCTGTGCAGTGCTTGGAATTGTGCCCGACACGCAGTGGGCACTATATGAAGTCGCTGGTGTGGCTGCTGTTGATACTGCTCTGGTGCGCCCACTCGCACAGCTCTTTCCAGTCCCGAGTTCTCTCTTGTTTCACCCTATGCGATAAATACTTGCTAAGATCCCCTGATGAATAAGGGGACTGTCCTAGGCTCTGCAGGGGTTACAAAGGTATTTATTCCCTCATGAAACATACACTCTAGGAGATTAAAGTACACAAGTGATACTACACAAGGTTGAGAGACTAAAAGAGGTGAGGAAAAAACCCCTAAATTGTAAGAAGGGAAGAATTACATCTGGTTAGGGAGAATCAGTAAAGGTTTAGTAAAAAGGTAGCTGTGAAGAACAGACAGGATCTGACAGGTAGGGAAGAGGGGACAGAGTGTTCCAGGCAGTGGGAAAAAATTGCAAAAACTGTGGTAAAAAGGTGTGAGGCATCCCAGAGAATAGTTGAAATGTAAGTATGTAGGAGAAAGACAGGAGATAAAGTTGAAAAGCTGTCATATTACGAATATCCTTGCGTGTCAAAGTAAAAAATTTTTATTTAATTTTGGAAGCTAGGGAGTATGGAGATGATGTAATTAGAGTTGTGTGATTAATGTGATATGATTAATCAGCCAAGAGAAACAAGTCAATCAGGAGTTTCCTCTGTCTCTCAGAACAAGAGTTCTGTTGTCAGAAAATGTGGGATTGAATTGTGGTTCTGTCACTTAGCAGCATGACTGTGGCCAAGTCACTTACCCTGTCTGAGCCAATTCTCTTATGGGTGTGAGAAGCAGAATTTTAAGATGGCTGGACGATTCTCAGCCTCCTGGTGTTCCATCCTGATCACCTTGCATAACATGACAAAAGGGGTTGTGCAGATCTAATTAAGGCTACTAACTGGTTGACCTTAAAATAGGGAGATTATCCAGGTAGGCAAAACCTTGTAACGTGAGGCCTTTATAAGTAGAGAGCTTTCTCCCACTGGTTGCAGAAGGCAAAGACAGAGGCACTGGAAGTACTAAGGGGATTCGACACAAGGGATCCTGCTGCCAGCCCTGAAACAGTAGGCTGGGATACAGCCAAAGGGCCTGGGGGCAGCCCGTGGCAACCTGTGAGGGTCCCTGGAAGCTGAGAGCAGCCCTGGCTGACAGTCAGCGAGGAGACGGGACCTCAGTCTCAACTGCATACAGTGAGTTCTGCCAGCAACCTGAGGACCTCAGAGGAGGATTCTTCCCCAGAGTCCAGCCCAGGTTCCACCTTGAGAGACGCCCAAGTAGAAAACCCAGCCACACCCACCAAGACCTCTGACTTAAAGAGCTGTGAGCTAATAAATGGTGTTGTTTTTAAGACATTAGGTTTGTGACAATTTGTTAAGCAGCAACAGAAAACTATATGGCAACGTTTCTAATACCTATTCTATTTTATGTGATTGCTCAAAGAAAATTACATGAAAGGTTTCCCTAAATTGTAAATATTATACAAATAAAGGTTACAGTTAGTATCTAGTTCATGTCTAAAATAGAAATCACCTCTCTCAACTCCTCTCCCCCATCAAATAGGCTCACTTTATTTATTTATGGTATAATGGTATCACAATTATAAGTTTGTTTTGTTGTGTGTTGCAGGACTGTGACATACGGGCACTGGTGCCTCCTTAGAATAAGACTGAGGTAATGAAATGTGCTTGTATGTGTGTATGTAAATAAAAGAAGAAAGACCCCGAATAGCCAAAGCAATCTTGAGGGAAAAAAACGGGCCTGGAGAAATCACTCTCCCTGACTTCAGACTATACTATAAAGCTACAGTAATCAAGACAATATGGTACTGGCACAAAAACAGAAATGTTGATCAATGGAACAGGATAGAAAGCCCAGAGATAAACCTACACACCTATGGCCAACTAATCTATGACAAAGGAGGCAAGGATATACAATGGAGAAAAGACAGTCTCTTCAATAAGTGGTGCTGGAAAACTGGACAGCTACATGTAAAAGAAGGAAATTAGGACACTCCCTAACACCGTACACAAAAATAAACTCAAAACGGATTAAAGACCTATAAAACTCTTAGAGGAAAACATAGGCAGAACACTCCATGACATAAATCACAGCAAGATCATTTTTGACCCACCTCCTAGAGTAATGGAAATAAAAACAAAAATAAACAAATGGGATCTAAAGAAACTTAAAAGCTTTTGCACAGCAAAGGAAACTATAAACAAGACAAAAAGACAACCCTCAGAATGGGAGAAAATATTTGCAAACAAATCAATGGACAAAGTATTAATCTCCAAAATATATAAACAGCTCATGCAGCTCAGTATTAAAAAAACCAACAACCCAGTCAAAAAATGGGCAGAAGACCTAAATAGATGTTTCTCCAAAGAAGACTACAGATGGCCAAGAAGAACATGAAAAGATGCTCAACATCACTAATTATTAGAGAAATGCAAATCAAAACTACAATGAGGTATCACCTCACACAGGTTAGAATGGGCATCATCAGAAAATCTATGAACAACAAATGCTGGAGAGGGTGTGGAGAAAAGGGAACCCTCTTGTACTGCTGGTGGGAATGTAAATTGATACAGCCATTATGGAGAACAGTATGGAGGTTCCTTAAAAACTAAAAATAGAATCACCATATGACCCAGCAATCCCACTACTGGGCATATACCCTGAGAAAACCATAATTCAAAAAGACACATGCACTCCAATGTTCACTGCAGCACTATTTACAATAGCCAGGTCATGGAAGCAACCTAAATGCCCACTGACAGACGAATGGATAAAGAAGATGTGGTACATATATACAATGGAATATTACTCAGCCATTAAAAGAAACAAAACTGGGTCATTTGTAGAGACGTGGATGGACCAAGAGACTGTCATACAGAGTGAAGTAAGTCCGAAAGAGAAAAACAAATATCGTACATTAACGCATATATGTGGAATCTAGAAAAATGGTACAGATGAACTGGTTTGCAAGGCAGAAATAGAGACACAGATGTAGAGAACAAATGTACGGACACCAAGGGGGGAAAGTGGGGCAGGGGTGGTGGTGGTGGTGGTGGTGGTGGTGGGATGAATTGGGAGATTGGGGTTGACATATATACACTAATATGTATAAAACAGATAACTAATAAGAACCTGCTGTATAAAAAAGTAAATAAAATAAATAAAATAAAATAAAATAAATAAAAAAATAAATAAAAGAAGAAAGAAATTATCAAAGGCAAAGGTTGATAAATGAGACAATATAAATACTAACTTGCAAGAGTGTAGAATAGGTCTAGCAATCCTTTGGAGTGTCAACAGAAAATATGCGCAAGAATAATTTATGCCATGTGCAGCTTATGGACACAGCAATTTACCAGGAACAAGGTCCTTAAACATTCTGAGGTTTGTTGTTTTTTTGTCCAGGTGTGAGGGACATCTAAACCTTTGCAGATTTGTTTTGTTTCATTACAGGGCAAGGGGCACTTAAAATTATGCAAGTAGTATATATTCCCTGTGATAAAACAATATAGAGTTATATAGAGAAATCGAGCATATTAATAATATCCACCCAATCCTACTTTCCTGAGGAAACCATTAACAGGCTGGTGGGCATCCTTCCATACTTCTTTATTCTGCTCAAAGAAGTATAAAAGGTTTCCCCACACTTAAAAAAATTGGAGTCATATTCTACCTATTACTGTGTAATTTGCACTTTTCATTTTACAATGTATTATAAGTATTTCTCCTAGAAAATTTATACACCTGTCACGTCTTAATAAAAGCATGGTATTTACAATATGGATTACCATAATTTAGTCAACCAATTCATTTAGATTGCTTCAAATACCACTATTATAAACAATGTACATTCTTTCCATAGGTCTTTCAACATACATTATTTCCTTAGAATAAATTCCTAGAAATGTAACACTGGATCAGCGAGTATATGAACATTTTAAAAATTGAATGTATGTCAAATAATTTGCTCTCCAGAAAAGTTGTATCAATTTCCAAGCCCTCTACTCATAAAAGTGCCCATTTTCACACTCCCTAGACAACCCCACAGATACACATGTCTTCATTCTCTGCCACTGAGTAGGGAAATGTTAACTACTTGTTTTAATCTGTACTTCCTTTAATACTAGTGAGACTGAGCATCCTTTCACGTGTATTAATTATTCATATTTCCTTTTTTGATGGGTCTGTTCATACACTTTGTCTTTTTTTCCTAATGAAATGTTCATTTTACTGATTTATTAATGATCTCTATGATTCAAGGATTTGTTTTCACTGACTATGACATCTTACTTTAACTTTGTTTATGACCTTCTAAAATTCCTATAGAACTTTTAAACTTTCTTATGCCTTCAAACTTTTCAATTTTTTTGTTTTATGGCTGTTCACATTGCTATCATTCCAAGAATTTTATTATAAAAACAATTTCCTGTGTTTTCTTCTAGTACTTTTGTAGTTTTTAAAAATCTAAAGTTACCATTTTCAAAAAGTTGGCTAGTTGGCCTAATTCCATCTTTTGAATAATTTAATATCATTTATATACACTATGTTTTACTGATCCATCTCCATGTATTTGGCTACCTTGGTGGTAGCCCTACCATTGGTACAGCTTTATAATATATAGTAATACGAAGGAATGGGTTCCCTCATTACTTTTCCTTGCATTCTCTCATTTATTCTTATAAATCAAATAGAGCATCGTTTTCTTAAGTTTCCCCCCAAAAAACTGTTGAAAAATTCATTAAATGTTAGAGAGTAAATCAGGTGTATCTGAGATCTCTATGATATTTAAGTTTTTCCGTTCAAACCACCTTTTAGTCTTTTGATAAAGTTTCATAGTTTTTCTTCGTATAGGTTTTGCTCACTTTCTCCTTGGTTTATTTCTAAATATTTCGTATATTTTCCATCAACTCTTCTGATTGATTACTGCTCAAATAAAGGAAATCTACTGAATTTTTGTATGTTTATATTGTGTCAGGCACCCTAACCAAACTTTCTTATTCATGAGCTTTGTATGTGATTCTCTTACTCTAGGTAACAATTACCTAAAAATAATGATTTTGCTCCTTTCTGTAAATATTTATAGCTTATTTTTTATTGTATTAACTAACTAGACCTAGTAGAACAACACTGAATAATTAAAATCTACTTTTTAATAGTTCAATAATATACTTGCGCCAAGATACACATACTACATATACTTTTAATAATTGTAACTACATTAATTTTTAAAATTAAAAATTTTTTACCATTCTTGATGTTAGGGAAAACAAGATGTGTAGGTGAACTTCTGTTTTCAGCAGCTTCTTTCTTCTGGTTAACAGTTGAAACAAAACTGCTGGAAGTAGAAATCTGGCCTTTGGATCCCCTGTCCAAACCCTAAAAACAGAGAAGTTAACATTGCAGCATAATTCCTAGTCACTCTATTTAAATTATTTTACTGCAAAAATCGTAAACATTTAAAATAGAGATTTTAATCTGATGATAGATGCACGATAGATAGATAGATAAAACCTGTATATATTATTGACTTACCTTTTCCAGGACCAAATTGTTTTAAGTATAAAAGGAAAACAGTCATGCCATCTAACTGCTTACAGGTTGATAAAGTTTGGAAATGGGGATAATAACAGTACCTTCCTCACAGGGTTACTGTGAGGTTTAACTGAGATAATGCATGTAAAACAATGAGCAGAGTTCCTTGCCCACAGTACACGTTTCATTCATGTTATCTGCTATTTTAACTTGGTATTTAGGTAACACTGTTTTTGTGACCTCCACAAATATTTTTTCAGTAGTTAACATGCATATGATACTTCGCAGGTTGATTGATTAAAGGTTTTCTAGTCTTGATGCAACTTCAAAAGCTCAGGTCAAAAGATAAATCTTTTAGAGTTCATTTATTTCTCTAAACACGAGATTGGACTTTGGGTGTAAGGGAACTTAAGAAAAATATGGCTAGGCATTCTTTGCTTTCAGAGTAGAGAGTTTTTCATTTCCTCCTTCCTCATTTACCAGACTGATTTCCACTTAGCTTTTTAGAATCAACTCAGATGCCATGTTGCAAAAACATTTACACTCACCAAATATTCACTTTCCCACATCGCCCACTCTCTTACAGCTAAATGCAGCCATCTGATTAATTCTAACAGGCCAGAAGCAGAAGTGATGTCTGCCATTTTGGGACCAGAAAGTACTGATGCATTTAAGGCTGGTGGGACAATCTCCAGTTCCTCTCTCTTTTCTTCCACTGTAATAATCCCAGAGGCTACAAGCTGAGATGCTACAGCATTCGTTGGCTTGGGTCCCCGAATCACTACGTGAGGCAGAGCCACTGCTGACCAACATTAGATTATACCATCAGCAATAAATGCACCTTTACAATTTTCAAACACTGAAACTTGGGACTACCTTGTAAATGCAGCCTAACCCATTCTATCATAACTTCTCTGCAAAGCTTTTTCTGGTGGTCACCATTTCTACAAAAATCAATCACTCTTATTTATACTTGTGATTTACTTAAATTATTCCACTGAAATTATAATTGGTGTCATACTGGTCCTTCATGCTGGACTAGAAATTCCTTATTCATCACAGAGCTTGACGTCCAGGGAATCCTATGCATAGATCCTATACTTCAGAGTAAATTTATTGTTTTTTCTTTTTAAGAGATTAGTATAGAAAAATAAGCCATAAAAAATTCAGATGCTATACACATAGAATTTAAAAGTTTCTGGACTTGAGATTTCTAGAAATTAGTTATTTAACTCCTTTATTTCATAGATGAGGAAAATGGAATTGAGACTCACCTAAAGTCATTCAGCTAACAAAACAACAGAGATGTGAGGGGCACTAAATGAGAACTTGAGGAATGCTTCCATAAGGAAAGTACATATGCGATTTTGTGTGTGTGACATCTTTGGCTGCTCAAAGAATTTGGGTTTGTTTGTTTGTCTGTTTGCTTTATTTGTTTTTGCTTGATTTTGGCTAGAGTTAGGCTCAGTGAAGTCTGAATCAATATTTCTGTGTTAGGATTAGGCTACATGATCCAGCCTAAAAAAAGTTAAACATATTGCCCAACTGAAATAAAGTCATCTTCTAACAGATGTAGGTATGAATCTGAAGTTTCAGAATCACAGACAACGTCATCTAGGGTCTTGTACAGAACATATGACACGCTGAGTGTTTCACAAATGGTTACTCCTATGATAATAACTCACTAAAACAAGTCATGTATTGAGTACTAGGTATATGCCTACTATTATATTAGGTGCTTTAATACAACATTCCTATGAGTTGCATATTTACACTTCATTTTACAAATGAGGAAACTGAAGTACCATGCCGAAGTTCACAGAGCTGGGAAGTGGGAATTCAAACTCTTGTCTGAATAACCTTAATGTCTGTATTCTTAAACCACTATAGCTCAGAGTTTCTCACTACAGTAGCTATCACTTATTAAGGATTTATCATGCGATAGGAAGTATGTTACATATATCAGCCTGTTTTCACAACTCTTGTGGTTGATGTTATCTTCTCTACTTTTATAGATATATGCTGAATGAAATACAATAGCTTCAGGAGCAACTCACCTAACCAGAGGAAATTAACATAAGCAGAAAAACTAACTGTACTTTAGGAAAATCTTTGATATTCTAGCAATCTGGGAAAGACTCAATATTTTATTTTATTTTTCTCCCCCTTCCTCTACTCCTTCTTAATAAAAGGAGATCCCAGAGAACATTGCTTGGTTCACTTGTGGAATCTTCAAATAATTAAAAAAAAAACCCACAAGTAACTGATTCAATCAATAAAGCCATTTAACATCTATCAGTTCTAATCTCTAACAGAGATGTAGATTCCCAAGGAGGACAGAGAAAATTGGAGAAAGAGATTAATAAAATAGTGATATGCAATACTTTTCTATAAAAGTCTTTGTAAATTACATAATTTGCATAATCTTGGTAAATTAAAACAATATGCTCAAGTTCACAGACCTAGCTAATTAGAAAAATAAAATTAAAATAGCCTATACATTTGAAAAAGTATATCATTCCTTGTTATAACTGCCCCCTGCAGTGGAAGCCGTGGAGTCCTAACCAATGCACGTCAGGGAAGTCCCTAAACCAATCTTTGATAAAAGAATAATTGCTGGCTCTGTTCCATCATGAAACACTTTTTAAAGTCATAATATCTCACTATATTAGAGTATCTGAAGTAAAATTTTTTTAACTGTTTACAAAATTCATTATTTTGTAATGTTTACAAAATTCATTATTCACAACATATTTTAAACTACTAGCTTTGCAACCAGCTGGAAATGCTAGCATTTTAAATCATATCAAGTAAAAATTAATGTTGCATTCTAGCTATTAGATAAGTGAGACTGGCAGTTTTATTTACTATAGAGACAACACACACAAATGCACAGGTAGATGGATTCTCCATAGAGCTCTTTGGTTTAGTTGGCTGTGCAAAGTTGTCATAGGGGATCCAGTCACCAGGGTATGTTAAATTATGTTCAGTATCTTCTATTTGAGAAGAGATGTACATAATGTTATTTCAGAAAATGTTCCATACAATCAATGACTGGGTATTCTAAAATGTCCAACAACACTTGGCTAGTTGGAAAATTCACTTATGTAGAATATCTGTCATCAGTAATACCAAATAAAAAGCATTAATGGTAATAATACAAAGGAAATTCTACATACACTAGCATAGTGGTTCTCAAACTTTCTAGTTTCAGGACCTCTCTGCATTCTTAAAAATTACTGTATGTATGTACAATTCCTTTTAAAATAGAATAAACCCACTTATGGACAATTAACTATTTTCCCAAACAAAAATCAGTGAGAAGAGTGGCATGGTTTACATTTTGCAAATCTATTTTTATATCTGTTTCTGCATTCAATTTGTTGCAATATCATGTGTCACACAGAAAACTACACCGTACACTCGAGAGAATGAGAGAGAACAAGGCAACACAAATAACATCCCAGTATCGTTACAAAGGTAGTTTTGACCTCATGGACATCTAAAAGGATGTTGAGGACCACATGTTGAGGACTGCTGCAGTAGGAATAAACAGTAATTAGAACGAAGAATGAATCTAAGAAATCTTTGGAGAAGAAGAAGACAACATTTAAATCTGCACTAATATAACCATTTGCTACTGAGCGCTTGAAATGTGCTAGTAAGTGTAAAATACACAGTGTTCAAAGGCTTAGTATGAAGAAGAGATAAAATATCTCATTAAATGTCTATATTGATTAAATGTTGAAATGGTAAATTTCTTGATATACTGTATTAAATAAAATACATTATTAAAATTTATTTTACGTCTTTATTTTTATTCTTTTTAATGTGGCTATTAGAAAACTTTAAATTATGTATGTGGTTCACATTCTATTTCTATTGGACAGAGCTGATATAGATGAAAGAATAATTTCCTAAACTAGATCCAATCCAACATACAATCTTAGGAATTAGGACAGAATTATTATTCTGATTTCATCATTTCCCTGCATCATTCTGGAAGAAAAGATTTGCTGGACAGGTAGCAAATTTAAATACGGTATAAAATATAGACGAAGAATCAAAGATATCTGAAGTAATAAAAACTGAGTTTCTTGCTTTGGTCATTTCAGATATGTATATAGGGACAATGGCAATCTGTACACTTTGGTCACACCTCAATGAAATTTATTTTTCAAACCCAAAGATGAATAGTTCAGCAATACATTAAGTGCTCTTAATATAAAGCAGGGGTCCTTCAGTCTCAATGAGTCCAGGGAATACCTATGGTGCATAGAAAAACTACTTTACAAAAGACCTGAGTGGCTTCCTGAGATACTAAGCAAATGTTACTATGTCAAAAGATTGGTGAACAAATGTACATTTATATGTTTTAAGTTAAAATAAAAAGCACTGAATATACTTTGCTTTACCAACTTTTAAAATAAACTGACCTAAACTACCAGTTAGGGCCACACCAGATGAGAGGCCTTAACCGTATTTAGAGTCTACAAAGGAGACTATTTTAGGCCCTGTTCCTGGGTAAAGGTATTTTGTTCTTCTTTTTTGTATGTTTTTTCACAGTTCCTTATTAGGATACTAGGTTATAAAATCAGTGCTCTATAACCTTCTACTAAGATGTGAAAAGTTGGCTACTTTCAAGGTGTGAAGAATCTCCCTCCCCAACTAAATAGCACCGGCCCAAGTGAAATTGCTTTCTTTAAGTGATGTAAACCACATCTTTCAAAGGAGACTAGGAAGGATGTGGATTCTGAAACAAAACTTTAACACTCAAATAAAAAAATCACAATGCGATTGACCTTATAGATAACTGAAAACTAACTCTACTTAATACAAAGGAAATGTTAGTCCTGATGCTCAGAAATTTCAGTGTTTGCTTATCAGAAAGGCAAACTGGCTTGGGTGATTTTATTCACTTATTTCACAAGATGGGAAAAAAGGAAATTGCATCAACAGGTTACCCTTATAGGATAAAATACTACTTTTAAAATGTGTGATGTGAGGTAGTCACAATTCTCAACCAATTTACTGTTCTTTAATAAAAATGTCTGGATCAAAACCAAGTTAATTTGAAACACAGCTTTCTTTAATGACTAGGTTCAAACTTCACAATGACCTTTCAATTAAGGTGAATTAGTAAAATTTTAATAGTTTCTATTTTTAAAAGGCACAGACATTTATTATAATTATTCCCTGCAAAACGTTTTTTGACTGCTTACTAAACTGTCACCAAGTTATAAATATCAACTTAAGAACAACTAGTTATTCATATAAGGCTTAGCAGTCTAACATTTTTATAGTGCAAGAAGGGATCCTTATCACAGGAGAAAAACTAGAAAAATCCAAACTTTCCAGAGCTTTTCAGCTCCACCTCCTTCTTCATTCATCTTCTGTTGACCTTTCGCTACTCTCTCTTCCTCAATTCAAGTAAATATAAGCAAGTTAATTTCCGTACACTATGCCAGACTAAGCTGCTACACTGGAAGAGTGAGCAGTACCCCTTTCTGAAGCCATTACTTTTCCCTTTCAGAAAAATTCATACGTACCACACCCCAGTCCTGAAGAGTTCAGAGAGCACATGACATCCCTTAATTCAGAGAGGGCCCGTGTGTGTGTGTGTGTGTGTGTGTGTGTGTGTGTGTGTGTGTGTGTGTGTGTGTGTAGGGGGGGTGGTGCAGGTAGGTTGACAAAGGTGGTATCTGTAGAGCTTGAGGCTTGATATAGAAGGTTGTAAAGCAATTCCCTAGTGGCTTAGTGGTTAGGATTCGGGGCTTTCACTGCTGTGGCCCGGGTCTGACCCCTAGTCAGGGAACCAAGATCCCGCAAGATGCGTGCAAGTCGCAGCCAAAAAAAAAAAACCAAGAAAGCTTGTAAAGGAAAGTACTGAAGCCACAGGACAGGATGGGAAAGGACTGGCTGGCTTATGTGAATGCTTACTTTGTCAAGGCTCTTTCTTAAATATTTTATGTGTATTAACTAAGTTAGTCTTCTTATCTACCCTGTGAGGTAAGTTCTATTACTATTTTCCCCATTTTATAGAAAGGGAGCTACAAATAGCAAGGCAGTATCATACTGGACACTTCTAGAGGTTCTCTGGTTCATAAGTTATGGTTTTTTTTAAATAAATAAATAAATTTATTTATTTATTTTTGGCTGTGTTGGGTCTTCATTGCTGTGCGCGGGCTTCTCATTACGGTGGTTTCTCTTGTTGCGGAGCATGGGCTCTAGGCACGCGGGCTTCAGTAGTTGTGGCTCGCGGGCTCACTAGTTGTGGCTCGCGGGCTCTAGAGCGCAGGCTCAGTAGTTGTGGTACACGGGCTTAGTGGCTCCACAGCATGTGGGATCTTCCCAGACCAGGGCTCAAACCTGTGTCCCCTGCATTGGCAGGCAGATTCTTTTTTTTTTAATTAATTAATTAATTTATTTATTTATTTTTGGCTGTGTTGGGTCTTTGTTTCTGTGCGAGGGCTTTTTCTAGTTGCGGTGAGCGGGGGCCACTCTTCATCGTGGCGCGCAGGCCTCTCACTGTTGCGGCCTCTCTTGTTGCGGAACACAAGCTCCAGACTCGCAGGCTCAGTAGTTGTGGCGCACGGGCCTAGATGCTCCGCGGCATGTGGGATTTTCCCAGACCAGGGCTCAAACCCGTGTCTCCTGCATTGGCAGGTATATTCTCAACCACTGCACCACCAGGGAAGCCCCTGGTTTGTAACTTATAATGACCATTTTTCTTCAACTGTAAATATAGTCAAATTATTCATGTCCTAACATCCTGAGTTAATTTTGAATGGGAGGATAAGTAGCAACTACAATATGGCTTTGCAATTAAAAAAAAAGTTGACAGACGACTTTACAACCCACTCAAAATTAGATACACCTTGGTTATGTAGCGACAGCCTTCCCTTTTTGTGTCTTATGAATCTCTGATCACTCTTCTTTAATGAGATTGCTTTATTTTACATAGAATTTAATGATACATTCATACCATAATTAAAACTGATATTATCAGATATTCTAGAATACATATTTCTCTCCCATAACAGTTCTATCTCTAGGAACAAAGTTTTGAACAAATTTGTCCCTGGGCCACATCCTTTCTTCTAAACTAGGAAATACTGCTATAGGTACGGGTTCTTTGAACCCCATGGTTTCTGACCACAGATACAGGGTACATAGAATAAGGCAAAGAGCATGGCATTTTTTTGAGCCAGAAAAGTCTCAATTGAAACCGAGCTCTGCCCCTTACTAGCCATTTTACCCTCTGGCAAGGTATACTACACATAACCTGACTCTCAGATTCCTGTTAAGTGGGAACAGTATCTTCCTCATGGTCATAGCAGTTAGGTGATTGGCTTTGGTTGCACTAACTGACTAGATGAAAGATACATGGAAAATGCCTGCCACAGAGTAGGTACTGAAGTAAACGGTGGCAATCACTTGTATTATTTATATGTATTACACATATGCATAAATGATGCATTTTTGTAATATCTGTGGTTTATTAAATTGCTTAAGACACTTTTACCACCATAGCCTTCATTCTTTCCCATCTCATCTCGTTTGAAAAGGGTACAAAATTTTCCAAAAATAAGTTTGTTCCAAACACCTAGATGGGCAAGTTTTATCGAAGTTCACACATACACGTTTATTTGGAATGCTGTTGGCTGGATTGCCTTTTTACGTAAATGTTTTTCTCTGAGAGAACTCATCCGCAAACTTTAGAATCCTTTTTCTTTATTAATCTTCCTTCTCTTTCATCCCTGTTATCTAGGTTCCACTAGATTCCACTTCGTGTGGATTCTTCCATCCCTTATACCTTATCACATGGCCACAACTCTAGCGGATGCCCCATGATCTCCAGTATGAACTGCAGAGCTCCTTCCTTGCCCTCTTTCTCCTTCCTCCTCCAGTCTAACTACCTCTAATTACTACCACTAATTTCATTATGTTGTTCCTCTATTTAAGAAACTCCAATGGTTTCCTGCTAAGAACAGGAAAAAAAAAGTCCCAACTTCCCCACCTGCTGATTTGGTCCAGCCCCCATGCAATCTCACTTACCTCCCACAAGTTGCCAGCATGCTCCCATTGGGCTTACTTTATTACTCCCTAATTCTTCCCTTTAAGCCTCGTTCACATTGTTTTCCCCACTGGATTACTTTTCCCACTTGCTTTTGCCCATCCAAATCCTATCATCCTTCAATGGCCAGCCAGCCTAAATAATTACCTTTACTTTAAGCCCTTTCTTTACAGTTCTGCACCCACTGATATCCTTTCTCTGATCTCCTACAGAGCAAATTGTTTCTATGGCACATGGTGGCTTTTACACATTGCTTTGCTTTGCTGTGTTTTCATGTGTCAGCCCTGCCTACCCTGAGGCAGGAATCTTTTTTTTTTTTTAAACTTTGTGTTTTCTGTAGCATCTAGCCCAAAGCTCAACATAATAGATGTTCAATAATTGGTAGTTACATTTTGGCCCAGAGGTTCCATCAAGCCCCTTTAAACACTCCTGACACAACACGTACAAACTTCTCACTCTTGTTACCGACTTCCTACCAAATCCTCTCCACATACCTTAAGCTTTGCTCTCACCTTCCCCCTGCTTGACAAGTCTCCTGACCTTCATTGTGGGCAAACTTCCCTTTACCATCCTAAAATGATTTCCTCCGTTTCCTTTCACCTCTCTGACCTAAGTCAAGTCTAGCTCTTTCTTGAACCCTATGCCATGGAGAATCTCCCTTTCTCTTCTCACCTGACTTAAATGATGAAATAGACAAACTCATCCTCACTCATCACTATTATCTGCTCCTCCTTTCACCCTTTTCCTCTTCCCCATTCACCAATTTTTTTCTAACTTCTGTATTACAGCAGCAACTACTTTATAATATTCTTCTCCACTCTAATCTGTCAACTTCAGTAAATATTCACATCGTTAGCCCTTCATATTCCTTATTCCCCTTAGCTCTGTAGGCCTACATCACCTCTCCACAGCAGCAAGGCCAGCCCTGAACACTGAGAGGCCTCTGAGGGCTCTATCTTGGACCTGTGAGCATCTCTAACTAGAACCACCTTTACTGCCATTTCTCTCAATTCCCCACTAAATCTTATTTCTGCTGTGCCTCATTCACTTAACCCATACCTTTCCCTACTCCATTTCAAATGCTGCTCCATTAACTAAGCAGACTTGGGGCAGTGTACTTAAAATACAGACTCCAAGGAGCTTTTAATTCACTACACAGAGTGTCAATTTTCAATTTTAGCTACACCTGAGAATTTAAAAAAAGAAGATGCCTGAGCCCCACTCCCAGAAATTGATTTAACTGGCCTGCATTCGGGCCTGGGCAATGATGGCCAGGTTTGAGACCACCGTGTTAGGCACTTGCTGGCTAGAATGGACTTCCTGCACACTTAGGCAGTCTTAGGATCAATCATGTTAGGACTGTTCTTTCCTGCACCCTCAATCCCACCCCTGCACCTTTTTAAAAAATTTTGGGATACAATCCCAACTCTTTAAGCTTAATTGGGGTCATCATAACCTGACCTTCTACTTATTTCAGGGAACCGTCACTCTAAACTATTTCCAAACTCTCACAGAAATGTGATACAATGATTATTGGAAAAAGCTAGTACTGTAGGGCTACAGTAATTGAGTCATAAACTCAAACTACATAGAAAGAGCTGTTAACCTGGGGCAAAAAGGAAGAATCACTAAAATGGTTCAAAGAGATAAGTTATTGATGGCAATCAGGTTCCTAAGCAAACCTCCAGAAGCTCTATTTGATCCACATGGAGGCTGGAAAACAACCAAGCAGGCCACAAGCTGTCTTTCCCTGCCTCCCACACCAAGGCATTCTCCACCTACAGATGAATTCGGACATTGTGCCAGCTCCCTGCTTTTCTCGCCCTCTGGAGGACCAAGCACAGATTTTCTTGACTAAGGCTTTACATTGCTATAGCTCAGAATTCCAGCTCTAGAAATCTCTGACAAATACATACCACATATCATCATCGATAAGTTGCTCATCTCTCCCTTGCTCTCCTAACTCTTGCTGCAAAACCTAAGTCCTTTTCTCTCCTGATGTGACTCAGAACATCAGTGCTAATGATAAACCTCTGTCACTTAAAAAAACAAAAAAACAATGCTACCAACCCTGCTTGTAAGGCACCAGAAACTGCCTTCAGAAATCTCAAGTGTTGCTATTCATTCGTATCCTCTTCTGATTTAACCTGTCTTTTCAAGGTTTTATTCAAGATCTTAAAAAACTTCTTGCACTCTATTCTTCTGTTTGTCTAGTAGTACAAGTCCATATTCCTTTATTACACTTCCAAAATCCTCTAAGCTCTTAAAACTGAAAGAGCTTATTTGGTGATAAAACATGTACCTGATCTGAACTCTCCGACAATCCAACCTGAGCTGAACTGACAGGAAGCTACTTATAGACCTTACCTCATTTGGTGTGAACAACACATACATTTCACTGCAGAGCTGTTAATATGCTTGATTATGGGGAAATGGCCAGGACCCCACGGTGGATATTATACATAATATATGTACTGAATTACCTTTCTAAAATCCGAAGAACTCTGAATTTCAAAGCCCCAAGGTTTCAGATAACAGTCTGTAGACCTGTATCCACACTGTATCAATTTCTCCAAGTTTTTATTTCAAGCCTTCAGTTTTTCAATTACACAGAAATAAATAAGTTTGGGGGAGCGTGCTTACTTGAGGACCTAAATTCATTCACATAACTGTTCCTATAAGCATGTATGCATTCACTGTTTTAAACTGACTTAGAAATGAACTGTTGAAACACTGCCTATTTGCCAGTTAAGAACTTCCCAGATAAGCTCTGAAAGCCCAGGAAACCAACAGCAAGAACTGGGTCTACAAGCAGGTGGGTGACAAATTCCTTCAAAGCATTTCCCAAGGTAATTTCTACCCGCAACTCCAACTTATCAATCAACTGTACTAATTTTTTAAAGTGTCATTTTATCACTGTCTACACTCTGCTGTGCTCATTTAACGTAAAGAGCTTGTTCTAACAATTTCCAGTTCACAGTCCTTAGACATTTTCGAAAAACCTACCAAATCAAAACATTATTCCTATAATACTTTAAATTAGAGTGAGCTATTTTAGTAAGTTCTTAGTCATTTAAGAGGGAGGTTTTAAGAAATGAATTGCAAGCAGGAATAAACAAAATGTACCATGGTCTCTAAACTTTTACCATTTTATCACGCAAGGCTGCATGACAAGTCATGAGCTTTAAATGTACTAAAGTTTCAAGAAGTATTTAAATATGATGTCAAATAAAAATCTCAAAAATCAGAGGTTAATTTTGTGTGTGTGCTCCAAAGTAAACAGTCAAAACCACCAGTAGAAACGGGGAAGAGGGGCTGTCCCATTACATCATCTGGCAATATGTAGTTTGAAGCCTGAGAGCGCTCTCCAAATAATCCTTAAAAAAATCCATCTGGGAAATCATCCCCGTGAAGCTTAGATCACTTGAGTTTAAATAAAAGGTTAAAAAAGCTTCCCCACCTTACGTCACACGCCTGTATCATATGAAAAATAAAACCACCATCGAGGCTGACAGTAACGGAAAGGTCACAACTAGGTGGAAACTCGCCGCAGACTGTTCAATCTGAAGGGGGAACGGAAAGAAAAGCGTGGAAAAGGGGAAAATATTCGCTCTCCCAAGACAGGCAGATAGCTCAGCGGAAAACCCACTCCCGCCTGCCTGACACCTTATCCTTATCCAACAGATGATGCCGACTCCAAGATGCTGGTCATTTCCTTAGAGAAAGTGGGAACCCCCCCAGCCAGAAAATAACCGAAAACAGCCAGCGTATCCGGCCACCCCGACATTTCCCGAGGGTGGAAGGTGCAGATCGCGAAGTGATCACGGCTGCCCACGAGGCACAACTCTTTGATTTCGGCCCGAGAAAGGGGAGCCTGAGCGCTTCTCCCCGGGCGGGTCCGGGGCTCCCCGGAGGATACGCGGGTCCCCGGGCACCCCTCTCCCCCCGTCCCGACCTGCCGTCGGGGCGCCCCGCGGCCTCCGCCCGGCACCTACCGCAGTCGCACCGGCGCCAGCCGACACGATGGGCGGCAGCTTCTCGCGCTCCGGTTCCTTCCCTTTCTTCTCCTCGGGCGCAGTCGCCGCCACAGCCGGCGGCGCGGCGGGCGAGGGCACCCGATCCACCTCACTCATGTCAAGCTGAGCAGCGGGAGCGCTAGGCGGCGGCGGCAGCGGCGGCCGGGCTGCTGCTGGGGCTGGCGCTGCTGCCGCCGCGGCCGCGAGAGGGCTCTGCGCCGTCGCGTCCAACCTCAGCCGCCGCTCCGCCCCCGCCCGCGCCCGCGCCCGCGCCCGCGCCCGCGCATCCGCCGCACACCCGCACCGCGCGCGCCCGGATGCCCCGCCCCCGCCCCCGCTCGCTCCACCCGCCAGCCGCTCCCGCCTGCTGCTCTCCTCAATCGCCCCCGCCCCGCCCCCTGCTGGGCTCGCGGGTCGCGCGTCCTGGACGCTGGCCGCGGCCGCCCTTACTAACCCCTGAGGCCGGGAGACGAGGCGGCGCCGCCGCCGCCGCGCCGCCATGTTGTTTGAGGACTGTCGCCCCAGATGGCAAGGAGGGGGTTCGGACTAGAGGCTCGGGACTTGGGGGGACAAGGCGAGGCCTGCAAAGGGTCGCGCAGGGATAGAGCGTTCCCGAGTGGCGCCTGTGGGGCGGGGCGAGCGCGGCAGCCTCCTCTGCGCGGACGGCCCTGACTTGGGGCGCGTGGACCCGCGGGATCTAGGCTGGTGGCCTTTTCCTCCCCAGCGCCCGCAAAGCCGTCGCTTTGGGGCCAATGCTTGTCCCTGCCACCCCTGCCCGCCCACACGTCCGCTTGCCCCAGGAGAGAGGTCTCGAGCCTGCGCATCCTTTTTTAGTCGACCGACCCTTTCTAGATGCCCAGAGATCCCCTACCTACAAAGGAAAAGCCTAGGATGGGGGGAAGGGAAGTGAGACGTCGTGGGCCCCACCTTCCGCACCGCAGGGTGGGACGGCCAGGCCACACTTTCCATTCCTGTTCCTCTCGTCCCCACTTGGACTGCCAAATCCGCCTCTCCCTTCCCGTCCCCACGCGCCTACATCTCGCTCTCTCCCTGCATCCCTTTGCTGCCTCCGATCCCTTCCTTTTATAAGTTACAGATGGACAGACCCAAGCTCTGCCGCATTAATGTCATCATTAATATGGGAACGAACTTTAAAACCGAGGAGGAAAGCTTTTAATCATGATACTAAACCACCCCCAGCCCCGCCTCCTTCCCCACCCCCACGATGAAGCCACATAGACATTTCCTTTCCTTTCCGCCCCTCCTTTTGCTTTTATCAGTCTGCTGGAGCTGCGGAGACACCTGCTGATTTAAGGGAAGGGAGAGAGCAAGAATGCGCTGCATCGCCTATTAAAAGTAGGGAATTTCTTGACGTTCACATCTTCAGATTTTTCGGTTGCGGCTTTGTTATTTTACTTGAGATTGAGTGAATTTTCAGATCAAGGATACCGAGATCCAAATAACCAAAAATATCTCTGAAACATGTTTGAGACGATGTTTGGGTTATCTATTATTTTACATAATTCAGAGTTATTAGCATAACTAAGTACTAGTTACAGTGCATCGTGAAATGAGGTTGCATGTTTTTCAAACCCAGACTTTGTAACAAGCAGATCTGAAGCAAACCATGTAATGAATATAATAATTAGTATTCCAGATTACCTTCTAAATTGTAAATTCTGACGTTCATTTGTAGAAAGGCTTTCTAGTTTTACTATAGTTGCTGTCATCACCTATTTAAATGTTAGTTAGGAAAAGGTTTGAAGTGCCATATAGTCGGCAAAAAGTATTTCATTGCTAATTAGCCTTGGAGGGAAATGATGTGGACACATTGCTTTGAAGCATTCTCCTTTCTATTTTTCTTGAATTCTTTTTCAGAATTTTCTTTCCTTCTTAGACCTCTGAAATACTCATTCTATAGGGAGGAACATACAGTTATTTCCTACTTTTAGCAGGTGAGTGTGCTGATCTTTTGATACAGCAACAACTGAAATGTTATTTTATAAACGGAAGACTTTCCAGTTCAAGATAGTCTATACTGCGAAGCTAGGTTAATAGAACAAATAGTAGGGAAAATAGCACAATCA
Source organism: Aethalodelphis obliquidens (assembly GCF_003676395.1). Lineage (NCBI taxonomy): Eukaryota > Metazoa > Chordata > Mammalia > Artiodactyla > Delphinidae > Aethalodelphis > Aethalodelphis obliquidens. Next base: position 10,921,589 of record NW_020837955.1, on the reverse strand, counting down.
GCCCTCCACACCCACAGGCTCTGCCTCCACCGATCGAAAATATTAGAAAAAAAATTCCAGAAGTTCCATAAAGCAAAACTTGAATTTGCCACCATTTGTATAGCATTTACATTGTATTAGCAATTATAAGTAATCTAGAGATGATTTAAAGTATGTGGGGGGCTTCCCTGGTGGCACAGTGGTTAAGAATACGCCTGCCAATGCAGGGTCACGGGTTCGAACCCTGGTCTGGGAAGATCCCACATGCCGCGGAGCAGCTAACCCCGGGCGCCACAACTACTGAGCCTGCGTTCTAGAGCCTGCGAGCCACAACTACTGAGACTGTGCTCCAAAACTACTGAACCCCGCGCGCCTAAATCCTGTGCTCCACAACAAGAGAAGCCACCGCAATGAGAAGCCCACGCACTGCAAAGAAGAGTAGCCCCCGCTCACCACAACTAGAGGAAAGCCCGCATGCAGTAATGAAGACCCAATGCCGCCAAAGATAAATTTATAAAAAATAAATGAATAAAGTATGTGGGACCATATGTGTAGGTTATATGCAAAGACTATAACATTTTATAAGGGACTTGAGCATCCTTGGATTTTGGTATCCACAGGGGCCCTGGAAACAATCCCCCTTGGTTGGAGGGACAACTGTATCCTTTTTCCTAGTGTTTTCAACTAGATTTAGTAATCGGTGATTAAAATGATTGGATGAGAAACCACGTGAATTACATGCCTTATGCCTTCTCTTTTCATGTGTGAGACTAAAAGTTTGTACATGTCACATTCAATAGAACAAAATGCTTTAATACTGGCAAAACAAGGCAAGTCGGAAATTTTAATTTCTGCTACTGCACCAGAATAGATAATCCACTTCTACACAAGTCCACTGATTAATTCACCTGTGAGTTACATACAAAAAAATGATAATTCGTTGATGTTCTCTTTTACTTCCTGTTAAATACCTTGCTCTCAATGCACCACCGCATCCCTTCTTCATCCTCATGGGCTCCAGGATGGAGGCTGGACAGTGGGAAAGGGGCTGCTGGAAAGCTGCAGAGTGATGGCTCCAGTGGGCTTGAGAAACATACTCCTACCTGCCACCAACATGCTTCTGAAGGCCCAGGTAGGAGTGAGAGGGTTGTGGTACAGGACATACAGAGAGCTCTGGTCATTCTGTACAGAGGTGTGCAGAAGATGCCTTTCAGCTCTGCCAAGTGTCAGCAAAAAGTGCAACAGTGATGGCATCTAAGTACAAACCCGTTAGCCCAGGAAAAAGTGGGAGTGAGGCAGGAGAAGCATTTCACCTTCCTAAGTCCAGGAGCAAAACGTGAGCTCATTCATATACCTATGGGGTATAGGAGTTTGGGGGCAGGGTGGGGAAGCTACAGATCTGGTTATTTCCGTGAAAGAAAAGCAAAGACCAAATTACAAGGTAATGAAAGGTATAAATTATAGATAACATTCTACTGTAATTATATACAGTGATACTACAGTGAACAGTAGCAAAGTAAGTTCTGACAGGTTGGTTAAAAGTGGTTTATAAATAACACCTTAATTATATAAGGTAAAGCTATGAATTAGTGAACTTTTTTTTTTATACAGCAGGTTCTTATTAGTCATCCATTTTATACACATCAGTGTATACATGTCAATCCCAATCGCCCAATTCATTGCACCCCCACCCCCACCACCTCCACGGTTTCCCCCCCTTGGTGTCCATACATTTGTCTCTACATCTGTGTCTCATTTTCTGCCCTGCAAACCGGTTCATCTGTACCATTTTTTTAGGTTCCACATATATGCATTAATATATGATATTTGTTGTTCTCTTTCTGACTTACTTCACTCTGTATGACAGTCTCTAGATCCATCCACGTCTCAACAAATGACCGAATTTCATTCCTTTTTATGGCTGAGTAATATTCCATTGTAGAAATGTACCACGTCTTCTTTATCCATTCGTCTGTCGTTGGGTTTCTCTGGGTATATGCCCAGCAGTGGGATTGCTAGGTCGTATGGTAATTCTATTTTTAGTTTTTTAAGGAACCTCCATAGTGGCTGTATCAATTTACATTCCCACCAACGGTGCAAGAGGGTTCCCTTTTCTCCACACTCTCTCCACCGTTTGTTGTTTGTAGATTTTCTGATGATGCCCATTCTAACTGGTGTGAGGTGATACCTAATTGTAGTTTTGATTTGCATTTCTCTAATAATTAGTGATGTTGAGCAGCTTTTCATGTGCTTCTTGGCCATCTGTATGTCTTCTTCGGAGAAATGCCTATTTAGGTCTTCTGTCCATTTTTGGATTGGGTTGTTTGTTTTTTTAATATTGAGCTGTATGAGCTGTTTATATATTTTGGAGATTAATCCTTTGTCCGTTGATTCATTTGCAAATATTTTCTCCCATTCTGAGGGTTGGCTTTTCATCTTGTTTATAGTTTCCTTTGCTGTGCAAAAGCTTTGAAGTTCATTAGGTCCCATTTGTTTATTTTTGTTTTTATTTCCATTACTCTAGGAGGTGGATCAAAAAAGATCTTGCTGTGATTTATGTCAAAGAGTGTTCTTCCTATATTTTCCTCTAAGAGTTTTATAGTGTCTGGTGTTACATTTAGGTCTGGAATCCATTTTGAGTTTCTTTTTGTGTGTGGTGTTAGGGAGTGTTCTAATTTCATTCTTTTACATGTAGCTGTCCAGTTTTCCCAGCACAACTTCTTGAAGAGACTGTCTTTTCTCCATTGTATATCCTTGCCGCCTTTGTCATACATTAGTTGACCATAGGTGCGTGGGTTTGTCTCTGGGCTTTCTATCTTGTTCCATTGATCTATATTTCTGCTTTTGTGCCAGTACCATATTGTCTTGATTACTGTAGCTTTGTAGTATAGTCTGAAGTCAGGGAGTCAGATTCCTCCAGCTCCGCTTTTTACCCTCAGGACTCCTTTGGCTATTTGGGGTCTTTTTTGTCTCCATACAAATTTTAAGATTTTTTGTTCTAGTTCTGTAAAGAAATGCCATTGGTAATTTGATAGGGATTGCATTGAATCTGTAGATTGCTTTGGGTAGTATAGTCATTTTCACAGTATTGATTCTTCCAATCCAAGAACATGGTATATCTCTCCATCTTTTGGCATCATCTTTAATTTCTTTCATCAGTGTCTTATAGTTTTCTGCATACAGGTTTTTTATCTCCCTAAGTAGGTTTATTCCTAGGTATTTTATTCTTTCTATTGCAATGGTAAATGGGAGTGTTTCCTTCATTTCTCTTTCAGATTTTTCATCATTAGTATATAAGAATACAAGAGATTTCTGTGCATTAATTTTGTATCCTGCAACTTTACCAAATTCATTGATTAGCTCTAGTAGTTTTCTGGGGGCATCTTTAAGATTCTCTATGTATAGTATCATGTCATCTGCAAACAGTGACAGTTTTACTTCTTCTTTTCCAATTTGTATTCCTTTTATTTCTTTTTCTTCTCTGATTGCCATGGCTAGGACTTCCAAAACTATGTTGAATAATAGTGGTGAGAGTGGACATCCTTGTCTTTTTCCTGATCTTAGAGGAAATGCTTTCAATTTTTCACCATTGAGAATGGTGTTTCTGTGGGTTTGTCTTATATGGCCTTTATTATGTTGAGGTAGGTTCCTTCTATGCCCACTTTCTGGAAAGTTTTTATCATAAATGGGGGTTGAATTTTGGTGAAAGTATTTTCTGCATCTATTGAGATGATCATATGGTTTTTATTCTTCATTTTGTTAGTATGGTATATCATATTGATTGATTTGCGTATATTGAAGAATCCTTCCATCCCTGGGATAAATCCCACTTGATCATGGTGTATGATCCTTTTAATGTGTTGCTGCATTCTGTTTGCTAGTATTTTGCATCTATATTCATCAGTGATATTGGTCTGTAATTTTCTTTTTGTGTAGTATCTTTGTCTGGTTTTGGTATCAGGGTGATGGTGGCCTCATAGAACGAGTATGGGAGTGTTCCTTCCTCTGCAATTTTTTGGAAGAGTTTGAGAAGGATGGGTGTTTGCTCTTCTCTAAATGTTTGATAGAATTCACCTGTGAAGCCATCTGGTCCCAGGCTTTTGTTTGTTGGAAGATTTTTAAACACAGTTTCAATTTCATTACTTGTGATCAGTCTGTTCATATTTTCTATTTCTTCCTGTTCAGTCTTGGAAGGTAATACCTTTTTAAGAATTTGTCCATTTCTTCCAGGTTGTCCATTTTATTGGCATAGAGTTGCTTGTAGTAGTCTCTTAGGATGCTTTGTATTTCTGCAGTGTCTGTTGTAACTTCTCCTTTTCCATTTCTAATTTTATTGATTTGAGTCCTCTCCCTCTTTTATCTTGATGAGTCTGGCTAATAGTTTATCAATCTTGTTTATCTTCTCAAAGAACCAGCTTTTAGTTTTACTGACTTTTGCAATTGTTTTCTTTGTTTCTATTTCATTTATTTCTGCTCTGATCTTTATGTTTGCTTTCCTTCTGCTAATGTTGGGTTTTGTTTGTTCTTTCTCTAGTTCCTTTAGTTGTAAGTTAGATTGTTTATTTGAGATTTTTCTTGTTTCTTGAGGTAGGCTTGCATAGCTATAAACTTCCCTCTTAGAACTGCTTTTGCTGCATCCCATAGGTTTTGGATCGTCGTGTTTTCATTGTCATTTGTCTCTAGGTATTTTTTGATTTCCTCTTTGATTTCTTCAGTGATCTCTTGGTTATTTATTAACATATTGTTTAGCCTCCATGTGTTTGTGTTTTTTATGGTTTTTTTCCCTGTAATTCATTTCTAATCTCATAGCGTTGTGGTCAGAAAAGGTGCTTGATACGATTTCAATTTTCTTAAATTTACTGATGCTTGTTTTGTGACCCAAGATGTGATCTATCCTGGAGAATGTTCCATGCGCACTTGAGAGGAAAGTGTAATCTGGTGTTTTTGGATGGAATATACTATAAATATCAATTAAATCTATCTGGTCTATTTTATCATTTAAAGCTTCTGTTTCATTATTTATTTTCACTTTGGATGTCCATTGGTGTAAGCGAAGTGTTAAAGTCCCCCACTATTATTGTGTTACTGTCGATTTCCTCTTTTAGAGTTGTTAGCAGTTGCCTTATGTAGTGAGGTGCTCCTATGTTGGGTGCATATATATTTATAATTGTTATATCTTCTTCTTGGATTGATCCCTTGATCATTATGTAGTGTCCTTCCTTGTCTCTTGTAACATTCTTTATTTTAAAGTCTATTTTATCTGATATGAGTATTGCTACTCCAGCTTTCTTTTGATTTCCATTTGCATGGAATATCTTTTTCCATCCCCTCACTTTCAGTCTGTATGTGCCCCTAAGTCTGAAATGGGTCTCTTGTAGACAGCATATATATGGGTCTTGTTTTTGTATCCATTCAGCAAGCCTGTGTCTTTTGGTTGGAACATTGAATCCATTCACGTTTAAAGTAATCATCGATATGTATGTTCCTCTGACCATTTTCTTAATTGTTTTGGGTTTGTTTTTGTAGGTCCTTTTCTTCTCTTGTGTTTCCCACTGAGAGAAGTTCCTTTATCATTTGCTGTAGAGCTGGTTTGGTGGTGCTGAATCCTCTTAGCCTTTGCTTGTCTGTAAAACTTTTGATTTCTCCATCGAATCTGAATGAGATCCTTACTGGGTATAGTAATCTTGGTTGTAATTTCTCCCCTTTCATCACTTTAAGTATATCATGCCACTCCCTTCTGGCTTGTAGAGTTTCTGCTGAGAAATCAGCTGTTAACCTTATTGGAGTTCCCTTGTATGTTTTTTGTCGTTTTTCCCTTGCTGCTTTCAGTAATTTTTCTTTGTCTTTAATTTTTGCCAATTTGATTACTATGTGTCTGGGCGTGTTTCTCCTTGGGTTTATCCTGTATGGGACTCACTATGCTTCCTGGATTTGATTGACTATTTCCTTTCCCATGTTAGGGAAGTTTTCTACTATAATCTCTTCAAATATTTTCTCTGGTCCTTTCTCTCTCTCTTCTCCTTCTGGGACCCCTATAATGCGAATGTTTTTGCATTTAATGTTGTCCCAGAGGTCTCTTAGGCTGTCTTCATTTCTTTTCATTCTCTTTTCTTTATTCTGTTCCACAGCAGTGAATTTCACCATTCTGTTTTCCAGGTCACTTATCCATTCTTCTGCCTCACTTATTCTGCCATTGATTCCTTCTAGTGTAGTTTTCATTTCAGTTATTGTATTGTTCATCTCTGTTTGTTTGTTCTTTAATTCTTCTAGGTCTTTGTTAAACATTTCTTGCATCTTCTCGATCTTTGCCTCCATTGTTTTTCCGAGTCCTGGATCATCTTCACTATCATTATTCTGAATTCTTTTTCTGGAAGGTTGCCTATCTCCACTTCGTTTAGTTGTTTTTCTGAGGTTTTATCTTGTTCCTTCATCTGGTACATAGCCCTCTGCCTTTTCATCTTGTCTATCTTTCTGTGAATGAGGTTTTTGTTCCACAGGCTGCAGAATTGTAGTTCTTCTTGCTTCTACTGTCTGCCCTCTGGTGGATGAGGCTATCTAAGAGTCTGGTGGATGAGGCTATCTAAGAGGCTTGTGCAAGTTTCCTGATGGGAGGCACTAGTGGTGGGTAGAGCTGGCTGTTGCTCTGGTGGGCAGAGCTCAGTAAAACTTTAATCTACTTGACTGCTGATGGGTGGGGCTAGGTTCCCTCCCTATTGGTTGTTTGGCCTGAAGCAACCCAACACTGGAGGCTGCCTGGGCTCTTTGATGGGACTAATGTTGGACTCTGGGAGGGCTCACACCAAGGAGTGCTTCCCATAACTTCTGCTGCCAGTGTCCTTGTCCTCACGGTGAGCCACTGCTGCCCCCCACCTCTGCAGGAGAACCTCCAACACTGGCAGGTAGGTCTCTTTCAGTCTCCCTTGGGGTCACTGCTCCTTCCCCTGGGTCCCAATGTGCACACTACTTTGTCTGTGCCCTCCAAGAGTGGAGTCTCTTTTTCCCCCAGTCCTGTCAGAGTCCTGCAATCAAATCCCGCTAGCCTTCAAAGTCTGATTCTCTAGGAATTCCTTCTCCGGTTCCTGGACCCCCAGGTTGGGAAGCCTGACGTGGGGCTCAGAACGTTCACTCCAGTGGGTGGACTTATGTGGTATAACTGTTCTCCAGTCTGTGAGTCACCCACCCAGCAGTTTTGGGATTTGATTTTATTGTGATTGCACCCCCCTACCGTCTCATTGTGGCTTCTCCTTTGTCTTTGGATGTGGGGTATCTTTTTTGGTGAGTTCCAGTGTCTTCCTGTCGATGATTGTCCAGCATTTAGTTGTGATTCTGGTGTTCTCGCAAGAGGGAGTGAGAGCACATCCTTCTACTCTGCCATCTTGGTTCAGGGCCGTGAACTTTTTTTTTTTTAAAGAAAACATCTTTTTCACATTTCAACTGAGTGTTGTTCTAAAGTAGTAAACTTGGAGAAATGAACTTTAGCCACGTTGACACTGTTGAAAAACATTGTTAGAACTCTTCCTTAGATTTAATTGCTGTGGCTTTTAAAAATACTGTTAAAAAATATAGCTTACCTTTATTACATGAACAATACATTTCCATTACAGAAAAAGTTATAAAATACAGATTAGCAAAATGAAGAAAATAAACTCTGGATCCTTCCCAACTTCAGGTAGTCACTAAGACCTTGGTCTGTATGTTTACAAAATCTCCCATCTGTCTGTCTGTCTACCTATCTATCTAAACACACACATAGTGTTTCTTGCTTTGTTTTTATAAAACAGAACATCCTGAAATACTGTTTTGTATCTGTGTAACTCATTCTTGAGAATACCCTCAGTGGTGCGGTAAATATATCTTTTGAGGATGAATTTTTAAAAATTACTCAATGTTATGGAGGGCCAAGACTGAGGAATAGACTGGATGATGATCAAACTTTATATTTTGAATCAGACCTCTCTCGAATCTGTTCTTTCTCTCTGGATTCCCATGGCCGTTAACCTAGTCAATCCCTTAACGTCTCTAACCCAAATTATTTCCATAGCTTTCCAACAGGTCTTGCCTTCAGTGTTTTACCTGCTCCTATTGCTACCAGAATGCCCTTTTCAAAATACATAACTTCTTGTCAGACCTTTCTTTAACAATACTTCAATGATGTCTCAAAGCAAAACTCTGAAACCCCTAGTGTAACATTCACCTGAATTCTTTATAAAGAGCTCCTTTTCTTAATGTCCTAACTAGAATCAATTGTTTCTTTCTTTCTGCTCCCAGAGTGTTGTACACACATATTTATGCACCTATTACACTACATTGTAGTTATTTGTTCCCCCAGTAGGTCATGGCAGAGAGGGGAAAGGCCATGTCTAATTGCACCTTGAATCCCCACATGTAGCACACTATCTGGAGTGTGCTCTTGAGAAGGCACTCAGTAAACTCAGAGTAAAGGAAAATAAGATGTTTTCTTAATGTGGCTTTTAAGGGGCTCTGAAAACTGTTTCCAAAGAGGAATGACAAAAATGCTTCAAGTGATGAGATGCACTTTTTTTTTAATTGAAGTTGATTTACAATGTTTCAGGTGTACAGCAAAATGATTCAGTTTTTATATATATATGTATATATATATTCTTTTTAAGATTCTTTTCCATTAGAAAAGAATACGTTTTTACAAGATATTGAATATAGTTCCCTGTGATGTACAAGAGGTCCTTGCTGTTTATCTATTTTATATATGATAGTGTGTATCTGCTAATCCCAAATTCCTAATTTATCCCTCCCATCCCCTTTCCCCTTTGGTAACCATAAGTTTCTTTTCTATGTCTATGAGTCTATTTCTGTTTAATAGATAAGTTCATTTGTATCATTTATTTTAGATTCCACATATAAGTGATATCATACGATATTTGTCTTTCTCTTTCTGACTTACTTCACTTAGTACGATAATCTCTAGGTCCATCCTTTTTGCTGCAAATGACGTTAGTTCATTCTTTTTTATGGCTGAGTAATATTCCATTACATATATATATATATATATATATATATATATATATATATACACACACACACACACACACACACACACACACACATACATACATCTATATATATATCACATCTTCTTTATCGAGCTGCACTAATTTAGATGATTTGTTCTGGTATTGCTTCTTAAAAAAGTCTTGATCTTCTAGCACAGTGCTGTCCAATAGAACTTGCTGCAACGGTGGAAATGTTCTCTATCTGTACTGTCCTATATGTAGCCACTAGCCACATGTGGCTACTGAGTACTTGAAATGTGACTATCGTGACTGAGGAACTGAATTTTAAATTGTAGTTAATTTTGGTTAACTTGTATCTGAGTAGCCGGGTGTGACTAGTGGCCAGCATATTGGACAGCACAGCTCTAGAGTGTGAACTTGCAAAGAATAGCCCCAAATTAGTGGCACCCTTATTAATAAACTTTAATGTATCTTTAATGTATCTTAACTTCATGCTTCAGAATATATGCAAGCAAACATTTCCCAAATGATGAGGGCAGGTCTAAACGAGCTCTAAATGGCTAAGCCTAAAAGACTAAATAGAGTCTTTCTTTTTTTGAGGGGGACGGTTCTTTTCTTTACTATTTTCACAGAAATTTGCATTTTCAGAAGTGGATGAGATTAACTACATTTGACTGCCTCTTGTCTTAGCCCAGTGCTATGTAGAAATGACCTTAATCTGGTGCTACGGAAAAGGAAGTGTTAATGGCAGTAAAGTTGAAATGTTTGTATATGTTTTCAAGTTGGTTTTGGATGCCCTCTTTAGACATTTCCAAAGAAATAACAATATCCAAAGAGATAAATATATCTACGTATATTTATACCTCATCTAAATCTTAATCCCAATTTTGCATTTGCTTTCTACACGAGACAAAAAAAAAACAATAAATTTCACAATAAAAGCATGCATTTATTTATAATTTTAATTAATTAATTAATTTATAATTCCATGCATGATGCACCTATTTCAAATTTTCATGAGTCTAAGTTAACAGAAACTCTCTATGTCCTAAGGTTGCTGAAGACGGCAAAACAAGTCAGAATGGCAGACACTGTTATTCATTCTTTCTTTTTGTGTTGCTAGCAGAACACTGATTTAATTTGGCATGGCAATATGCCCAGTTAAAAGTGGTTTCTTTTCTGGACTTCCTTGCAGCTAGAGGTGGGCACGTGACATAATTCTGACCAATGAGGTGTAAGCTGAATGGTTTAGGGGAAGTTTTTGCTACCTTTGTCCTGCCTGAAATGAGGGTGTGATGTGTGTATATGGTGCTACAATCTTATAACCATGAGGCTGCAAGCATGAGGATGAATGTCAAAGGACTCAGGACAGTGTAGTGGGGAGACAGAAGGATTTTGGAACATTCATGAAATTGGGGAACTGATATACCAGCTTGGATTGTCTATATCTGGTTTTTCTGTCATTTGTAGCTAAACACATTTCTTTTACACTCAGCTTGCACACATACTAACCCACAATTTTTTTTTCTTAGTTGATCCCAAAACTAGTTAATTGGTTGGATTTCTACTGGTTTAACCTGTTGTTTCAGTTATAAAGACACAACCCTAATCAAGTAAAATGTCTCATCTTAATTCTAAGATTTTCGGAAATTGTAGTAACCTTTATAAAAGCATGAACTTTATTGTTCAGAGTTAGAAAAGATGCCTCTAAATTTCAACTCAAGGTACTGGAAAGAGTTAAATTAGGAGTTACGAAAACTGGCTTTTAGTTTTGGTTTTTCCAGTTTTTAACTAATTAAACTAACTAACTTTGAGTTAGCTTCCTTATCCTTACATGGGTGTTGTGAAGCAAAATGAGAAAACAAACAAAAGTGCCTTTTGAATTACAATGCATTTTAATAAATCTAACTTAATGAGCTCTTACTAAGTAAGAGAATCTGCTAAGCACTTTCCAAGGATAGGTTCATGTATTCTCCTTAGGAATCTACTTTTAATATTGCCGTAGAATAGGAACTCATCCCCATTTTATAGGTGGGGAAATTAAGGAATCATCTAGTAGACTGTGCAGATTCATCTCTTTACTTCCCACAAAGCACAACATAGTTGCTCAAAAAAACCCCAAAAACTTCAGGCAGGAACAGATGTGCATTTTATTCCTTTTGAGATCCTGTAATTGTATACCATTTAGGATGTTGTAAACTCATGGATTTGGCCATGATAAAGGATGGCTACTGAAGGCTTACCCAGCACCTCCCTGTTGCCTGACTTCCTAATGGAACATTTTCTACTACAGATACTGAAATAATCATCCTTTATTAAGGTGGCAATCCAAGTTCAGCATCTCTGGCTAACAATTTCTCTTGCCTCTAGATGTTTTTGAGGACAGATACAGAGGATCTCCAGCCTTTTGTAACCTCCTGGCCCACAGGCTCAACAAACATTTTTGAGTGGATGAATGTTAAATGTTTCACCAAGGCGCTGCTTTTGGAGGCTCTGCAAATGTTACTATGTTACAGTCATGTTTTGATCAGGAGAGCAACAGAGAATATTCTGGAAAGATCTGAGTAAATCTTACATTATTTAAATATATTAGGTATTAGAGTTTATTTCTGAAGGGCAGGCGAATATGAAATTGGGATTCCCAGTATCACTGTTTAGGTGGAGGCATTAGCACTTGGGGGATACACTCACATGGTAAATTTCCTCCAAAAACAAAAGAGATGCATTAAACCTTTCTGGGATGACTCTATTTCTATCAGATTTTTCTTCATAGGAAGCTGAAGCCCTGAGTCACTTCATCAGTGGCAGGATAAAGGTACCCTGTGATGTGAGGATTGCCAACATAAGGACACCTTCCAGAATGTCAAGGAGTTCCTTGCTTAAGGGTCTGTGCTAATGCATTCTGATGATTATGGACCATTGTTTCTTATCTCTGAGCCTTCTTTTCACCATGCAGGAGCTTTGCTTTGTGACAGAACGCTATATGGCACTAAACCGTCTACTTGAAAAAAAAGTGCTGTCAACGTAGAAGTATTAATACATGGTAAAAAACTCATGGTGAAAGTCAAGAAGTTCCATGACTACCTTGATACTCAAATGCTTTTATAATTATATTGATTACAAACCTCTTTAGGAAACCCATTTCTAATGACAAATTTGTACTCTTCGTGATGGCCCTATCATAGCGTTAGTTTCTTTTGTCCATCGCTGCAGATGGGACACTAGTCTATAAGCCCAGAAAAGCCAGGATGAATGTCAATGCCCTCGGCTATCTCCCACTGTAGATAATGTGCCGCTGAAAGTTTTAATTTTAGAAGGCCTTCCTGACTGTTGCCAAAATTTGGCCTCTGTACCCCGGTGCTGCAATAAACCTTGGAGACAAAGTTTTGGGTGAGGTAGAAAAGAGTAGCTTTATTGCAGGGTGCCAAGCAAGGAGTCCCAGGCAGCTGGTGCCGAGACCCGAACTTCCTGAAGTCTTTCAGGGAAAGGTTTATAAGACAGGGTGAAGAAGGGGGTTTGTGCAGTGTGTGATAAGCTCGTGGGCATTCTTTTCTTTTCTTTTCTTTATTTATTTATTGGCTGTGTTGTGTCTGTTGCTGCACGTGGGCTTTCTCTAGTTGTGGCGAGCGGGGGCTACTCTTCCTTGCAGTGCAAGGGCTTCTCATTGTGGTGGCTTCTGTTGTTGCAGAGCACAGGCTCTAGGTGTGCAGGCTTCAGTAGTTGTGGCACGTGGGCTCAGTAGTTGTGGCTCGCAGGCTCTAGAGCGCAGCCTCAGTAGTTGTGGTGCACGGGCTTAGTTGCTCTCTGGCACGTGGGATCTTTCCGGACCAGGGCTCAAACCCACATCCCCTGCATTGGCAGGCGGATTCTTAACCACTGCGCCACCAGAGAAGCCCCATGGGCATTCTTCTGATTGATTGGTGGTGATGTAATTGGGAGTCAGCATCATCAACCTTATGGTTCTAACTGGTCTGGGGTCTACGTGCTTGTGGGCAGCATACAGTTAACTTCTTCCACCTGGTGGGGGGTTTCAGTATCTGCAAAACAGCTGAAAGGACATGGCTCAGAATGGTTATCTGTAGTCCTTGAGGAAGAACTAAAGGTCCTTGACTTTGTTTAATGGCTAAAATATTATTATTTTGTCTTGCTTTACTGTTTTCCTTTCTTTCTGCATTTTCTCACTTCTCTGATTATATTTTTACTAAAGTTTTTCTACAGACAAAAGGCAGCCAGATGACATGCATAGGGGCTTATTCTGGGAAGGCCTCATAGGGTCCTGCTTGGTTACGTGACCACCTTTATCTGGTTGATAAAATTGATAATTCAATCACCAATTAGCCAACATTACTGATCGCTTACTATACAGCAGGCAACATATTGGACTGGGTGCTTAGGATACAAGATTATGAAGCTATCCCCAGAAGTTTACAGTGTAGTGCCATGGTCCCCAAACTTTTGTGTAGCAGACTCTCTTGGTAGCTTTTTAAAATGCAGACTTTCAGACTTCACCCAGAGATTAAGACTGTCAAATTCCAAAATCCTCAGGTGGGAATGGGGGAAGGGTAGGCCTTCATGCTGTAGTCAACAGAATGGTAATCTCTAGAATGTGAATGTACCACCTCTGTGCCTGTAGAGTCTTGGAAGTCGAGTGGGTGTTGTAGAGTCTTCCTAATAACCATTTCCCCATCTTTTGGTAAATACACATTCCTCATATACACATTCCCTATCCCCACCCAGTGTGCTTCAGGAGACCGTGTCACCACGTCTGGTTGTCTGGGTCCACACGTTGCTCGGAGTTCATCAGCACGATCCCATCTCTCCATCACAGTATTTGGCTTGGGAATGGGCACCTGAACCAATAAGAGGTGAAGAAGTGTTTTATGGGAACTTTTAGGGGAGGATGTGTTCTTACATAGACCACGTACAGGAACAACCTCCTCTCTTCCAAGATGTGGTAGAATAAGCAAGTTCCCAAGGAGTTCGGGATACCGCTCTTCAGATTAAAGCTGACCCCATGGAGGACAGAGAAGGAAAAAAAGGGAACAAATATTTAATGACATTGATGAGCCACTCAATTTCTTTGGCTCATTAACTCCTGTTTCTTTTGAGAAACAGTGTATGTGTGTGTATGTATGTGTGTTTGTGGTGTTTTTTGTTTGTTGGTTGTTCAGTTGTTGTCATTACTTGCAGTGAAATAAGTCCTAGCTCTTGTGGTAACTGTGAGGTTGCCCCAGGAATCCTCATTGTAAACAAGCTACTCCAGGTGATTTTAAACTAGGTGGCCATGAACCTAGTCTAATACGTTTGGATAGGTATCATTTTCAGAGAGTAGAGGTGTCTGCCTCATAAGCTTATTTTTGAAAACTAAGGAAAATATGTAGGTTAATAAAAAATGTTTAATCAAATCATATTTAGTGAGTTGTGTTTTGAAGCTTTGACTCATTTGTCCATAATGCAGCCATCAAGGATAAATGACTTTTGAAACTTAAAATCATACATTTTCTGCTCTGCTAGCATAAGAAATGATTTCACTGCAACCACAGTGACAACAATTGTCATGTCTCATGTGGTAAATCAGAGAAAATGAGTTTTAAGTAATCATTACTTAGGGAAAATTGAACTGTCACCTTAAAGAGTCAACAGATCAGAAAATTTCAACGAAGCTAAGAGTTCCTTTACTCTTCAACTCCATTAAAGTAAAAAATGCTGCATAAAATTGCTATGCACCATCATTGCCATGTTGCCCTTTCAGATATTGTTACCAGTCCAAGCTCATACTGCTCACCACATGATAGGCCAATAAATCGAGAGACGGGTTGCTGGGGCAAAGGAGTAGCAACTTTATTCGGAAAGCCAGCAGACCAAGAAGATGGCAGACTCCTGCCGCAAAGAAACATCTTGCCTGAGTTAGAATTCAGGCTTCTTTCATACTGAAAGGGGAGGGAGTGAAGTCAAACATTTCCAGGGTCTGGTCAGCCCCCTGAGGGGATATGTTAATTTCGTCCTCCCCGCAGGCCTTCACAGGTGGGCCTGGTCAGGATGTTTCCTGTAAGCTAAGCAAAGGTATTTTAGCTTAACATCCATTACCTGGGAGGCAGGGTTCCCAAAGATGGGCAATTATGTATAATTTAAGCTTATAGGCAACATGCCTTTTGTGATTAACTTGTAATAGAATACAAAGTTTCTTCCCTATTACAATATATCTCACTGTTGATGAGATAGTGAAATACTAAAATTTAATGAATCATAGATCAAAATGGACAAAAGAAAATTGTATTGATTATTAACTCATACCTTGGAGGATTAGGTATAAAAAGATTTCCATAAATGACAACTCATTAATATTAATATTCTTTTTACTTGAAGGTACTCATTGTATCTGTGATTAACCTGTTACTTTCCCAAAAAGATATTTTCTAAGGAAAAGACCTGAAGGAAAAGGGACCAAAACAATCTTAAAAAGTTTTCTATAAAATTCCAACATGCACTATTAAAAGACCTCTATTTGATTAAATAAAATAACCTTGTATGATTCTAAAACCCTTATCTGTGGCACAGGTCTGAAATCTTTCTGTCTGGCAACCGAGGTCTCTGCAAGGCTGATCACTTGAGGCAGAAGTTCCATTGGTCAGTATGGTAGGCAGAATTTCTGAAATGCTCCCCCAAAATGTCCCACCCTAATCCCAGCCCCTGTGAATGTGAAGCTCTCTCCCTCGTGTGATCGTGTTATGGGACACAGCTGACCCTAGGGGCGGGAGATTCTCCAGGTGGACCTCATCGAATCATACGGGTCTTGAAAAGAGGAGTGCTTGCGCTGGCTGGCAGCAGAAGTTGGAGAGATTCAAAGTGTGAGTACGCTGCCGTGTGCCATTGCTGGCTTTGCCTCTGGAGGAGACCACGAGAAGGAATGTGTAGCCTTAAGGAGCTGAGAGAGGGGCCCCAGTGACTGCTAGCCAGGAAACAGTGACCTCAGCCCTACAACTGCAAGGAACTGAATTCTGCCAACAGCTTGAATTCGTTTAAAAGTGAGATCGTCCCAGAGCCTCCACAGAAGAGCCTCCACGCAAGGCCGACACCCTGACCTCAGCCTTGTGAGACCCTAAAAAGAGAACCCAGCCAAGCCCACCTGGACTTCTGACCTAAAGAACCGTGAGTTCATAAGTGGGTGTTATCTTACACCCCTAAATTTGTGCTATTTTTTTTATATTGCAATAGAAAACTGATATAGTCAGGAAAAATGCGACCAGAATATTTAAGGTAGAAGGAACCTCAGAATGGATCTAGTGCCCTAGCTCCCTGGACAAAGGAGGTCTCTAGACACAGGAAACAGTGTAAAACCGCAGGCTATTTCAAATATTTAGAAGTCTACGTTGTCATACATTTATTACCAAATACTGCTGTACAGATTTACTTGATAACCATCGTTTCTCTGTTTCTAGCCCCACTAGAATACAAGTACCACTAGGGCAGGGATGCTTTCTCTTTTGTTCACCATTATCCCTAAGAACAGAACCTGATACCCAATGGGCACTTAATAAACATTTTTCAAAAAATCAAATAAATGACTCGGGCCAGGATTATATCAAGTCAGTATTATAACAACAATTATTCAGCTGTTGCCAATTACTTGTTTTGAACTCATTAGAGAGGTAATAATAAACGTATTTGTATTGTAAATGAAGTTAGATTGGCCAGATGATTCAAATCATAGGCTTCATGGGCAGGGGCAAGTAGTAAAAAAAAAAAAAAGGACATCAGTTATTAATCTGTTTTCAAGAAAACATGTTGTTTGTCCACATCCCACCTCTAACCATACAGATGAGGGGAATTAGTTAGGTTAAATGAGGCTGTAACTGTTAGCTAAATTGTGGTACTGGCTCTAAATATTTATACTAAGAAGTTTTTTAATCAAACAAAAATCTTTCCAAATTTAAAACTGATAAGTGCTACTGCTAAATCAGCTGTGTGAAGGGAAAGTGGAAACAGACTAAAAAAAGCAGCTTCAGATTCACAGTTATTGGAACAGGAACTCAATTCCATTCAATTTAATTAAATGAAATTTACTGAACACCGACTATATGTAAGATATTAATAGACACTCTTTGGATCATGAGGATGAGCAAACATGCTTTGATCCCGGAGGAATTGTGGTGTAGGAGGGGAGCTAAGGCTTGTACCCACATACAAACAACACGAGGTAGAATGTGAGGGGAGCTATCAGGGAGTCACAAAGAGCTGTGGGAGCGAAGTGGGTGGAGGGCTCACTTGAAGCTGGAAGGGGCAAAAATGTTTCATGGAGGAAGCGTCATCTGGCACCATGACAAGGACCACTGAGTGGAGTTTCCTCCAAAGTTTATTTACATGTTCCAGAAGAGATGTCTCATTAGAAACTTGCCCCTTGAGTTCTTGCCTTATCTATGGCCTGATATGTAAACAGAAGGAAAACCAGCTGTAGAGTTGCTATGCCTCAGAAATAAATAGGCGGGAACTTTTTAGCCTGAAAGTTGCACTCGATTGGTATTTTCTCAGCACTCACTTATTCCCCTGTCCCTCAGTTTTCACTTACACGCAGTGATGCTTAACTTTACCCTGGGATTAATGTGGAGGATCAAGCGTTTTAAAATGTGAAAAGATACAGCACTAATATCAAATAGCTGCTTCATATCTGAGAGGAAGTAAGAGCATCTCCAGTCACACTTGTAGCTGGTAGTTTCTTCTCCCCGGGTCAGGGAACTGATCCCTGGACTCCGCACTCTGGCACTTAGCCCGTTTCAAGGGTTCTTTTTACATTTGTGGAATGTTTCCTCAAACTTAAATACAGAATTGATGAAAAGACATGGCAAAAAATTACAAAGAACATCTGAGAAATAATATACACTTTTTAAAAGCTACTTTCCTTTTTCATCTTGGAACTGTATCAGTGGTGTTTCGTACTCTTGATTACATTGCCCTCTAGTGGTATCATGAGGGTGTAAATGCAATAAACATTTCCTTTTAGTCTTGTTCAACATTTATTGAGCATCTATTGTATACTTAGCACTGAGGTAGGCTTTGAGAATACTGAGATGTTAAGACACAGTTTCTACTCTTGTTGAGCTGTTGGTCTAGCAGTAGGGGTATTTAACAATAGCATAGTGTGAAAAGGAACTACAGGAGAAGTACGTACTGTGAGTGCACAGAGAATGTAACCAATTCCCCTTAAGTGTGTCTGGACGGGCTTTTCAAACAAATTATACTTAAGAAGCACCTTGAAAAATGCATAGGAGTTTTCCAGACCTGTGTGTGTGTGTGTGTGTGTGTGTGTGTGTGGCTTCATGATTGAAGAAGCAGCCTGAATAAAGGAAGCTGGTCCTTTATTAACTACTAAAATGCATAATGTGTTCAGGTGACAGCTAGGTGCCTTTCATGTGAGATTCAAACGTGCTTCGTCCTGTTGTTATAATCCTGCATACTCACATATACTCACAAAACACTTCACAGACTTCCTGCAGGTTGTATATTAGAGAGGTTGGGATAAACTAAATCAAATAGGCATCTATATTAAAGTCAAGATTTTGCTCTACCATGATTATACCTATCATGATTCTAACAATAATATATCACACATATAATACAATTTTATAATAAATTATAAGTGATGTGTTCTTAATGTAGATCACTGTTCTAACGCACACTATAGTTCCCATCCTCCCCTTCCTGGATGTATAGTACTTTCTTTTACCATCCCTTTTAAAATTCCTATGTCCTTAATTTGTGGGAGAAAAAATCAGAGCTTGAAAAAATACAGTTACTTAACTATTAGACTCCAGTGTTTTGTGGATTGGCTGACTGACTTTGTGGGTGTATCTTTTGTTGTGCAGAAAATGCAGCACCTTTCTGGCTTCTGGACATCTAGTCAACACTTGTGCAGATTCTTGGGCCGTCCCCAGCTCTGCCACCATTGAGATGCATGCCTTAGGCAGCTTCTCCTGGTGCCCATTCCCGCCCCCCCACCCCCCCCACCCCCTGCTCAGGTCTGTGGAATGGGGGAGGGATGGAGGTGTGATTATCTATAATCTATGACCCAAGATTCTTTCCTCTGCAAAAGCAGCATCCTGTAGGGGGCAAACTTGGGTTCTGAAGGCAGACAGATTGGGACCAAATTGTGGCTCTGCCATTTACTAGCTGTGTGATACTGGCAAGTACCTTGGTCTTTCTGAGCTCCAGTTTCCTCATCTGTAAAATTGAGATATTAACGTCTACCTCCAGGATTACTGGAGGGATTAATAAGAATACATGAAAAGTGCCTGGCACAGAGAACGTGATCAGTAGAGATTCATTCCCTTCCCGACGCCCTTCATTCACTGTCATAAGCATAAGCTTTTCCAAACTTCTGCTTAAACGTGAGCACCGCAGAACAACTTTTACGTGTATTCCGTTTTGCCAAAACTACCTAACATCCAGAAAGGGCCTTACCATTTGAAACTCAATCTCAAATGCCTCATCTCATTGAATCCTCAGCCAGCCCTGTGAGGGAGGGCATCTCAACATCTCTCAACCACCATTGACTGAGAATCTGCTCTGTGCCAAATAAAATGCTGGGAGTAAAGCACTAAATCCCTGCCCTCCAGAAGCCCCCTCAGTCAGGTGGGAAGAGGTAGATGAGAAAACCAGCTGCAATTCAGTTTAACAGGTGCTGTGATACAGGTAGAAGGTGCTAAAGAAGCAGAGAAGAAGGGCACTTAATTTAAATTGATCCTTGGGGTGACGTGGGCAGGTAAAGTGAATCAGGAAGAATACATAAGAGTTTTTCTTGTGAATAATGAGAGAAATATGCATGGGGGTTGGGGGGAAGGGAAAGTGCGAAGGTGAGGGAGAGGGTGCTGGAGGGGGACTTTTCCAGGAAGAGAAAGCACAAATTATTGAGGCTAGAAGCTGAAGTCCACACTTGTGGTCAAAATAAATCTTCTAGGTCGTCACATTTTGGTCATTTACTTATGTGTACGTTGGACATGGTACTGTGAGATGAATGGGCTGTATAGCCCGGCTAATTGAAGTTTCTTAGAAAAACCATTACCTCTCTCTGCAATAACTTAGCTATGTTCCAATGAAAGATGGAAGAAAACTATTAAGTCACCGGTCTCTCTAACCCTAATCAGAATAGGGATAATCGTCCACGGAGTCATGGTGCCAATACTGTTATATACACAGATACCCCTGTGATGGATTTTTCCTTAAAGAAACCCATGCATCTTCTAGATGACAAAAACTACCTTAAAAAGTGGCAAAAGTTGCTTAGATAACAATATGGCTTATTTATTCACTCTGCCTTTGCCCATCCCATCCATGTAACCCAGCTCTTCAGTGGATGTGGGCATCTTAGATTCACTTCTCCTTTTGCTTAGCTGAAAAGGGAGCGCTCACAAATTAGAATGCCAATTGTGAGGTAAATGAGCACCACAGCAGCATGACAAACAGACTTCCAAGCCACGACGGTGATGGAGTTGTGCTGTAAGAGACATAGCAGATTTTTTTCCCTCCCTAACTTGGGCAGGGATGAATTCACTTCTCCAGCCTTGATTCCTGGCATGAACAACCGAGCACTTGCATTTTTAGAGTCCTTTTTTGGGGTGAACGCTTGGTGTGTAGAACTTTTCCTCCAAGGATAATTTTAGCATTAAATTATTTCAAATCCTGGCAAATTTCAAAATATGAGTGGGTGACTTAGGAAGGATATATTCTCAAGAAATAACAATGGTGTCAGTACAATCCAAGAGACTTGGAAAAGGGTTTACATACACACATGTACATATACTCCTTCACTTCCCAGAAATTGAAATTGATTTAACACATTGAGATTAAATTACGTGGGTGTTTCTTTTAAATGCCAAAGAATAAATTTACTTTGTCATTAAGGACAAACATTTCTAACCCACAGAAAGAGGGCAGAGAGTTTGGGCTTAACAAGTATTTTAGGAGAATTACTGTTGCAAATGCAACCCCCATCCCCAATACACCACTCCCCTCTCTCTCCTGGGGTTTTCCTTCGTGGAACACCAAAATCAATAAGGCAATTAAGGTAGAGATTCAGGGTATATACTAATCATCCTGTGTGGTTCCAGAATATACATTTGCAAGGGCTAAATGAAATGCCCCCAAAGAATAAGTAACTACACATGCACACATGTAATTACCTCTATTTTCTTGCATTCCGCATTCCCTTTAATTTCTCCTCCTACCTCCCAAGTTTTGAGAAAGAAAAGTTGTATTTTTCTATGTACAATATCCTCCCAGTTGGGTTGTCATTGGTAGCAGGTAAATAGCAGACTTGAAGTGACTGCTCTATTTCTGTGTATTCCGTGGAGTCCAAAACAATGTAAGAGCTCAGTTTAGTATTTCTGTGCACTTATGTGAGAGCAGTTAGTCTACTGACATATACCAGTTTAACCCAGGGGATTTTTGTTTCCAAAAGACAGGAGAAAGTAGATTATCTTTGAAAATTCATATCTTTGGCC
Source organism: Aethalodelphis obliquidens (assembly GCF_003676395.1). Lineage (NCBI taxonomy): Eukaryota > Metazoa > Chordata > Mammalia > Artiodactyla > Delphinidae > Aethalodelphis > Aethalodelphis obliquidens. The sequence continues at coordinate 10,900,126 of NW_020837955.1, read as the reverse complement.
TCGATTCCTGACATAGATGTAATAATAAGAATTACCCATAATCCCACAGCATAGAGATGATCATTGCTAACACACACGCACATCACGTGGATGTCATTTATTTATGCCTAACAACGTGGCTGGGTGGGTGTGTCTGTATAAATAAATTACATGCCAAGTTACATACATCAGGAGGGCCACGATGAGGTGGTCACCAGGCCTGGGCTGCAACTTTGCCAAGGGGCTGCATTTCTGGGCACTTAGCTGAGGTGGAGCGCCAGTAATGCTCTACACTCCACAGCCTCTACAGCTTTGTATTATGACAAATACAAAAAAAAAAAAGGCACACGGAAACACTAGAACTAGAAAGGGAAGCCTCTTCCTCCTACAAAGTCCCTCTAGTGTCCTATGCTGATAAAGCTTAACACTGTCCTTTTGGCAAAGGAAAGACACTCAGGGTCCATTTGCATCATCACAGATCAGGTAATGAAGAGTGTATTTGGAACTGAGAGGCAATAAATGGATAACAGACACCCCCCCTTCCCCCAAGAAAAGGGAAGCATTTTTCCAAGCTGTTCTCAGAGGGCCACTCATGGCAGGTGACCTGGCCATCTATTTATCAAGATTTCAGGCTATATGGTTTGAACTCCTTAGGTTTCTCTTCCCTCGGCCTCAAATGTCTTTGCTTTGTTTTGTTTTCTCTTTACATCTTTGAGGAAATACTTCTTGCATTGCCTGGCATAGCCCTGCTGAGCAGACAGTGGATAGGCTCTTGCCCTCTGGCCATAGTTGGTTACAGTCTGACTCAAAGCTAGACCTTCCAATGGCCAGGACTGGCCAATCTGGGTCTCCCTTTGAAAAATTAAAAAGCACAAAGATTGCAACTCACACCTATATACAGACTTGAACCACAAACTGCATGCGGGGGAAGCAGAGAGTGGAAGGAGGAAATCAGGCAGGTGAGCAGAGAGCTGTGACCCCAAAGTGAGCGAGAGGGAGAGAACGTCTTCCAAGTCACTTTCCAGTTCCTATGAAGCTATCCCTCCGAACTTAGGTTCTGGGAAATTCCCTTGAATCCCATCAATAACCCCTGAGTTTCACCTGTGCTGCTTTTAATGGATGTCCGTTTCACGGTGACGTTTGGCCTCTTTCTAGGCCCAGGTTTCTCATCCTTGGCGCTATGGACATTTGGGGTGAGAGAATTCTTTGCCATTGGAGGGAAGGTGGGTGGGCTGTCCTGTGCATTGTAGGATGCTTAGCAGCTTGTCTGGACTCTACTTACTAGATGCCAATAGTTCCCCCTGTCATGACAATCAAAAATGTCTCTCGACAGTGTTGAATGTCCCCTGAGGGGCAAAATCACCCCCAGCTGAGAATATCTGTTCTAGACCAATCTCTGCTTAGGCTCTCAATGCTGGTCCCCTTGCTGCCTCTGAGACAGGCCACATCAGTTCCTTGCCTTTGACCTACAAACTTGCTCCAAGCCCTTATCCTTCCTTGGCCCAATTTTTCTCAGCAGGCACTCTTCTCTTTCTCTCCTTCCTTTAAGTTTGAAGTACACTTGCTGCCCTTGGCTTACAATCCTCAACCTCAACTAGTCTGATTTTGTCTGTAGGAATCTCTAAGACTTAAACTATCCTTCAGAAGTCACTAATGACCTAACTCTATATTAAATCCAAAATACTCACGGGGCCTCACCTTTTCCCTGCAACCTGTGCTCTATCATTCCTTTGCTCTTAGATTGAACAGGGGATGGCAAGGAAGCAAACGCATTGACACGTACACTCAGCAAATTTATAGCTTCCTTGGTATAGCAAAATGTACCCACAAAACAATAAGAAAATCAACAAAGAAAAATATAATAAAATTCTCAATTGAATACCATTGAAGATCAAACAAGGGAAAGGGAGAGTAAGTTAATCAACAATATTAAACAATTATGACATGCTCCTCCCCATTTCTGATGTTATGGGGAATAGAGAAAAAAACTACTGCTTTCAAGAAGTTTACATTCTAATTAAAAATCCAATGCATATATATATGAAAGAATAATTGAATAGATAGTATATAATAGATTCATTTTGCAGTGCAGAGATAACAAATATTACACAAAGTTGACAGAGCACCAGCATCAGATTACTTCATGTGTATATGCTATTTTTACCATTCTTAGAGGACAGCCACATCACAGTGACAATGACCGTTTATTGAGTATATACTATGCTGCCTCTGTGTAGCGAATATGACATTATTCGCTTTGTTCTACATAGGATGAATATTGAAAGGGACTTTTCCTAAGATCTTGGACTTTTAGATAAGGCCTACAAATCTGAGAACAATGGATGATAATTAGCCCCACATTTTAAAAAAATTGAAGTACAGTTGATTTACAATATTGTCTTAGTTTCAGGTGCACAGCATAGTGGTTCAGTATTTTTGCAGGTTATACTCCATTATACAAGATACATGTATCTTGTATATTATTACAAGATAATGGGTATAATTCCCTGTGCTATACAATAAATCCTTGATGCCTATCTATTTTATATATCGTAGTCTGTATCTGTTAATCCCATCCCCCTAAATTGTCTCGCCTCCCACCCTCCCCTTTGTTAACCACAAGTTTGTTTTCTATGTCTGTGAGTTTGTTTCTGTTTTGCATATACATTCGTGTCCATTTTTAGATTCCACATGTAAGTGGTATCATATAGTGTTTCTTTCTATGACTTCTTTCACTAAGCATAATATTCTCTAAGTCCATCCATGTTGCTGCAAATGGCATTATTTCATTCTTTTTTAAATTCACCCCACATTTTTAACCGGAGTTTTTAGACACATCCCTGCAAGACTAGCTGAGAGGTTGACAAACTGGTCTTTCATCCCTCACTGCCGTTACCCATCCATAGTCTTTGTAAAGAGAAGGCTGGAAGAGAGAGAAGGCTGAAAATGTCATTGAGGCAGAAGAGGTATTGACTCGGTGACTTAGAGCTAAGTTCTGTGCTCCACCTTCCCCTAAGGTCGGTGAAGTGCGAGCCAAGAATGATTGGGGTGCTGCCACGAGGAGACTGGATCTCCTGCCTCAGCTGGATGCTGGCTGAGCTGCCTTTTGCTTGGAGATTCTGAAGGTGGGTGCTAGGCTGCAGCTGCCCACAAGGGCAGGGGGAGAAGAGAGTGTGGAGGCCACAGCATGTGTGCCTAGTACCGGTAGGGCAAAGATACACAAGGTTTTTCAGGGCCAGTTAGATGTTGGAGAAGAAAAGTGGGCTCCTCCCATTTTTTTTTTTTTTTTTTTTTTGCGGTATGCGGGCCTCACTGCTGTGGCCTCTCCCGTTGTGGAGCACAGGCTCCGGACGCGCAGGCTCAGCGGCCATGGCTCATGGGCCCAGCCGCTCCGCGGCATGTGGGATCCTCCCAGACCGGGGCACGAACCCATGTCCCCTGCATCGGTAGGCGGACTCTCAACCACTGCGCCACCTGGGAAGCCCTCCTCCCATCTTAATGGGACACCACTGAAGTGAAAAGGCCTTCTTGCCAAGGAGAGACACCCACATAAAAAGCAAAGGGGGTGTGTGCTCCTGGGCAGAGGATCTAGAAGCCGGCGGGGAACACATCACCTGCCGTAAGGGTCTGTGCAGTTCAGAGGTCCTTGAGGGGTCTCCAAAGAATCCACACATCTGCACCCCACACAAGAGCCAGGCTTTAGTCTTCTGTCATGGCAGAGGCATCAGTGTCTAAGAGAGCGCCAGCTAAGTGAAAAGACTTTGCCACATTTTTTTCTATTTCTCTTTCCTCCTGCCCTGACTCTGGAAGACCCAGAAGCAGGTAAAAGAGGAATGGGAAGACCAAGAAGGAATGAGACGGTTCCTGAGGCACGAGTCAAGTTGAGTTGAGTCAAGAATGGGGGTGAGGAGAAGCTTTTAGGTTCGTATTTGTATTGGGCAGTACTTTTTAATATTTGGAAGTGAGGCTTGTCCTTGTAACCTGAAGTTTCCATAAATCTGCTGTTCAAGGGCCAGGAAGGGAGAAGTGATATAACATGGTGGAAGGCAGGAGCTGGAGGAAAGTAAAACCGTTTCCTGTTTGTCCCTCATCAAGTTCAGGTTAACAAACTGGTTGAAAGTACGAAAACCCTGTGAAGTATGATTATTGTCTACTAGCACTGCAGTTCAGAGAAGTTAAGTTACCTGCCCAAGGTCACATGGCTGGGAAGTGGTCTCCAAGCTAGAAAGCTGGGACCTGTGACACCACGCCTAGTGCCTTCTCAGTGTATCCCAGCTGCCCACTTGAAACAGAGCCAGGTTTGAGGTTGGCATTTTAAAAAGAGGTCGAAGTTTGAAAAGAGTACATGTGAGGGCACGGCAGGCAGGTATGAGGGTGAAGCCTTGGGACACTGGACCAAACTGGGCCAGAATACAGAGAGAAGGGTGTACCACTAAGGGAGGGGTCCGGTGGAGCAAGGGTGTTGAGATCTGGGAAGGGGCGCCTGGATCTAATTGTCCTTGTAGGATTCTGAGCCAGCAAGTGACATGGAGAAAGCCACCAAGAAGCTCTCTAGTGGGGCTGAGGGAAGACAGCACAGAAATCAGACCCGCTCAGAGCCAGGATGTGAGATAATGAGGATTAGAGCAATTAGAACAGAAATTGGCAGCACATGATGACCAGTTTGATAGCGGGAATAAAGGAGAAGCTTAAATAACAGGTTACTAAAGAAAAGAAGCTGTTTGGGGGCTGTCCCTAACCTATTGAGGTAAATAGCTTGAAGGGCAACCTGTCAGTCATGGCTGCTACTAAGAGCCCAGGACTGCCTGGGAAGGAAGATTGGTCTAATCTAGTTTAGCCTTTCTTCTGCTTTTTTCCTTGACTGGCGATGCAATGTGAGTGCTAATGCATGTGGTTCAGAGGATTCACAGCGACATACCGCCCAGGAAAGCCAGCCGGCTGCCAAGACAAAGCACAGGGTGACACTCACTGGAGTGCATTGAACACAGCAGAGCAGCTGGCTTTAACCCTGTGGGCGGATGAGTTTTTCCCTCCCCCTTTCCCTGGGCACTGCAGGCAGCCAGCTCCTCTGCGTCGGGCACTAAACAAGGATAACAGAAAGCGGTCTTTTGTCAACAAGATTCCGCCACCAGCAGGGACTGGAAACTCAGCAGCTCCATCCCACGAGGGGGAAGAGAACAGAAAAGAGACAGATTAGAATGATTGACAACGTAGACCCAAAGCCAGGAGGGAAAGAGAGATCAGAGAGAGGAGCAGACGGATTTGAAAGACGAGAGGTGGCAGGGAGTCAGAAGCACTCTGTAAAGGGAGGGACTCCCCAGTGCCCTGGGAAAGGATGACGGCGTGGGTGGCCCTGGAAGTGGAGAACAAAGGCCGGGCGGGGGCGGAGCTCTGCGCAGCATAGACGCTGTTGGAATTAGAGCAGATGGTAGGAGCAGGAAGTTACTGTTCTGAACATTTTTCTGGACGTGTCGGTGCGTGAGATCGATTCAGCTGACAGTAAGGCTCCGTTTCTGTCATGCCAAAAAACCGTTTCCCTCCGCACCACGAGAGGAGAAGCTCTGCTTTCAGGAGTGACCAAAGCCACAGAAATAAAAATATAAGTGAATGCCGATATACTGGTTTATAATGAGAAAGACAGCTGTCGACAGAGCAGAGTCTTCATGTCAGCAGATCCGTAGGTTCCCCCCCTGCAGGCAAGTGACAAGGGGAGTCGAATTGTGGCCTGAAGGTCGTAGATAAGTCCACAGCCAGAACAAGGGTGGTTCGCTACATCAGTTACAGTAGGCATGTAGCCAACGCAGAATGACTATCCCCTGGGCAGTGCTTACGTGACCCCAGCAACCTTAGGTGCTCTAAATTTCCCCATTTTATTATCTAGGCCACTGTTTCTCAAAGTCTGGTCTGAAAATACCTGCATCTAAATTCACTGGGGAACTTAAATATTCATGTTCCCAGGTGTCATCCCAGATTTTCCAGAATCAGAATGGAGAGGCCCTGGAACCTGCATTTTAAATAAGTTCTCCACAGGATTTATGAAGGCTAAATGTAGCTTCAGGCTGACCATTCACTTTCCTTTCAGTCTTTCTTCAAGTGAATTACGTTTGGTTGATTAGATTTGCCCAACTAAACTTACGATCTACGACATCTAGGAAGCCAATAGTCCTCCTCTCTGGGTGCTGATCCATTGAACTACCAGTATAAGAAGTGACATGGCGATCTAGGTGTTGGTTTTATTTACCACTCTTTGGTCAGCTTAGGTTGACATATGGGCTGGGGCCTCCCAGCTCTCGCCTTGAACTTAGACTTGGGTGCTTTTCCTGGCCTGAGATTGGAAAACGGAAGGGAGGCCCTGACAAGGAGGGCTTTCTGCATAGAGAGTGGGTGTGGGGTCAGATACAGCAGGGTGGGTCCAGAGGAATCGAGAGATAAGAGGCTGAAGTATGAGGAACAATGGTGACTACCTGGTGGACAGTCCCCAAGAGGACAGGTGCTCGCAGAAGAGTTTCCCCTCTGGAATCACATTGAAATTCTGCTGCCCTGGGCTACTGTAAGTTGGATTCCACCTGACTTTACAAGATAGACACAGGGCTTAAGACAGTCTTGCAAAGAAACCACAAATTACTAAGAAGCTTTTTGCAAAATGGACTGGGAGACAGCTCACAGCAAATGGCTTCTAAACCGTATGAAAAGATGATCAGTCTTACAGTGAAAAATGCAAATTAAAACTACCATTTTTTTTCAAGATACCACCTCCCACCTATCAGATCTGTAAAAATCCAAGTTTGACTCAATACTCTATTGGTGAGACTGTGGGGAAACCAGCACTCATATAGAGGGTGGGTGGGGGGCCCGATGTGGGGTAGTGCAAAATGATACCACCCCTATGAAGACGATCTGGATCTATTTAGCAAAATCACAGAAGCCTGAAATATCTTGTCAAACTAGATAACAAGGAAGCTATCAAGGACTGTTGGACATATCAAAAAGTTGCAAGAGTCAACTTGAATAGCCTCCCACTGGCCGAAGGTGGGACAAATTGAGCATTAACAAGAATAAGTGCAATGGATTGAAACACATTAAATATGTTTAAATGCATGAGATCATAATGATACAAAAAACTTGGGGTTCCTTTTGGAGGATGATAGGGAGCAATCGTTACTTTGAGAACTGGTAAATAAAGGGAAAGCATTAAGCATGTATCCCCTTTTTCCTGTACAATTTCTACCCCTTGGGGAAAAATAGTTGAAGTTAACAAGTATTTACTTTATAGAAATATTCAATTTACTAAATAGAGAAGGCATGAGAGAATTAGAATATAACCATGAAGAAAAGATTGCCTTTACACATGTATTCCAGCTAATATATGAAGAAAGAATGATAGAATTAGACTAATACCATAGCCCTAATGAATTAATGCAATCATTTATGCAATGATTATCCAGGGCTGCTAGCGTCACAAAATGTGCCTCCTGATAGAATTATACACTACCCATGAAGTAGTTTCAGCAAAACAATTGAACCTGAATTTGATCAGATCTCTACATATAATGACCAATTTATGGGAAATATAGGGAACTGAGGAATGGGTTAAAATGATACCCAACCCCTAAGCAAAATCCAGGTGGTGGGAAACTCTACAGGACAAATTTATATGTTTCTTTGACATGTAAGTTGCAGAGAGAGAGAGAGAGAGAGAGTCAGTGAGTGTGAGAGAGGAGAAAAAAAATGGAGCAGGGAATCTTTCAATTAAAAGAGACTTAAAAGACATATTAACCATTCACAATATATGAATAGTATTTGGATGCTGATTCAAATAAACACAAAAAACCCAAGAAATTTGAAATAATCAGGAAAGTTTGAAGCTGGATTGTATATTCATGATATTAAAAAGTTATTGTTATGTTTTTAGGTGGGGATGGAATTGTGGGTGTTCTTTAGATATACACAACTAAAATAATTATAGATGAAGTGATATGATACTTGGGATCTATTTCTGAATAATCCAGGGTCAGGGAAGATGCTGGAGAAGTGGGTGGGAATATACATGAGACGAGATTGCCTGTGATTTGTTAATTGTTGAAGCTGAGTGAAGGGCAGGCCAAGGTTCATTATGCTATCCTCTCCACCTTTGTATATGACTGAATTTTTCTATAATTAAAAACAGATCTTTATAGATAAAACAAATTGAAGATAATACTAATAAAGCAAATAACCACAAGAAAATAGCAGAGCTGACACATTCCTCTTACTATGGGTCTTTTGTCAGCCATCTAATGAGATAAAAATGATAGTCTAACTAGAGCTGACACAAAGTTGGGGAAAATCTTCTGAGCTACCAAGACTATTTGAAGTATGTTTAAGGATGAACCCTTATATATTTAACTGTATATTGTGCCTTAGGACATTAGCCACTGCTCAAAGATCAAAAACCTCTGTTTCCACCTGTTTTTAAAATCACTTGACTGTAAAAAACAAAAAAACAGGCAAAATATATGAAAGAGTGGTTTTCACACATTGGATGATAAACAGTGATCCCCACAAGAAGGGAAACAAATGAAGTGAGCCCTGCAGTTACCCTCACTGCTCAGAGAGAGTTTCCAGGCCAAAGCACAGGGAGGGAAATCCCAGAGCCTGGCAGACACCCTGTGTTCAGAAGATGGAGTTGAGAATTCAGAGAAGCCAAGTGGCTAGAATCCGCTAGGGCAAAGCACTGGATAGGAGGAGCATCACAGAGATGGAGCTCTGGAAATTGGCAGAGGGGTCCTTTTGCACTTCAGCTGAAAACTGATTCACACAAGTGTGTAAGAAATTACCTGAAGCCACCAGAAAGGAGTAAAGAAAACAATTCTTGGATATTCCACAGGGCTTGCAATTGTTCACCTTCCCCATGGCCAGAGCAGAGAAATCTCTTAATACACAGGACATGTGAGTGCTAGGTAGAGAGCACTCGGTAGGGTGTTGTTTTGGTAATGGAGCCAGAATAGCCCTAGACTATGGTTTCTCAATCTTGGCTGTATTGAGGCTTGGGGCTAAGTAATTCTTTGTTGTGCGGGGATGTCCTGTGCATTATAGGATGTTTAGCAGGATCCCTAGTCTCTACCTGCTAGATGCCAGTAGTACTCCCACTCCTGTAGCTGTGACAACTGAAAGTGTTTCCATACGCTGCCAACTGTCCCCTTCTCGTAGGGTCAAAATTGTTCCTGGTTGAGATGAGTTGCTGAGACTAAAGGCTGCTCTGGTCCTGCCTAATTCAGCTTAAAATCAAGCTACAAAAGGATTAACCCATTTCTAAGGCACGCCACTGCATTCCAGAATGAAGTTTAGGAGTACTGAAAAAAATACAAACAATCCAGCATGGCAAAATACAAAATTCACTGTGTCTAGCATCCAACCAAAAAATTCCAGACATGCAAAGAAACAGGAAAGATACACCACCATGAGGAGGAAAATCAATCAATTAGTAACAGAGTCAGAAATAATACAGATGATAGGTTAAGGAAGAAGAATGTTAAAATAGCTACAATTAATGTACTCTATATGTTAAGTATGTAAAGGGAAACATGAGCAGTTTTAGGAGAGATGTAGGTGTTAGAAAAAAGGCCCTTATTGAAGTTCTAGAGATGAAAAAGACAATGTCTAAAATGAAAATACACTGAACGGGATAAACAGAGTAGATACATCAGGAGGAAAAAAATAGTGAACCGGAAAACATAGCATGGAAATTTTTCCACTAAAGCACTAAAGAGCATGAAAGCCATGGAATAGCTTCAAGTGGCTTAATATAGACATAATTAGAGTTTCAAAGGGAGAGGAAAGACTGGGGACAAAATTTTTTGAAGAAATAATGGGTGAAATTGTTCCAAATTTGATGAAAACTATATATCCACAGATTCAAGAATCTCAATGACAAGCAGATGAAAGAAGAATAATAATACACCAAGGCACATCCTAATCAAATTGATTAAAATAAGTCAAATAGGAAATTCTTTTAAAAGAGAGTAAAAGCACAAATTACATACAGAAAAACAGAGATAAGAATGATTTCTTGTTGGAAAAAATGCAAGTAAAACAGATAGCAGAGGGCTTCCCTGGTGGTGCAGTGGTTGAGAGTCCGCCTGCCGATGCAGGGGACACGGGTTCGTGCCCCAGTCTGGGAAGATCCCACGTGCCGCGGAGCCTGCGTGTCCAGAGCCTGTGCTCCGCAGCGGGAGAGGCCATGACAGTGAGAGGCCCGGGTACCGCAAAAAAAAAAAAAAAAAAAAAAAAAAAATCTCTGTAGTACTGAAAGAAAAAAAAAATCAGTTAACTTAGAATTCTATAACCAGCAAACATATCTTTCGAGAATGAAAGCACATAGAGATTTTTTTCAGGCATATATTGGGTTGGCCAAAAAGTTCGTTCCGGTTTTTCTGTAAGATGTTGCAGAAAAAATCCAAACAAACTTTCTGGCCAGCCCAATAAAAACTGAAAAAAATTCACTGACAGCAGACCAGAAATACAAGACATCTCAAAGGAAGTATTTAAGGTAGAAGGAAAATAAAACCAGATAGAAATTTGGATCTTTGCAAAAACACGAGAGCACCTGGAGTGATAAATATGTAGGCTAATACGAAAGACTTTTGTTTCTTATTTTTGTTTCTTATTTTAAAATTTTGTTTCTTATTTTTGTTATTTTAAAATTTTGTTTCTAATTTTGTTTCTTTATTCTTTTTAAAGAATCTGAATTTTATTTTAGTGAGCGAAAAATGTTTTTTCTGAAATCAGTAAATAAAATAACATGATTTTATCTCACCCTTTAAACATTTCTGTTTTTATATTAGTTTTATGTATCACCATATTAGTGCAGTGTTCATGCATAGTAATCAAATAATGAAATATATCACTAACATTGTATATTATATATAGGAGTTGCATACTCGTTTTTTTCAGACAAGAATGAATAATTAAAATCTTGGAGATGACTGTTAGGTTTATAAAGACCAACTGGAATGTTTAGAATAGTGATAGAATATTATTATTTGATTTGGCTTTTAGAAAAATCACTAGAGTTAACAATATGGACAATTACCTGAAGCAATGGAGAACCTGGAATGAGATTGAACTGCTAAATGTAAGCTCTCAAAATTTGAGGTCACTCAGAGGACCTTGGGTTAGCTTTACAACAAGTGATTTTGGTGACTAAATTAAAAAATAAAAATATATGTTTCACATTCTGGATAGTTGTTTTGACCTGTTTGCAAAAAAAAAGTCTCTGAAGTATTAAGCATTTTCAGTGTCTTAAAAATAAGCTAACACGTCTTACATTTTATGAATTTGGAAACTGAGGCCTACTGGGATGAAGTTATTTGCCTAAAATCACACAACTAGTAATTGGATTGCATTTGGCAGGCATTCACCTTATGTACTGGAGTGTGAGGGTACCAACACACATAATTTTAAGTAGCAGGATCACTCTCAGTTATGACATCCTCAGGACTCCTTGTCTGCTACGCAGAATTTTGGTCACTTGGTAGCAACCTAGACAACAGCATCACCTGATCCTGTGATTTCTCCAGTCTTGATTACCCATTTAAGGCAAGTTAACGATATAACAAAGTCACTCTTTGTTACCATAGAATAAAGAAACTTCCTTAAAAAGTTACCTGGCTGTGACTGAAAGTCAAATAAACATGATATTCAGGGTTGGTAACAAATAAAAGAAAAAAATGTAAACACGTTTAGGAAAGATTGTGGATTTGTGTACTACATTAGCATTCCTCCCCCAGTAAATTAAACAGCTCAGCCTTCCAATGTACTCACTAGAAGTCACATAGAAGCTTCCAGTTTCTCCATTTCACACAGTTACAGTTGTTTACCTTGAACTAACTTGCTTACCACAGGGGGAGTCACTCAGGTCAATTCTACCTCATAAACCTCTCGTGAATCTTTCACTTCCTCACCGTCTTCACTGCTGCTTCCCTGGTCCAAGTCTTGCTATGGCTCTCTTGGACTCTTACAATATCCTCCTAATTTGACTTCCTGCTTTTTCAATCTCCACCCATTTCAAGTTAATTTCCCACACTGTTGTGTGAGTAACCTTTTAAATTTTGAGAAAATATGAATTTTATGAAAATATGAATCTGTAATCTGCTTGAAATGCTTCATGGGAGTTTCTGGATTATTCACCACTGTTTTGAAAACCATAGGAAGTGATTCAGATAAATTAATAGCACCATTAATTTATCACCTAATGTTCAGAATGAAGCTCTGAGTCAGTAGTATGGAGCTACTCCCTCTACCTCATCAGAGAGAGAGAGAGAGAGACAGAGACAGAGACCCCTTATTATACAAGAGCTGCTTCCCAGGGTTGCCAGACTCATGGACATTCCCCCTTCTCCTTACTTCAGAGCTACAGTTTCTGTTAATATAAGATGGCTGGGACACTTATTTCGGGATGTGAATTTGGTTGTGGCAGGGGACTGAGTCTGAAAGAAGTGTTTCTGAAAGGTAAAGAAATACTAAGGGTTTCAAAGAATTCTGTAATAAACTCCACTCCTCATGGAAAGATAATCAGGCAAAAAGATCAAAAGACATTTCCTAAGGACTGCAAATTTATACTAAGTAAAAGGCACGAAATCCAGAAAATTACCTAGGAGGTAGATTTTTAGCTTGTGAGTGAAGAGAAGCATTCTGATGGTAGTTAGACAAATAATAAAAGAGAGCAAAGAGAAATTACACACTCTGTTTATGGACAAATGCTGGGAACTCAATACAACTTTCCTTTCTTAGGGCTGAGAAAACAACATAAAACAAAAGAAAATTTCTCTCTAGCATGAAAGATGATAATATTACACTCTAGAGGGTGAAAAAGAGCTAACTTTTGATAAAGACCTACTTCAAGAAACTAGTTAATTTTAGAAATCATTTATATTTTGCTCTTAAAAATGTGGACTACATGAAGCAAAGGATCAAAGATAAGAAAGTAAAATATTGAAATGGGAAAGGAGCTGATTGAATGATGGGTGGAAAAGGACTTGGATAAAAACTGTCTAAAGGTAGTAAAAATGTAAGCATAAAATAAAAAATCAGAATCAACAGTAAAGAATTAATGCTATAGAAAATCAAATCAATGTCAAGTCTCCCAGGATACAGAGGAAAAGGACTAAAAAAAAAAAAAGAGAATAATGGATGTGGAGGGTAAAGAGGAGAGACCTGAAAATACAGACAGGATAAAAGGCTGGAACTAGTGGAATTGAAGCAACAATTTCAAACATATATGAACTTATGAAAGGTTAGTTTGAAAATGAAAGTGATTCATAGTGGTAAAAGGAAAATGTTTATGTAAAGGGACCAAGACCTATATAAATCCTGGCGAATCTTTTTTAACTGAAATTTATATTGAGATCATTGTAAGTTCATCTGCAGCTGTAATAATTTAGATTCCATGTACCCTTTACCCAGTTCCCCTTAATGGTAACAGTTCACAAATTATAGTATAATGTCACAACCACTATATTAACAGTGAAACAATCCACCAATCTTATTCAGATTCCTCCAGTTTTACTTGTACTCATTTGTATGTGTATGTATTTGATTTGTATGTGTGTGTATTTTGTACAATCTTACCACATATGTAGGTTTGTGTAACCACCACCATGGTAAAGATGCTGAACATTTCCATCACCACAATGGTCCTTTGTGTTGACCTATTATAACCACACCAACCTCCTCTCACCTCTACACAGTGTCCTTCAATCCCCAACTCCTGGCAACTACCAGTCCATTCTCCGTTTCTAAAATTTTTTCATTAAGAATGTTGTATAGGTGGAATCATATACAGTATATAACCTTTTGGGAGTGTCTTTACTCAGCATAATTTCTTGGAGATTTGTCCAAGTGTTTGCTTGTATCAATAGCACATTCCTTTTGGTTGCTGAGGAATATTCTACAGTATGTATGTGCCACAGTTTGTTTAAATGTTCACCTGTTGAAAACTGGTGGCATTAAAATTTTTAAGTATAAAGAAAAAATTCAGTATTTCTCTAGGCAAGACAGCAATTATACAAATTTTTATCAACAAAAAAGTAAAAAATCAGAATCATCTTAGATTCTTCCAAATATTTCTATTAATTGATACTTTTTGTCCTGATGTTTGCACTACTAGTTATAAATTTTATATAGCCTTAAATACTTGTGCTATTTTTTAAAATTTAGATATAATTGATGTAAAACCAGTTTTAGGTGTGTAACATGAGTCAATATTTGTATGTATTGCAAAATGATCTAGTTAACATCCATCACCATACATAGTTAAAATTTTTCTTGTGATGAAAACTTAAGATCTACTCTCCTAGCAACTTTTAAATATATATGTAATATATATAATAATAATAATTGTAATTACTGTTTTAGTTAAGTATATATATTATGGATATTATTAATGATAACAGTAATTACAATTATTATATATATAAAAGGACAATGAAAGTGAGACTGAGCATGCCAATTATGACAATAAGTGTAATAGAGTTAACTTCTCTTGTTAAATGGCAAAGGCTCTCAGATTAATTACAATCTATATGTAGAGCATTTATTAGAGGCAGTTCTAAAACAAAATTTAAAGAGAGTGGAAAGAAACGTGGATTTTAAAACAATTCCCATTTTCCTTGTGATTGGGTCTAGCACTGACCTCTCCTCATTCTGCTGTAAGAGCACCACAAGCTGGTGTGCCAGCCATCTCCCCACAAGGCTTTCTGAGAAATGTCATTTCAGTAGAACTGACACTCCTGCCTACCCATTCCTTTCCTCCAACGAAGAGGGCTTTAAGGTGGAGGAGGGGGATTAGAAGGTTTACTTTTAGGAATACCCAGAAGTATTCCTAAATACTCCTGTTTGTAAAGATCAGGAGTACTCGACTGGTTCTCCTTCCCACAGGCAAAGAAGAAAAGCTAGGATAGAAAGCTAGGATTATTTATAAAGTTTGAGGGCTTTTTTCCCCCTTCTGTATGAAAAGGAGACTAATGCTTTGCTCTCTGATTGAAAGTCCAGAAAGCTATAGTGATTGCTGAGCTTCCCCAGGTGAGGAAAGAGCCGAACTGAGAGGGGACAAGAGACTTCTCCAGGGAGGCCTCCCTTTTGGGTTCCTGAGAATTCAGACTATATATCCATTTAGTTCGTTCAAGCCCCCCAGGGTTGGGGTTAAAGACTGTAGATGAGGCTGGGAGGTGGAGCTGGCTAGAGACCGCGTAGCTTGGGTCAACATGTATCAAAAGAATGTCATACACTGCTGGGTTCCATGTGGGGATCAGGGGGAGGATGCATTTGAATCTGCATGGGCTTACCTGTGCCTAGGGGAGATTCTTGGGATTGAAACTCTTACCAGTAGGCACCTACCTACACCCACCAAGTCTATAGATAGTGAGCTGGTTCAGCCAGGATGAAAAGCAATAAAGAGTTAGCTGCCTTGTCACCACTGACTAGTGGTTGCTCACGAAAGAGAATAACATCTAAGGCCAAGAAATCAAAGGAACTGTAACTTCCCTTGCACAGTCACATAAAAGAAAGTGTTTTCTCCTTTACCAGTGGAGGGCAAGTCATAGAAATGACGAAGAGGGCAAGAGAGCATAACACATGTTTTGCTGACCTCCCCTCCTTCCCCCACCCTCACCGACTCTTTCCTATCAAGCTACTGCAAGCACAACTCCAGCATGTGCTCCGAGGAGGGGAAGAGATCAATATTTTGACTGGGGGAACTTCAATAACCTATTAGAGACTGAAAGTTATAAGATCAGACTGAAATATTGTAAAGAATCTATTCAGCTCATAACAGTTATTTGTATAATAAAGCTGTTCCCTGTTGATACTCCCAATGAGTCAATATACCTCAGTCAAAATGGTTAAAAAAAGAAGAGTCATTATAATATTAATGTAGAATTCAAGAGAAAATGCAATAAATAGTAAACAAACAAAAAACCCAAAAACTTTTATTTTGATAAAGTATAGTTTCCTCAGCAAAAGATAGTCATGGGTCCTTATGAGCCAATGACATTCAATGAAGATTTACAATAAAAAATTGAAGGAATACAAGAGAAATGTAGACAATCATTGTAGATATAAAGCCTTTAAAATATGAGACAACTAAAACTTGACAAGGTGAATTTGCTTGCCCAAATTCAGGCAGGAAGAGAATGGCAGAGTCAAGCCTAGAACCCAGATCTGTTGACCACTGGTCTGTGTCCTTTGCATCTTCACAAGCTGACTTCCTTCCTTGACGTGTGCACACGGGTAACCATACCTACAAATTAAGACATGTCCCCATGCCTAAAGCCAACATTTAGGGAATTGTTGTTAATTGTATGTGCAGGATGAATCTCAAAAATTTTGAGAGAGAAAAGGTTCTGTTGTCTATGTTTAGGAAAATTATTGTTTCAATAGGCAAAATAACTTTGGAAGCCTGGGGTAACTTAATGATATTTGGCTTTTATAAATCAGTTTTCGTTCCTCAAAGCAAGAGCATATAAGCAGCCAAGCAGCAAACGAAGGTAATAAAAAGCATCTTATTGCATATGAAAGTGACTGGCATATGGCAACTGCATTCTCCCTCCCTTTATTCCTTCTAAATAATTAGGGTAGTAAATGAAACTAGAAAGGGAAAACTCTTTAGTTTACTCTCCAGACCCTTGAAATAACATTGTAGTCTGGCAGTCTGCTACAGACCAGATGCTGATAGACACACTGTCTCTTCAGCTGTATTCAGAAAATGCCAGAACAAATGGCTCCGAGTGTAACCAAAAATGTTCATGTCTAAACAAAGTTTTCTCTTTGTAGCTATCTTTGTCTATATGGAATTAGCAATTGGAAATCATATAAGTTTCAGTAAAAGAAGGAAGGAAGGGAGAAAGGGAGGAAGGAAAGGAAGAAAAAAAGAGAAAAGGAATTTCATCATTGAATATATAAGACACTGGAAAATATCAGAATCGGTCATCGAAAACTTCTAAATGGCATGAAGTGGAATGAAATATGAATCATTCAATCCCATTCTAATTTTATTGATAATGCAGAATCATAAAATAAATCCTAGTTCATTGGCATTTCTTTGGAATTTTACTTTCTGGGAAAGAACAAGGAAGAAATTATGATGCTTGTGCTTTTAACAGAAAGTAAGAATTCCCAGACCTAAGGTTCTTTATCCTATGGTTCACCTATATAACCTGCGAGTTCAGGTTTCTCATTATTTTATCAGGATGGGGGTAGAGTAGGGATTGGATTTGCCTAGAGCAGGGAGGTCTCAGTGCTACCATGTATAAAATTATGTCAATGCATGGTTCTTGTAAGTATTCATGATTTAGGCTTAGTAGTTAGAAGTGAATAATCTCATAGACCAAGAGGATATCCTTGTCACTCATAGATCTGAAAACTCCTTGTCTGTAGACCTGTTTAAATTCAGCACTTTAACTGAACACTTCTTTTAAGTAGTCTGCTTTTCCTGATATAGTACTACCATACATATTGCTATATGCTAAGTAGTGATGGAGCATTGAGTGTCCATAATATTAGCATATGAAATAAAATAATATTAGCAATGAAATAAAAATAGATGACACTCAGTCTATTTTAAGCACAGGTAGATTACCAAATCAAATATTTAGAGTGACTAAAGAGGAAAACATCCAAACATGTAAACTAAACCTGTCTCTATCTACCTACCTACCTATGTATTTAACTACCTAACTACCTATTGTTACCAGTGACCTGAGTAGATTTATAATATATCTAGAAAATTACAAGAACAAAGCATTGAATCCCAGTTAAGTTTTCAATACCTATGATTCAAGATGCATGAATTGCATGCTGCCTTTTTGGTGGTCATTAGACAAGAAGATTTGTCTGGAGATACGATATGGTGGTTTTGATTCCCATGAAAAGGCCTAACATTAGCAGCTTGTTCCTAAAAATACCCTGTACTTTGGTTGTGTAAATCTGTCTCGTTATCTTACAGGGAGCAAATGTGGGGAGGGGAGTGACTCAGGCATACAGGAATAGGAGAGAACAGTGACTTCTTAGAAATGAAAAGTTGAAATAAAATCTTTTGAGTCAACAGGGAAGATGCCACAATTGTGTGCATGCACACACACGCAAATCTATATTTAGAGAGATGATTCACAGCCGGGAAGAATAGAGATTTTATATTCATACCTTATAAAATTCCCCCTTTCCCAGCTCTTCATGGATCAGTATGAGAGAATAGGTGCTTTTTTGTACCTTGGGATATTATAAATTATGCACACGTTACTCCTCACAGTCTCTAATATGTAGCAGAATCTCAAGATTTTGTCTAAAGTATTTATGTTTGAAAAGTAACACTGGATATGCCAATGCATCACATCTTGAATGCAATGGTGATGTTTTACACAGTGTCATTGCTGTCTGTGTTGGGAAATTACTGATCTCACTCTTCCTAAGATAACTTGGGATAATAATTATCCCAAAGGTGATAATTTCACAAGAACCTTTGTGGCCTGTTTTTCTTTTGAGTCTACTTGGAATCCCTCGGGAGTGAATTCAAACCAAGGAAGGCTAAAGAGTCATAGCCAGGATGCTGAAACTGGTCAGGTCATAACCAGAAAGTAGAGCAGATTCAGGGCCAGTGAAGGAGTTCAGAGCCCTCTGCAGCACTAAGGGGAAATATGGACAAGACTTCCCAGATTCTTTGCTTCCAGGCCAGGGATCAATCACTAATGACCAGTGTATATTTCCATGGAATGTCTGGATCAGTATATATCTTAGGGTAGCCCTGTGGTTTCCCCACATTGTCTTAGTCCCCAGCATGCATCATCATGGAACTTGTTGGATTGTTTTGCAAAGGAAAAAGTAATATACATTAAAGGCAAGAAAGAAAAGACAGGAATATGGGTACTTAACAGAGGTCTAAATGATGCAATCCAGAGGGATGAGAACAGAACTAGATTTCTCATGACTAAGAACATACTGGCTAAAGGACACCTGTAGTCAAGTTTCTAAGTTTACAGGAGATATTAAATTGTTTCAAGGAGTGAAATGTAAACCAGCAAAGATAATCATAGGGAGCTCACCAGAAAATTAGCAGCTGAGTGTCAGTGAGGGTGAATGGAAAGTAGTATGTGAGAAAATAAAATGGTTCAAATTTTGCTTTGAGGGATAGACTTTGAACTATCACATATGCTCAAAGAAGCCCTAAAGTCACTCTGTCCAATGTCTGTTGAATGAAATGGATCACCTTTTTGTTGTCATCTGTTTCAGAAGCTAAGCTTCTAGGACCTCTCTCAGGGACAAAGGAAGACTGGGCCTGTTTGGACTAGTTATGTTATTGAGCCAGATTTCCCAATTCCAGACTAAACACTGCAGTAGGCAGCCCTGTGTGGCAGCTCAAGACATCCTAGTCTTTTCATCTATTTAACGGCATAAGATGTGGTTTGCCCAGTTATTGCAGTTTTATGTTTCTAAGAAGCTGACCCTGAGATGGAGACTGGCATGCAGACATTTTAGGGCATGCCTTTGAAATCATCCCCTGTAGAAGGGAAGGAAAGGAAGCAAGACTGAGCAGAGGAAAAACTGAGCTGTGAAGCAATCTTAACAGATGCCTTATCCAACCATACGGGGAGTTATGAAGATGGAATGAAACTGCAGGGGTGTCATGGCTTGGCCTTTCTCCCACTGTGTTAATCAGTCATTAGATGTGGGACCCCTTAGGAAGGAGAGGCGATCTTGGTCAGGCAGTTTCCTTTAGCGGAGCCGATCCCTAAAAGGCATCCCATTCCTGATTTAGATGGTTGGACAATAGGATTCTGCTCAGGCTCTGATTAGTGAGAGACCAGGGCTTAGCTGTCAAGTACAAGACCAGCTCTTGGGGAAACCAAGGAGTTGACAGATTTGTCATCAGTGACCCCGGCTTCCCTTCCTGGAGTCCTTGCTCCCTTTGTCAATGCCTCTTTCTCTCTCTGCTCCCCCCGCTTCCTTGCCAGGTGCTCTTCTGCTCACCTCCCCATGTCTCTACCACACCCACCTTTCCAGTGCAAATGGTTTGATAAATTCATTCACCCAAACCTGTCAATGACAGGAACTGGCTTCGCATTTCAATGTAAGGATAGAGTCTTTGGGCCCAAAGAGTGAACCCCTCTGGAACTTCAGGCTGTCCTGGGTGAGTAGAGGCATTGATGGGGGGAGAGGGGAACACCTTCCTGAGCCATAGGAATGAAGGGGTATTGGGAGTCTTTAATCCCTGAAGGTTAAGCATGGCCCAGGTGAGATCCCACAAGATTGGTGAGGGTGGGGCTAGCAAAAGAGAGAAGAAAAATCAGCTTTTCATGGAGGCTCCTACTGCTGGCCATGATTGGCAACTGCTGATAAGAGCAAGAGCTGGCACCCTCAGCGTGGGAACGGCTGCTGCCTAGCAACTTGGGCTAAAGAATCAAAGCAGAGGTTTTTCTACCCTGAACTAGGAATTCACCCCTGGTCAGTTCTGATGAGTTTGTTAAAGTGAGTCCAGGTGGGGACTAGAGAAGTTAGACCTCTCAAAGTGATAATAGTGAAGGTAGTTTGCATAGGACTAGGGTTAGTTCTTCAGCCTTCCTCCCCCTCAGTAGAGGTCCCCCCCTCTTCTGGCTGCCAGCCTTCCACTTTTCAGTAGCAAGAACCTTTGATGACTTAAAAGAAGACTTTAAAAAGGAAGAATTTTAGAATATCTTATTGATACATCAAACCCTTCTGTTGTTTAAGGCGGGGCAACTTTCTCAAAGATTTCATGTGCTCTAATAGGCTGTAAAACTGTGTACAGTCTCCATCTGATCCATCTTATTATTTGGGGGAACTTAATCTCTTCCTTTGATAGTCTGTAATTTACACCATCAACAACAAGTTTGACATTGTATTCAGAAAAATCTCACATTGCTTACATTTTACATATCAGTGGGTTATTTCCTGGAAGAAGCACATGGGAAATAAGTGAGTTATTAAAGGAGTAGATTTGAAAAAAAAAAAAATCTAGCTGAATTCACTTTCAATTCTGCTTCATATCACACCTCTTTATTTTCAATATAATTCTTCTGTATCAATAGTAATATATTCTTACATTCCACTAGAATGTAAATCCTATGGGAGCAGAGATCTTTGCTTGTTTTGTTCATAGATATACTCCTGTACTGGGAACACAGGGAATCAATAAATGCTCGTAGAATGAAATTTATATTTCTTGTAACCAACTAGAGGCTGAAAATTCTCAAGCTGATTTTTGGCTTCTCATAATATCTTATTTTAGCTCCCATCCAAATGTAACTGTCTTTGCCCCAATCTTTCTCTTTGCTGCTGATGAATCAACTAGTAATCCTTTTGGCTTAGTATATGCCAAAGAGTTGACTAGGAGTCGTGATTCCCAAGATTAATCAAGTCAACTAATAATTAGTTGGGCAACCTTGGATGAGTCATTTAAATTTTGTGGGTCTCCATTAGTTCATCTGTAAAAGATGATTTAATAATTCCTCTATCTTGCAGGACATTGGATTGGATCGAATAGCATAAAAATAGTTAAATGGTTAAAAGCAAGAACTCTGGGTCTAGACTCAAATCCTAACTTCTTACTTGTTAATTGTATGACCTTAGGCCAGATATTTAATCTTTTTATGCTTTAGTTTCTTCACATGTAAGATAGAAATATTTATAGCACCCCTCTCTTAGAATTATTGTATAGATAAAAGTAGTCAATACATGCAAAATACTTGAAACAGTGCCTACCACATAGAAAGTACTCATAATAAATATTAGGTATTATTATTAGATGTAAAACAGTTTGGAAAATGTGAATTGCTCTACAAATGTAGGGTAGTTAGATTTCCATCTAACAAGTCACCAATGGCTCCTGCTGAAATGAATGACTAATGCTGAAATTTTAGGCCCTATGAGAAGTGAATGATTTGACATCTCTCAAATTGCACCTCATAGCTGACTATGTATACTGTCTATTCCCAGGGCTGGCCTGAGTTGTCCATGTAATAGGGAATAATTGGTAAACTTACAGTGCCTCTGCCTTTCTGAGTTCTGTCATCACCTACCTGTGTGATGTTGAATAAGTCAATTAACTTTTTTGATTCTGAGTTTCCTCATTTGTAAAATGGGAATAACAGTTTATTGCCTTTTTCAGAGGGTTAATGAGAGGCCCAATTAAGAAATTCACTATTCAAATATAGGTACTATTGTGCTTTTGTTTATTCTCCTATACATTTTTATAGACCTTTAACTCTCCTGCTCTACAAAAATAGTAGGCCATTTATGCTGTGCAACTCTAAGTGTAGCCTCTTACAGACTCAAATGTTTATTTTTCTATCTGGACTTCTCCATTATGCAAAGTTGAAAACAGACCCTATAAGCCACCCAATCTACAAGCCTCCAGTTCTGATGGATGGTTTGGGCCGTGGTGGTAGAGGAGGGCTTACTGGCTAATCATTCAGCCTCAATGGCCCATCTCAGAGCAGTACAGTGTTTGCAAACGGCCAGGTTGCTCTTTTTGTCTTACTTTTGCAAGTTTTATATGTTAAACTCCTTAATGAAATAAAGCATTTACATTCTTTTTATGTTTCATAATTATGAATATTAAAGAGTTGGAAAATTGGATGTAGAACATGAAAGAGATTCCAAGAATGTTTTCATTTTTGGTTTTTGGTTCAAATCCTGGCTAGATTCTGCTTTGGGGTTGTGATTAGAATAACTGGTATTGGATTATCCCTCCTGTGATAAACAATCACAAAACTGGAAAAACTTGTGAGGCAACTATTATCAGACATTGGAAACTAGGCAATGCAAAGGATGATCCTTGAGAGAAACTTGTGAGGTAAGCCCCACATGGTTGCAGCTTTCTGCTTGGGGATATTTTCCCAACTGTGGTGTGTACACCTGGGATCTGAGCAGAGAACAGTAGTCCTAATGAGCTGAGGAAACACAGATCAGAGTTTGGGGTTTCTGAAGTGGCTGGAATCTGCAAAATAGGACAGTAGAGAGGAGGAACCACATAGAGTAGGAGGGAGCTCGCCCTGAATCCTTGGCTGAAGACTGTGCTGCATATGTACAATGAAATGGTAAATGGTAAATAAGAGCGTGCATTTAAATGAAAATGTTATTTTTTCTTTTCATAATTTTCTTAAAAGTGAATGGACTTTTTAAAGCAAAATTAATAATTTTTGTAAGGGGACTTTACATTTGTAGAAGCAAAAGTTATGACAACAGCAAAAAGGACAAGGGTGATTAAGCAAATGGAACTATATTGGAAGTTTATTATACTTGTAAAGTGCAAAGTGGGAAGTGAAAAGTATCAGGTATAAAGTAGGAAGGACGAAGTAGGAAGTGCAAAGGTCAGATATGAAGTGTGAAGTTTGAAGAAGTACAATATGACTCTAAACAGACTTTGTTAAGGATACATATTAGCCTGAGAGCAACCACTAAAAATTTAAAAGGGATATAACTAAGAAGCCAATGGGAAAATAAAATAGAAGACTTAGAATACTTAAAAATATTCAATTAACCCAAAAGGAGGCAGGAAACAAGCAACAGACACAAAACACAGAATAGGCAAATGGAAAACAAATAGCAAACAGGTAGATTTAAATCCAACTTTATGGATTATTTCAATAAATGTAAATGGACTAAAGTCCAGTTAAAAAGCAGAAATTTTATAGTTGGATAAAAAAGCAAGACCCAGTGTGTGATATCTAGAAGAAACACACTCTGAAAATAAGTAGAACAGAAATACACCATGCAACAGTAAGCATGGCAAAACTGACATTACCATATTAGTATCAGATAAATCAGACCTCAAGATAAAAAGTATTAGAAGAGATAAAAAGGGTAATTCATCAAAAAGAAACAGTAATCCTAAATGTGTATGCACCTAATAAAAGAACTTAAAAATCATGAGGTAAAAACTGAAAAACCAAAAAGACAAATTCACAGTCATATTTGGTGATTATAGCATTTCTCTTTCAGTAACTTGATAAAGTGGAAAAAAATCAGTAAGGATATAAAAATCTTAGTTACACTATCAATCAAATGTACCTAATTGGCATTTACCAATTGGCTCTACATCCCAAAACTACAGAATATTCATTCTGCTCAAGTGCACTTGAACATTTACTAAAATAGCCATCCGCTGAGCCATAAAATAAACCTCAGTAAATTTAAAAGGATTGAAATCACATATATTCTCTGACAACAGTGAAATTAAATTAGAAATCAATTACAATATGCTATCTAGAAAATCCCCCAAATATTTAGATATTGAAATAATGCATCTATCAATAATCCATGGCTCAGTGAAAAAAATCACAAGGGAAATAAGAAAATATTTTGAACTTGATAATGAAAACATAATTTATCAAAATTTTGAAATTCAGCCAGTGCAAGATATAAAAGGAAATTTAGAGATTTAAATACCCATGTTAGAAAATAAAAAAGTTAAAATCAAGGATTTAAGTTTCCAAATTAAGAAGCTAATAAAAGAAGAGCAAGTTAAGTAGGAAGAAGGAAATAATAAAGATAAAAATAGAAGAAAATAATAGAGAAAATTATCAGAGCTAAAATTTGGTTTTTTGAAAACCACATCCTGACCAAGGCACACATGTATCTATCAGTTCCTACACTCATATAACACATTTCATGGAAGTTTTCCAGAAGATCTCAGCAAAATTATGCTCTTACAATCTTCATTCAGGCTGATAAGTAACAAATAGAAAAATATCACTCAATAAAATATATGTAACCAGATGAGTCCTTGAGAAGTCAATGTATTTGCATACAATCTCCAGAAATCACTTAAAAAATTATTTAATTTTTCTTAATAAAAATACATGCTAATAGTTTTGTTTTTTATTTAATTTTATTTTTAATCTATTTTTTTATTGAAGTATAGTTGATTTACAATGTTGTATTAATTACTGCTATACAGCAAAGCGCTTCAGTTATACATATATACAAATTCTTTTTTTATATATTCTTTTCCATTATGGTTTATCATAGAATACTGAATATAGTTCTCTGTGCTACACAGCAAGACCTTGTTGTTGATTCATTCTATATGTAAAAGCTTACATCTGCTAACCTCAACCTCCCACTCCATCCCCCCAACCCCTCCCCCTTGGCAACCACCAGTCAGTTCTCTGTTTCTGTTTCATAGGTAGGTTCATTTGTGTCATATTTTGCATTCTAGATATAAGTGATATCATATGGTATTTGTCTTTTTCTTTCTGGCTTACTTAGTATGATAATCTCTAGTTGCATCCATGTTACTGCAGATGGCATTATTTCATTCATTTTTTAAGGCTGAGTAGTATTCCATTGTATATATGTACCACATCTTTATCCATTCATCTGTTGATGGACATTTAGTTTGTTTCCATGTCTTGACTATTGTGAATAGTGCTTCTGTGAACATAGGGGTGCATGTATCTTTTTGGATGATAGTTTTGTCTGGTTATATGCCAGGAGTGGGATTGCTGGATCATATGGCAATTCTATTTTAGTTTTCTGAAGATCCTCCATACTGTTTTCCACAGTGGCTGCACCAACTTACATTCCCACCAACAGTGTAGGAGGGTTCCCTTTTCTCCACAGCCTCTCCAGCATTTGGTTATTTGTAGACTTTTTTTTTGGAATTTTTATTTCTCCATTTATTTATTTAATTATTCGTTCATACATTCATAATTCATACATCCATACATACATACATTCATACATACATACATTCATACATACATACATTCATACATACATACATTCATACATCTTTATTGGAGTATAATTGCTTTACATTGTTGTGTTAGTTTCTGCTATATAACAAAGTGAATCAGCTATATGTATACGTATATCCCCATATCCCCTCCCTCTTGCGTCTCCCTCCCACCTTCCCTATCCCACCCCTCTAGGTGGTCACAAAGCACCTTTTTAATGATGGTCATTCTGACTGGTGTGAGGTGGTATCTCATTGTAGTTTTGATTTGCATTTCTCTAATAATTATTGATGTTGAGCATCTTTTCATGTGCCTATTGGCCATCTGTATGTCGTCTTTGGAGAAATATCTGTTTAGGTCTTCTGCCCATTTTTCAGTTGGGTTGTTTGTTTTCTCGTTGTAGAGTTGTATGAGCTGTTTGTGTATTTTGGAAATCAAACCCTTGTCTGTCGCATAGCTTGCAAATATTTTCTCCCTTTCTGTAGGTTGTCTTTTCATTTTGTTTATGGTTTCCTTTGCTGTGCAAAAGCTTGTAAGTTTGGTTAAGTCCCATTTGTTTACTTTTTTTTTTATTTCTATTGCCTTGGGAGACTGACCTAAGAAAACATTTGTATGATTTATGTCAGATAATGTTTTGCCTATTATCTCTACTAGGAGTTTTATGGTGTCATGTCTTATGTTTAAATCTTTAAGCCATTTTGAGTTTATTTTTGTGTATGGTAAGAGGTGTGTTCTAACTTCACTGATTTACATGCGGCTGTCCAGCTTTCCCAACACTACTTGCTGAAGAGACTCTTTTCCCCATTGTATATTCTTGCCTCCTTTGTTGAAGATTAATTGACCGTAGGTGTGTGGGTTTATTTCTGGGCTCTCTATTCTGTTCCATTGATCCATGTGTCTGTTTTTGTGCCAATACCATGCTGTTTTGATTACTGTAGCATTGTAGTATTGTCTGAAGTCTGGGAGGGTTATGCCTCCTGCATTGTTTTTTTTCTTCAGGATTGCTTTGGCCATGCTAATGGTTTTAAAAGTCAAATAATGGTAAATAATTTATAAAAAAAAAAGACTCCCATATATCATGTCCCACCCTTCCACACCCCTAGTTGTGCTTCTTGGAGGCAAGCACTGTATTTTTTTTCTAGTGTTTATCTGAATAATTTAAAACTAAGTATTTAACTCTATTTTTAATAGATCAATTTTACATATTACCTATGTATTTTCTATTATGGCCCAGGAGGATTTAGCACACACAGTTCACTCTGCCCCATGCCTCTTCTTTTCCTTCCAGTAGAAATGTATCACAATTAAAAAGAAAAAATCAATATTCATTTTTTTAGTATCATGATTAAATAAATATCATATACTGCTGAACCATAATCATAGTATACTATGGTTATTTCCTTTCTTTTGCAACTTTTGGTTAGCTCTGGCATTAATGATTGTCTGATTCCTTTTTTTTTTTACCAAGTTATTTAAAATTTATCAGATGTGTACATATACAAACATGATAGCAATTTACAAAATTTGGCCTTACAAAATTATAATATTTGGCCTTACAAAATTATAATACACTGTAGATAAATCCCTCCCACATTTTATACAAACTACATGATTTTGATATACAAAGATTGTTATTACACTGACAGTGTACAAGCAAGGCTATTTACAATGCATAACTGTTTGATTCTTAACTGCTTAATTTTCTCTATATCTATTGCTAATTCTTCCCACTTGCTCCAGCAGCCTCTCAATACAATTTCCCATATCATAAAACATATGAGATCATCTCATGTTGGTTTCATTTTTTTAAAAAAGAAACCTCTTTCCTGGAGCATCTATTGATTTGCAACTCTTGCTCTTTAGAATGTTGCACTCACTGCTTTCATTCTGGCAGCAGAGTATTCCCCTCACTTCTCTTGTGTGTTGGAGCCTAGGAAGTTTCAAATTTCGTATAATCCTTTTCCTTCATTTACTTTGTTGTTTTGATGGTGTAGTAACTATAGCAGCTTCCTGAGAAAGAATGAATCATAAGTAAATTAATTTTGTTTAGGTTGCACATATCTAAAATTTTAATTTCATCTTCTTGCTTTATTGCTTAGCAGGATATAGAGTTTTATGTTGGAAATAATTTTCATTTAGACTTTTTTTTTTTTTTTTTGTGGTACGCGGGCCTCTCACCGCTGTGTCCTCTTCCGTTGCGGAGCACAGGCTCAGCGGCCATGGCCCACGGGCCCAGCCGCTCCATGGCATGTGGGATCCTCCCGGACCAGGGCACGAACCCGTGTCCCCTGCATCGGCAGGCGGACTCTCAACCACTACGCCACCAGGAAAGCCCTAGACTTTTTTTAAAAAGATTTTTTCATGTGGACTATTTTTAAAGTCTTTATTGACTTTGTTACAATATTGCTTCTGTTTTATGTTTTGGTTTTCTGGCCATGAGGCATGTGGGATCTTAGCTCCCTGACCAGAGATTGAACCCACACCCCCTGCATTGGAAGGTAAAGTCTAAACCTGGACCACCAGGGAAGTCCCTCATTTAGACTTCTGAAAGTATTCCTGTATTGTATTTTAGTTGTCAGTGTTGATGTTGAGAAGCCCCAAACCAGTCTATTTCTATATTCTTTGGAGGTTTTCTTTAGCTCTATATTGTGGCAATGTCTATTTAAAAACAACAACAACAAACCCAGCTTTACTGAAGTATGACTGATGTACAATGAGCTGCAAAAATAAAAAATGTCAAATTTGATGAGTTATTACATCTGTACACTCACGATACTATCACAATCGAGAATATACCCATTAGTTTGGATATATCAGTTTGGAATGTGCACAGTTTCCTCGTGCCCTTGAATAATTTCTTATTCCTATCTCTCTTTGCAACCCCTCTCACATGACCCATCCCCAGAAAACCACTTCTCTGCTTCCTATCAGTATAGATTATTTTGTGTTTTCTAGAATTTTCTATAAATAGATTAAAATAGTATGCATTTTTTTTGCTTGGTTTCTTTCACTTAGCATAACTATTTAGAGTTACCCATATTCCTACATGTATTAATATTTCATTCCTTTTTATTACTGGGAAACAATCCATTGTACACAACTAATTCTAAAATTTACATGGAAATGCAAATGAGCTAGAAGAGGCAATTTTTTTTCTTATAGGACAATAATAAGAAAGCATCCCAATAAAAATAAGCAAAAGATTTGGCTACTTCACAAAAGAAGATACATGAATAAGCCAATAAGCCCATGAAAACATGCTGAACATCTTCCATCATGAGGGAAATGCAAGTTATAACTATAGTAAGATCCTCTTACAAATGCACTAGAATAACTATAATTAAGAAGACTGACCAGAGCAAATGTTGGTGAGGACGTAGAGCAACTGGAATTCTCATATATTACTGGTGGGAGTGTAAAATAATGCAACTTTTTGGGAAACACATTGGCAGTCTTCTGTCAAGTTATTCATACACTTACTAGCAATTTTTCCCCTAGGTATTTACTCAAGATAACTGAAAGCATATGTTCACCCAGACTTCTGTACATTTGTTTGAGCAGCTTTATTCAAAATGGCCAAAAACTGGAAATAATCCAAATGTTTATCAAAAGGTGAATGGATAAACAAATCATGATATATTCATATCATAGAATTCTTTTCAGCAATAAAAAAGAACAAGTATTGATACATACAAAAACATGGATGAATCTCAAAAACTTAAGCTGAGCTAAAGAAGCCAGGTACAAGAGTCTATCCTGTATATTCCATTTAGATGAAATTCTAGAACAGGTGTAAGTAAGCTCTATTGATAGAAAAAGATCGTTGGTTGCCTGGGGCAAGGGAAGGGGGGTAGATGATTGCAAAGAGGCATAAGGGAACCTAGGGGGATGGTGAAAATGTTCAGTATCTGTCTTGACTGGGGTGGAAGTTATAAAAATGTAGCCATTTATCAGATCATTGACTTGTACCTTATATGGGTGCAGTTTATGTTATGTAAATTATACCTCAGTGAAATTGACTTAAAAATTGGCACGTCACTGTATTGTGGGTTGCTGCCACATTTCTACTCTTAGACACAGGTCACCCAGAAATCCAGGCGAAGGTAAAGGGATAGCAACGTTACGAAGAAAGAGAAAAAAAGAAAAACTAAAGTTTATGGTTTCTAAGTGCTTGTTAGCTTAAAACTACAATGATATGTTTTATAAATTTTGAAAGTTAGGAAATAAACACTGGATAGTGATGGGGAAATTTATTCAGGTGAATTACAAAAACTCACTCTGGAAATAGAAAACCTAGCATTCTCTTCTGGCACGTGCCATCACACACATAGTAATAAATATGTGGATTTTCTGAGAACTTGAAGACATCTTAAATGCACTCAACACTAAAACTCTGCTGAATAGAGTTGACTCTTTGATGACTCACCAGGCTTGTCATCCCCTGGGCCAACATTTATAAACATGTGCTGGCAAAGAACTGAGAGATTAATATCAGAGATGAAAGTTGCCTGTTTGTAGAATGTGAAATACATGGGAATTTAATGCAGTAGTGTTTAAAAGAAGCCTTTTAGAAGTATAAAGGAAGGAGTCTAATGGAGGAGATTTCAGGAATGACGGGAGAGTGAGGTAGGCACAGTTTTCATCATCCTTGGTACCGTGTCACTCCAAGCAAGCTTTTACCCCCTTAATTCCTGGAGGGAGGCCTACAGCTATTTTTCTTAGCTGACAAGTTGAAATAAACAACTTATATTTTCTTGGAAAGACCCAATTATTTAAAGAGGTCTCAGATTTTATCTTGTTACCACTTAAAAAAAAGGGAGGAATTTACAAATAAAAAGGGTTGAGACAAATCAACCAATTAAAATGCATGGGCCCTAATCTTGGACACTGATTAGAAAAAGCAAAATGTAAAAGCAAACAAAAATTATGGGACAGGGCTTCCCTGGTGGCGCAGTGGTTGAGAGTCCGCCTGCCGATGCAGGGGACACAGGTTCGTGCCCCGGTCTGGGAAGATCCCACATGCCGTGGAGCAGCTGGGCCCGTGAGCCATGGCCTCTGAGCCTGCACATCCGGAGCCTGTGCTCCACAATGGGAGAGGCCACAACGGTGAGAGGCCCGCGTACCGCAAAAACAAACAAACAAACAAAAATTATGGGACAGATGGGGAAATGTGGATACTAATTGGATATTGAATGGTATTAAGAAATTATTATTAAAAATTTTTTAAGTGTGATATAATTTTGGTCTTATTTTTTAAAAAAGTTTTTATATACATACTGACATTTATGGATGAAATGATAAAATTTCTGGCATTTGCCACTAGATAACATAGGTGGAGAGAGATACACAACTTTGACTTAGTATCAGACTCTTAAAGGAAAATTGCTCATGGAGTTAATTATTATGAGTGAATCTGAAGGTTTACTTTAGTGGGATTCTCTGGGTAACAGCTTTGGAGATTCCTCTTCCAGTGTTTGAAGCATGCTCTTTTTTTTTTTTAATTGTTTAACATAGATATTTTATTTTTTTAAATTTTATTGGAGTATACTTGATTTACAATGTTGTGTTAGTTTCAGGTGTACAGCAAAGTGAATCAGTTATACATATACATATATCCACTCTTTTTTAGATTCTTTTCACATAAAGGCCATTACAGAGTATTGAGTAGAGTTCCCTGTGCTCTACAGTAGGTCCTTATTAGTTATCTATTTTATGTAGTAGTGTGTATATGTCAATCCCAATCTCCCAGTTCATTCCCCACCCCCCGACCTGCCGCTTACCCCCTGGTAACCATAAGTTTGTTTTCTACATCTGTAACTCTATTTCTGTTTTGTAGATAAGTTCATTTGTACCCCTTTTTTTTAGATTCCACTTATAGGCAATATCATATGGTATTTGTCTTTCTCTGTCTGACTTATGAAGCATGCTCTTAAACAAGGCCACAAGAACAGGATCAGGAACCTGCATAGCTTTTTACTTTTCTGTTTGGGATTTGCCCTATGCTTTCTCCCTTTCCCTCTGTCCATGACCTTCACAACTTTTGTCTTCCTTGGCTCTCACCTGGTTCCCTCCCTTTCCCTGGTGCTGACTCCGGATGCAGGATCTGGTTAAGCCCTGGCACTTCCTTGGTGTGTCATTTCCACGTGTGGACTCTTTATGTCTACACACATCATGGCTACAGCCAAGTGGTACCGTATCCCTCACACTTTCCAGGGTTCACAGATGAAACGCTTTGAAAGGAGCTCCCAAAGACCCTGTCTGTTTGAGGATATAGAAAAGAGTCTTATACAGTTTTCACAACCAATCATCAGAGCTAGAAAAGTGTGAAATTATGGGTCCATTACAATTCCACCAAAGAACTGGATGAGCAATATTACCGATCCCACAGAAAAAAAAATCCTGGAAAATGCTAATTAAATTCACTTTCTTCTTATACTTTATATTTCATCAGAATGCTCTAAATTGTCATTCTTTAAACCACAGTTGAAGTAATGTGATATTTTCCAAATTGTGGGTCATGTCCCTTTAATGGGTTATGAAATTAATTTAATGGGCAGCGAAAAGCAGTTTGAATAGTCTAGACTAGTTTAGAATGAAATGGAATACAATAAAAATATTAAAATGAATCATACATAGTAAGAATGAATATATTTCTTGTAGAAATTTTAGTTTTGTGTGTGTGTGTGTGTGTACATGTGTGTGTTGTCACAATGTAAAAATCAATTTCTTTTTTTTTTTTTTTTTTGCTGTACGCGGGCCTCTCACTGTTGTGGGCTCTCCCGTTGCGGAGCACAGGCTCCGGATGCGCAGGCTCAGCGGCCATGGCTCACGGGCCCAGCCGCTCCGCGGCATGTGGGATCTTCCCGGACTGGGGCACGAACCCGTGTCCCCTGCATCGGCAGGCGGACTCTCAACCACTGAGCCAACAGGGAGACCCAAAAATCAATTTCTTAACTGTGGTCATTGCCCCAACAGCTGGAAAACCCCTACATAATGAATTTGTACACACAATATATAAATAACAAAAAGACTCAAGGGGAGAAAATAAGAGAACGCAATGGAAATTTCTTTCCAACCAAAATCCCAATAACTAGTCACCTGAATCAGAGAAATAAAGGTTAACTATGTCAACCAGTCAGAAATCAGAAATAACTTGGCAGAAGGAACAGGCTATGAGGCGCCACCTGATCTGTTGTTCTTTTTGGGTGGTTTTGCTTGCTATGTTTTTCTGTTGATTTTTAAAGGCCCTGTGCATTTTTGTTACTTGGTAACTGCCATTTCCAGACTCAAATTTGTCTGTTTCTAGATGCAGCTGGTATATCAGCTGACAGTAGGAGGATGATTAAGGCTGTGTAACTTTGCTTGCTCTGCTGCAGCCCAAATGAACACCACCCCTACCCCGACCCCACCACATCCCCTCTGCTATTTAGGTCATGGTAAGAATGAGGTAAGGTGACATTAGTCACCAAACCACAGGTTCAACCTGCAACATCCAATGCTCCTACAAGTTTGGTTATATGCCAAGGCCGTATTTGGCCAAAGAATGTGTGCCCTTTGAAATCCCAGCACGACCACACCTACAAATTCTCAGCTGATGAAAGGTTCATCTATTCTTGCAGCCCTAGAGTAGAGAAAATAATATCCCCCTTGCCAAGTTTTTCTTTTATATAAAACTTTCAATAAGAACTTCATAATGCGTACAAACGTGGAAATTTAAAATTCAAATCCTCTACAAGTTTGTGGCACTAACAGCCTCTCACTGCTGTTTGGGAGCCATCGTGGAATGAATTTGCATGTTTCTATCCCAGAAGGAATAAGTCCTAATAAGGAGCACAACTAATAAAGGGGTGAGTCTCCAAATAGAAAGGCACTATGAGAAGGCATGATTCAGTCAAAGAATCTATCTCAAGATGACATGATCCTTTGGAGAAAGAAATGTTCAAATTCTGACTGAGGGGTTCAGGTGGAAATAATGTCCTCAAGTCTTAAAGGTGGAGTCGCATGGGGAACCCAAACATATAGAAATGATAAGGAATGTAAAAATGTCTTTATCAGATGGTTTCACGATGTGATTTAATCGGTGGTGGATCCCTGGGTGTGAAGGAAGCCAGACCTACCATATTGAAAGCAGGATGGTAGGGACCTTGTCTGGCTCTCTGAGCAGTCACCAGTGATTCATCTGCGGGCACAGTGGAGGCCCCAGGCAGAAGGGAGAGAGTGCAGTCAGTGTGAGCACCGTAGGTTTCCGGGACCCCAGAGATCCACAGCTCTAACTCAACTCTGACGCAGACCAGGGCCTTGCCAAGCTGGCCTTTCCCAGAGAACAGATTCTGCTCAGGTTCACGTTCTTGCCTTGTTGCAGATTTCAAATGAGGTAACGAGTGGCATCTGGAACATTTCCTGGCAAGCAGGCATTTCTCCCTCCCCCTCCCAGACCTTGTTCTCCATTTTTTCCTCTCTCTGTACCTTTTCCATAGTTAGAAGCCTGGCAATGGCGTGAGACCAGGCTACATTCAAGTCCAGCCTCCCCACTGGCTTGCTATGTGGCTTGGAGCTAATCATCAAACTTGTCTAAGCCTCAGTTTCCTCAGCAATACAATGGAGAGAGAACTCTTACCTTATAGGGTTTTGTGAAGATTGAGAGAATGTGAAACGCTTTGTAAACATTCAACCCTCAAAGTCAGGGTTTCTCAACCTCAGAGCTTTTGACATTTTGGCCAAATAATTCTTTGTTTTGGGGGCTGTCCTGTGCCTTTCAGGATGTTTATGAATATCCCTGATCTTTACAAACTAGATGCCAGTAGTAACCTGCCTCTCTGCTTGACTGTGACTTCCATCTTGCCTCTCTCTGTCTCTCTCGGGAAAGCAAAACTGCCACGTTATGAGTTAGCCCAGGTGGCAAGAACTAATGTCTCCAGTAAATAGCCGGAAAGAAACTGAGGCCAGCCTGCAGCCAAGTGAGTGACCTTGGAAGAGGCGCTTCCCCCAGCTGATCCTTGAGATGACTGCGGCCCTGGGTGATACCTGGATTGCAGCCTTGTGAGTCATACTGAGCTAGATGCACCCAGCTAAGCCGTGCCCAGATTCTTGCCCCACAGAAACAGTACTAAGTACTGTTCTTGTAAGCTGCTAAGTTGTATGACAATTTATCATTGTCACAAGCTAAGACAAGGACCAACAATGTATTAAGTAATTGGGAAGCCGATGAGTGAGATGGAGTTTCTGCTCACAAGGGCTTATAATCCAGAGGTGGCCCACAGGGCAGATCCTAAGGTTTCTATGGCTTTCCTTTACTTTTTTCCTTTTCCTGTCCACATTTGCATCCATTGCATTATGTCTATCCCACAGTTATCACATGGTTGTCCTGTAACATTTAGTTCTCTCTCTATGACTTATTCAAACATCTTAGAATTAATTATCTCTTTACCTCTTTGGAGGGTTGGGGTTTACCTCCTAAAAATTGTATTAAAACCATAATGAGATATCACCTCATACCTGTTAGAATGGGAATTATCAAAAGGACAAGAAAAATACAAGTATTGGCAAGGATGTGGAGAGAAAAGGGAACCATCATACTCATACACTGTTGGTGAGAATATAACTTGGTACAACTACTATGGAAAACAGTATGGAGGTTCCCAAAAAATTAAAAATAGAACTACCATATGATCCAGTAATTTCACTTCTGAGTATTAAACCAAAGAAAACAAAACACTAACTCAAAAAAAATCTGTACCCCCATGTTTATTGCAACATTATTTATAATAGCCAAGATACAGAAGTGACCTAAGTGGTGTCCATTAATAGACAAATGTGATATATATACATAATGGAATACTGTTAGACCGTAAAAAATAATTGTTGCCATTTTGCAACAAACATGGATTGATCTTGAGGGTGTTATGCTAAGTGAAATATGCCAGACAGAGAAAGACAAATACTGTATGATATCACTCACATGTGGAATCTAAACAAACTAACTAAAAACCAAGCTCATAGATACAGAGAACAGATTGGTGGTAGGGGTGGTGGTGGTGGATGAAATGGGTGAAGAGGGTCAAAAGGTACAAACTTCCAGCTATGGAATAAGTCCTGGGGATGTAAGGTACAGCGTGGTGACTGTAGTTAATACTGTATTACATATTTGAAAATTACTCAAGAGAGTAGATCTTAAAATCCTCATCACAAGAAAAAAAGAGGAAAAAGATTAACTGTGTACAGTGATGCATATTAACTAGACTTATTGTGGAGGTCATTTCACAAAGCATACAAATTCCAATCATTATGTTGTTCACCTGAAACTAATGTAATGCTATATGTCAATTATAATTCAACTTAAAGAAAAAAAAGATTACCTAAATGTGTGTGTTTTTTTAAAAAAATCGTATTAAGAATTTTAGCGACTTTACATGGAAAGGGGGCATAGAGAATGTTAAGCTAAATGTCCATTATTCTAAATTCATTTCTCAATCTTGTTCAATGTACAGTATTCGTACATTTTCTTCACTATCATTGCTCTATGCTCTTTTGTGTTCCTCTTTTCCTAAATGTGTTTTATTGCAAAAGTAACAAATGGTTGATATAAAGAAGTTAAAATAGTACAGGAAGGCATAAAAAAGAGTATGTCATTTACCAGAATTAACCTCAGGTAACAATTTTATATGTATCTTTCCAGGTAATTTCCATGAAATACAATTATACCACATATATTTTTGTTGAGATTCTTTGGTCCAAGGAATAGGAAAGGCAATTTGGCTTAAGCAAAAAGAAAGACTTAATTGACTCAGATACTCCCAAATTTTGGAAGGACCAGAGCAGAACTGACCTTAGAGATGGTTGAAACCAGGACTAGAGCATCATCAGTGATCACTCTTTTTGTCTCTCATCTCTGTCTCTGCAAGTGGGCTTCATCCTTCCACACTGAGTTCTCCATGAGTCAGGACATGTGACCACCAGCAGCTTCTAGCTCTGAGCCTTACAACTTTGTGACCAGAGAGGAAAGGGGCATCGTACTTCTGGCTTGAACAATCCCAGAGAATGTTTCTGATTGTTTTAATCTGTTATCAGTCACACTAGCCAGGGGCATGAGATATTAGGAGAAGCTCAGCTGGAGTCATATGCTCAACTCATTGCTAGAAAAAGTGTTACTAGAAAAAAGCAGGAAAGGATGCTGAGCAGCCAAGAACAATAGGCATCTATCACTTAAAAAAAATAAATCCAAGTAGGATCATAAGAGGCATCTTGTTCTCCAATTTGTTTTAATCAGTAAACTATATATAGTTGATATTGTGGACTTCTTTCCATATCAATATAGATTATGATCAGTTTACTAGACAGTCCATACTCAATAGGACAGAAATGTGAGACTGTTCGTTTTCTCTCCAGTCGTTTCTTTCAATCACACTCTCTTTCTGACCCTTAGTCTTGGCAGATCTTGGGCAGATCTCATAGCTTTCAAGCCACTTTTTTATTATTAAAATGGCCTGTTCTGTCTAGAGTCATTTAAGCCTAAATTTCACACCAAATTTAATGTTCATTCTCTCCCTCAAAGCTGCCAATGCAGGGCAGACTTCCATCAAGGGGTTTGGAGTGGAGAACGGTGTGGGTTACCTTTTCACTTTTTCTGCCCTCTCTCTTCTGTGGTTGGAGGGTGAAGGAGGAATAATAAGGGCACCAAGTATCTCCTATTCATGACTGTTATTAGTTGAATTGTGAACCCCCAAAGTTCATATGTCAAAGCTCTAATCCCTGATACATCAGAATGTGACTGTATTTTGAGATAGGGCCTTAAAAAAGAGGTGATTAAGTTAAATGAGGCCATTAGGGTGGCCCTCATCCAATTCGACTGGTGTCCTTATAAGAAGAGGAAATTTAGATTCACAAAGAGACACCAAGGACTAATGTGCACAGAGGGACAACCATGTAAAACCAAGGAGAGCAGCCTCAGGGGAAATCAACCCTGCAGGCACCTTGATCTTGCACTTCCAGCCTCCAGAACTGTGAGAAAATAAATTTCAGTTGTTTAAGCCACCCAGTCTATGGTATTTCGATACAGCAGCCCAAGCAAAAGAACATAGTGACCATTGTTGGGGTGTTGTGATTGTGCTTCTTGTACTCTGAAGGCTGCCTTTCGTGGGACACATGTTCATGGACACATGTGGCTTCTTCAGGGGGCTCACAGAAAGTTCTCAGGACACAGTTCTTTGGTGTGGAAGTATGCTGGAGCTCATCTTTTTCCAGTCCCCTCTCAGTGCCCACCCAGGACAGTTCACTCTACAGTCTCTTGTTCTCAGGGGGTCTCCTTCCTGGTGACCAAGTTGCTTAGGTAGGGTACCCAGCAGGGTGTCTGGAGCCTGGCTACACTCCAAGCTCATTTCAATCTCAGGAAGCCCACATAGCCTTGTCACAACCAAGAGTGGATGGGCAGACTGCTCCATGCCTACATCCTCTTTGCCCAGCGGTCTGCCTCCTTTTATTCCCTGCTCAAGCAGACACAAAGGACACATGAGCAGTTCCACTGAATAAGAAGGTATCTGAGCAGGGAATAAAATGTGAGGACCCCCCTTCTTGCCTGCACTTCTAAACTCTGTGTGTTTCTTCTTACTTAATTCTTTTGAGGGATATTATCCCTCCTGAGGAAAGAAAGGGAAACCATAGCACTCCCCACTAGGCTGACATCTCAAGACTGAAAATTCTCCTTGAACTTTGTTTCCGAAAGTGGTCTGCATATACATGTGTAGATTAGAGGGAATTATGCACTGACAGCTGGGTAGCTGAGCCAATCCAGCTGTTTCTTACCTCCCCTGAAGAGATGCCTGGCCCCCAACTGTTGTTGGCTCCCTTTAGAGTGTGGGTTATTTATCACCTCAATCTCCAGCCAATTCTGAGACAGCATCCTTCTACAAGTCAGTTTACTTAAAGTCTATTTTAATGATTTGTGAGTATGAAAACATTGCAATTTGTTTAACTCGTCCTCTGCTGAAAAGCATTTGGATAAGGTCCAGGTTCTTGCTATTGCTTCAACGAACATACTCTCTTTTGAGGAATATCTGAGTGTTCGTATGTGTGTGTTTGTGTATGGATGTTTCATGGGCTAAATTTCTGGATTTAAAACTGTTGTTAAAATACATTAGAATAATTTAAAAAGTTATTCTGTACATTATCATAGAGTAAACTTTTATATTTTTACATTATCATAAAGTAAGGACTTCTTAATTTTGGTGTAGAGTTCTATGAATTTTAACACATATATAGGTTCTTGTAGTCACCACTCTAATCAGGATATAGAACAGTCCATCTCCCCAAACACGTTGTCATGATGTCTCTTTATTTTGCCCTCTTCCTCCCACCTGATAACAACTCATCTGTTACAGCATAATTTTTAATGGTAATAATCTTCTACTTTTCAGTTTGATTGATTGACAAAGTAATGATTACTCTGTCGTAAATAGGTTCAAGACCTTAGTTGCTAGGTCTGCTAACTAAGATCATGTTTCCGTGTAATTAACCCTAATGAGAAGATAAACTATTTAAAAATACTTTTTTTCAAAAACATTTAAGTAAAATAGTTTTCAAGATACTCCAGGCCTTAAGAAAGGCAAGCCTTATCAGCATAGAATATTCTATCATTTTATGTAATTCCATGTGTTGTTTTTTTTTTAAAGAAGATGTTGGGGGTAGGAGTTTATTTATTTATTTATTTTTGCTGTGTTGGATCTTTGTTTCTGTGCAAGGGCTTTCTCTAGTTGTGGCAAGAGGGGGCCACTCTTCATTGTGGTGCGCGGGCCTCTCACTGTCGCGGCCTCTCTTGTTGCGGAGCACAGGCTCCAGACGCGCAGGCTCAGTAGTTGTGGCTCACGGGCCTAGTTGCTCCGCAGCATGTGGGATCCTCCCACACGAGGGCTCGAACCCGTGTCCCCTGCATTAGCAGGCAGATTCCCAACCACTGTGCCATCAGGGAAGCCCTCCATATGTTTTTAAAAACAATTATCAACTAACTCATATAACAGACTAAGGCATAAGTACAATTTAAATAAGAATGATAAAATAGATACCCATATATATGTTTCCCAACTTCAGACCTAGAATATTATAATACCTTTGATGCCTTGTGTTTTCATCCCTGATGGTATCTTCCTTTCCTAGGCCTGAGAGTGCCCCTTCAAATAAATAATCTTTGAGTATTGTTTAATATTTATTGGAGAGGGGGATAGAATTATTTATCTTTATATTAAAATTGAATTACTCTGTGGTAAACAGGATAATATCTCCCCAAAGATGTTCACAACCTAACCCCTGATACATGTGATAAAAAGGGACTTTGCAAGTGTGATTAAATAAGGAACAGAGATGGGGAGATTATTTAGGGAGGGGTCCAATGTAATCACAAAAGGTCCTTGTAAGAAGTCAAGAAGGTCAATGTCAGGAAAGGAGATGTCATGATGGAAACAGGTTGGAGTAATATAAGGAAGGAGCCATGAGCTAAGAAATGCAGGAGCCTATAGTAGCTGGAAATGGCATATAAGATAATAAGTTAGTGTCATTTTAAGTCACTAAATTTGTGGTAATTTGTTACAGCAGCACTAGGAAAGTAATATACTATCTATGTTTTAAAAAAGATTTAGTGAATGATCTAAATATAATATGATATTTAAATGTTTTATTTAATACAATTTCAAACTTTCAAAAAAGTCAAAAGAATAGTCTAAGAAACTTCTGTATTCCCTTTATCCAGATTCACCAATTGTTAATATTTTGCTCCATTTGATTTATTATTTGCTCTCACTCTATTAACCGTTTGAAAGTATCTTGCAGATATCATGATCCTCTCCCCATACATTCTTTACTGTGTATTTCCTAAAAGCAGGGACTTCTCTTACATAACTGGGTTAAAATGATCATAAATCATAAACTGTAACTTTGATGTAATACTTTAACCTAAAATTCATATTTAGATTTCTCCAGCGGTGCCAGTAATGCTTTTTATAATCGTTATTTTCCCTGGTCCAGGTTCTAATCCAGGAGGATGCACTACATTTAGTTGTCATGTCTCTCTAGTTTCTTGTAACCTGGAGCAGTTTCTTCTTCTTCCCTTATCTTTCCTGTTTTTGAAAATTGTGAAGAGTACAGGCTAAGTTTCTTAGAGGATTCTTTTTTCTTTGTCTGAAATTTCATTGTGATTTGATTCAGGTTATGCATTTTCGGCAGGAACACTAGAGGTGTGATACTGTGTCATTTTCCTCACATCAGGAAGCACACAAAGTCAGCTTGTTCCATGATTGGTTATGTTAATCTTCTGGGCAGTTACTATGTCCCCAGTGTGTAATTAATAAGTAATTTGTAGGGGATACTTTGAAATTACCTTCTCAACCACATAAACTGTAGTGTTGACTCTAGCCTTCCCAATTTCCCATTTCCAACTCCCTTCTTCAAACACTGAGAAACCTGGCTTCCATGATCTAATATAATATTCAAATAGGTTCAACTATTTGAAGTGGTCTTTTGTGTCACTATTTTCCGTTACTTACAATCACAGTCATTCACTGACTCTATGAATAGAGATCATTATATGCATACAATTACAAAATCTTGTCCAAATCATGTTTAAAGGTCCTTTTTTGGACTTTCATTTTGCCAAAACATTTCCCATTTTTCTATAATGATCAGTGTTATTTTGTGATTATTTTGGTGGGGGAAGAGACAACTTATTGGAATGTATATAAAGAGTTTATAATTTAGATAATAAAATAAACCATTGTTTAGTTTAAGAATTTCAGCTGACCTATAGGTATTATCATGGAAGGTCTTGGGGTTGGTGGTACAGCTATGATGATTCAAGTTCCAGAGAATATCAGGAAGGCAACCAACACAGATGGGCCTCTTGGGTCGTAAATGTTTCTCTTTTTTCCACATGAGGGCACTTGTGACTTTCGTGAGAAACCTGAGTTACTGATACAGACTTCTGGTGTGTTCTAGGGATGTCTTAATGACTCTTAGTGATCACTGCCTCAGGAAGCTAACTGACCCGTACTCCCTTCTAGAACAAGGTCAGGTTGGGTCAGGCTTGGGAAGACCTGAGTTTTCTAAAGGATCATCTAAATTTGTTCGTAGTTTTCCACTTCCTGGAAATGAGAAATTTAAAGTCAGAACCTGCTATTGGTAAACTAGCTTGACTTGCTCAAGGACAGAAGAGTCAGGGAAGAGATGGTCATGATAAAATTAGACTGATGAGTCTCTCAACTGTGGGAAGAATTGTGATGCTTCCAACATACTGTGGAGGAGAGGAGAGCCAATGTGCAGTATCAATGCACCGCGAACACAAGGGACCTCTGAAAAGATTCATAAAGGTACCTGACATGCATTCCCAGGAAACAGCAGAGTGGTCATGCACATGGCCTTGGCACCAAACACACTTTGGTCTGAGTCTCAGTTTATGGAATGACTTTCAATAATTCGTTTATTGAATGACTCTAAGTTCTTTAACTTTTTAAGGTTTAGTTTCCTTCTCTGTTAAATAGGGATAATAAAGGTGCTTATATTACGTGGTTGTTGAAGATTTATTAATGTGTGCCAAACTCAGTAACTGTCAGCTGGTGGTAAGTTTACAGAGTCTACCCAATAAAGAATTTAACAGGTCAATTCTTAGCTTTGTGAGTATCAAGGGGAAGGGTCAAAAGTGATCACTTTTTAATTGGCAAGCTAGTCTTTAAAACAACAGGATCTTGTCTTGCAACCTCATGGGTGGGGAGAATGTGTGAACTCCAGAGCAGTGATGATGGTACAGCTGAAGGAAACTTGTCACCCCTGTATAGTACCATGTACTTACTGCGATGTTATATACTGTGTGGACATAGCCCAGAACACAGTGAGCGATAT
This sequence comes from Aethalodelphis obliquidens, assembly GCF_003676395.1. Classification (NCBI taxonomy): domain Eukaryota; kingdom Metazoa; phylum Chordata; class Mammalia; order Artiodactyla; family Delphinidae; genus Aethalodelphis; species Aethalodelphis obliquidens. Next base: position 10,857,545 of record NW_020837955.1, on the reverse strand, counting down.
CTAATGCTGGCATAATCGTGTGCATATAAACCACAGGTCTTTTTTTCGCAACAGTTAGTAGAATCACAATGTATCCAATATGTCAGGACATGGGGAAATGTTTAGGAGATACTGGTAAGCGGAAAAGAAGCAGGGTCCTCCTTGCTAACTCCCTTAATCACCATCAGTCATTAGGAGGCACATAACTTCAGGTCGGAACCCCTGTCTACCTCCCACTATACTGTAGCCTGTGGGCATGGGCCTGTATCCCTGGTGTCCTGTCCAGCACTCTAGATCTTGGCACTCTTCTTGCTTTTAGCCATGGTGGTCAGGTGTGCTCCCAGCTTGGTCCCTGAGCTCTGTCTCTGCCATATGTCCTCAACATTGACTTCCTTAGTGTCTACAAGTAGCAACGCCTGTTAGCCCCTGAAGCCCCATGCTCCGACTCTAGGATATCAGACATGTTCTAAGGCTATCTGGGATTTGTACTTCTTCCAGGAGACATACAGGGAGGATAAGGCTTAGTGGAAGGAAACTTCTGAATCAACAGGATCACCTCAGATCTTGTCCAGGATGGGTTCCAATCACCAGACTAAGGAATGGCCACACTCCAGGACTTTATTGGAGCCTAGGACCCAGGAACTTATCTCAGTGTGCCTCCCTCAGCTTCCTGCTACCTGGATTTTGACTTCCTAGCCAAATCAGTTATATAAAGCAGATTCAGCTCTAGCCCACATCTGAATAACAGACATTAACATCTATGCTTGGCAAAAATGAAAGCATGAAATGTGAGTCAGTTGGTTTATTCCACTTCCTAGTGGAGAGAGACAGTTCCAATCCCGTGTGAATCGAGTCATTCAGGAAGAAACCCGATCCCAGAGAATTATTCAGACAGCGATGGTGGTGGGTCCTAAATAGCCCCAGGCTGACTCAGGGGGCTGGGACCCGGCACGGTGGGATTGCTGCAGCACAGCTGCTCTTGGCCATCACACCAGGCTGGCCTCTTACCCACTCTCCAACACCTGTATTTCTCCCCTTAGCATATTACCACAATTATCATTACTATTTAAGTGCAGCACAACCAGTTTTTGATATTACATCCACCCCAACTCAACACACGCTATTTTCTGAGGAAATGGGTTCCAGACACCGGAAGGCATGTTCTTTGCTGGACTCTGAGATGCTGCCAGTGAGTAAGGCTGGAGCAGACTCAGAATCGGAGCTGAATTGCTCACCATGATGGGGATGGGGGTAGGGGGAAAGGAAAACTAAAGTTCCACAGGGAAATCCAGGAAGAAGCAGACACAAGACAGCCAGGTCCAGAGCTGCTTCAGCAAAGGGTGGAGAAGAATCCAGGTTGGAAATCAGACACTCCTAGGAGAATTTGGAGTATTTCACTGAGGTGTGTAATAAAGGAAACCAAACTCCTTCCTCTGTCTCCTATACAGAATCTTGATCAGCACCTATGTTGTTCATTAGCGCTTTTGGTGCAGAGCAGATTGTCTGTTTATTTATTGGAAAGCAGAGAGATGCCGTGTCCTGCATGAAGGTTAGTAGGAGATCAAAAGAGAGGTGGCTCGCAGGGTGAGTGACATTTGAGTTACTTGTGTGATCACAGTATTGGATGCCCATCCCCCCGCCCCCACCTAATCTGTGAGCTGCATGAGGTTAGGAACTGTGCCTCTTGTCAGCACATCCCCAGTATCCGGCACAAGGCTGGCACATCACGGTGTTCAGATATACGCTGGATGAACTCACAATTGAATGACGCCACTTGGTGGTTCCATACAACTTCTGATCCCCAGCTGAACTGCCGTGTAAAAGACAACATTTCTTTGTCCCTTTGCCCAGAGTCTGAAGGGCACAATAGAAGGCTGATGATTTGGAGATGAATGAGCCTGGCAGCAGCAGCTTTTAGGGCAATCCTTTAAGAAAGACACTCTTTGGCTCTAATGAAGTGGTACTGTTGGCTGACATCAGAGCTGGAAATAATAATATACCATATGCAGGAAATAATACAGGCCACGAAGTTCCCCACTTTATTTGCAGTAGAGGAGGCTAATCTGATTTCCATAAGTATTAAAATCACAACAGTGCTTTGGGATTTTACGTGCTGATTTATAAGGAAAAAAAAAAAAAACCTCTGTGTGAAGAATTGCAAATGTTCTTTCCCTGTTTACCCTCTGGGAACTTGCATTGTAAAAAGGAAATGAACTCTCAGTTGTACTCAGATGTGATCCTTAGAAAGAAATATAAAGGATATGTAGTTGCAATAACCGTCAATATTTTCCTTAGGCTAAAATGAAACTTATTAAATTGAGAAGGAAAGTGTACAGGGGCTGCAATGTGTCACTAGAAGAGAGTGGTATTTTGAATTAGAAGATGTGGGTTGAAAGCCTAGCTCAACTACTTACCAGCCCTGTGAACTTGGAGCAGTAAATTAAATGAATGCTTGGGGCTTCAGTTTACTCATCTGTAAGACAGGAATGTTACTATAACGTGTGTATATGTATGTGACATTTTGATGAAACCATTTTAATGTAGCTGCTTTGGCTTAGCCATTTTCATGTGACCTAAAAAAATAACAAATCCTTTACACTTTTGACCTTTTTTCTTTTTTTAAGTTTTAAAGCAACACGTGTATGAGAATCCTTATCCTATTACTGTGTCCCACTCCAAGCCTGGCCCAGCATGGAAAGTTAGGGGTCAAAGATGAATTAGTAGTCAGTGACATCTACTATGTATAGAACTTGATAATTAAGGGGAAAAATCACTGTTGCTGGATAAAAAAAGAATTGCTATCTATTACAAAAAAACAACAGCAACTTCCCGCATACATGAGTAATGACATAATTTGTGTCAGGGTAGATATTTTGTTTAGGGAAATATATTGCAGGCCTCTTTGGGAGTGGTCTTGGTCTGAAAGGAGAGAGAAATAGAGAAGGCTGAATTTCTCTGCAAAATAAATTAAGGAAATTATGGGGTTTCTCAAGGGCAAACTAGGAGAGTGAAGGCAAATGGCTCAGATCAGTGAAAGAAGGGAAGTGTAAAGGAAGAGACCCAGGAAGGCAAGCTCAGTCCTGAGGAGGATTCCCTGTGACAGAGAAGGGGAGTGTAGTCTAGGGGTGTTCCAAGTCTTAGGTTAATCACTGATTTTGATCTTACTTAAGTTCTCATTTTCAGAGAGCAATCAATAAAAAGTATCATTTTAACTCAATAAAACCAGTAACAACTGAAATGTGGGCCGATGAAAAAAATGAGCAGGAAAAGCATTCCTAATCAACAATATTTCTTCATATTTGTAGTTTTGCTACCATGTGTCTAGGTATGACTTCTGTTTATCCATATTGGGGACACAGTGTACTTCGTAATTCTGAGGATTTATGTCTTTAATTCTGAAAAATTCTCAGACTTGATCTTTTTCAGATTCCCTCTATATCTCCATTCTTTCTACTTTGTCCTTCTGGAAATCTTATTTGGCAATGTTGAATTTTATCGGAGATTGTTGTTTCTGGAAAGCAGGGATGGTTAAGAAATCCCTCCAATTCTTTTGTGTTCTGGAAACAGCTAACCTCAAAGGACCACCCTGCCCTTGTATCCTCTGATATGAAACCCATTTCCTTCCTTCCTTATGGACTCCCAAAATACTCTTCATGACTCTCTTGTTTACCTGCCTCCGTAAAACCCCAAGTCCTTTTCGTTTTCACTGAGATAGGCCTCATCAATTAACATTCATCTCTTGTAATAGCCTGTTTAAATCATCTCCTTAATTTTCTGGTTCACTTTGTCTTTGATATGTTAAAGACACGTAGGATTAATGTTCTTACTCTTTCCTCCATAGTTCTACTTCTGTTTCATAACTTCCACTTCTTTATCCCTCTGTGCTGCATTACATATAATTGGCTAACATCTGTCCACTAGTTCACTAATTCTCTATTCAGTGCCTAATCTTATAAACAGGTTTTCACTTCCAAAATTTATATTTATTTTCTCTCTGTGCCAGTTCTTTTTTTCTTTTTGTTTAAAGAAGATGTTGGGGGTAGTAGTTTATTAATTTATTTTTGCTGTGTTGGGTCTTCGTTTCTGTGCGAGGGCTTTCTCTAGTTGCGGCAAGCGGGGGCCACTCTTCATCGTGGTGTGCGGACCTCTCACTACCGCAGCCTCTCTTGTTGCGGAGCACAGGCTCCAGACGCGCAGGCTCAGTAATTGTGGCTCATGGGCCAAGTTGCTCCACAGCATGTGGGATCCTCCCAGACCAGGGCTCAAACCTGCGTCCCCTGCATTAGCAGGCAGATTCTCAACCACTGCGCCACCAGGGAAGCCCTCTCTGCCTGTTCTTTACACATCCTATTGTGTTCTTTAATTATTTTCAACATACTTCTGCGTTAGTCTTATAGATGGCTCTGCTTGCTTCAGACCTTAAAAATGCTGCTTCTCCTGATGGTTGCATCTGCCAGTTCTCCCTCATGATAGACTGCTTCCTCGTATAGTTTGTAATGTTCATATTGCAAAGTTATCTCGTTGTTGTTTTCCAACGTGGTGATTCCTGTGTGCTCTGAATTGTAGAAGTATTCCTATAGAGCTATTTTGAGTTTGTTTCTGCTTCAGTCCTAGTAGTTTCACCAATTTTAGTGTTGGTTTATCACTTTGGTTTCTTGCAATATAAGGGTAGCTAAATTTTGGACCTTATATCCTTATGTGGTATATGCTTTGATTTCTCACGACTTGTGTACAGTTTTTCCACCCAGAGCCCTAGTTACCTTCAAGAGCTATTGACACTTTCCCAGGCTAGTGGATGGGGGTTTTTCTAGCCCCATTTCCATGGATGGGATAGCTTTTCAAAATTCTCACGTTTTTTTTTTTTTTTTTTTGCTAGAGGCCTGGTTCCAGTTCCCTCTTCATGGGATCCTTCTACACACATAGGCTTTCTAAATGGCCTCTCAATAAAAACAAACAAAACCCAGATCTCTTATCATAAATTTGCCAATAGTATTCTGTGGATCTCTATACAATTTCCACACTTCTCCTGTTAGCATAATATGTGAATGTATCATGCAGATAAACCTAAATTTCCAATGTAAATCCTTCTTCCATTAATTGAGTTTTGGGAGATGTTGACCCAGTTGTAGTCAGCAATAGTGAGACAAAACTCAAATTTTCTAAGGGTAAGCAGTGGAGGAAGAACATCATATGGGGAGGGAATTTAGAACCTTATAATTGAAGTCCCAAGAGATTCCCCTTCCCTTTGCTAGCTGCTTTTTCTACCACCATGCTGGCCATGTGTGGACACACACCCTTCACTTAAAATAGGGAAAGAAAACAATCAGGGACAAAATGAAGCTAGGAATGAAGTTATTACAAGAATGCATATGAAGGAGTCCCCAGCACTTGCTATTGGAGGGACCTCAGTTTGTCTCTAAACTTTCCAACAGCAAGTTCAAAGAGAGAAACATAATTGGCTACATATTTCACAGTGACTAGGAGACAAAAGTAAATAAATTGCTTAAATGAAGCTTGGACTGCCAATAAATAAGGAGAGCTGATATGAGAGGGGATTTGAAAGGACTACTTTGACATCTGTCTTAGTCTTCTCAAGCTGTTATAACAAAATACCATAGACTGGGTGGCTTAAATAACAGATTATTTCCCATAGTTCCAGAGGCTGGAAAGTCCAAGATCAAGGTGCTAACAGATTTATTTCTTGGTGTGGGTCCTCTTCCTGGCTTGTAGATGGCTGCCTCCTTCTTATATCCTCACACAGTGGAGAGAGGAAACTTAAGTGTCTCTTTCTCTTCTTATAAGGGCGGTAATCCCACCATGAGGGCTTCACCTTCATGATCTCATCTAAACCTAATTATCTCCCGAAGGCTCCACCTCCTAATACTATCACATGGGAAGTTAGGACTTGAACATATGAATTTGGGGACACACAAACATTCAGTCCATAACAGTATGCCACTTAGAGTGGGGAATTTGAGACCCCAAAGTTCATGCTTGAGGAAGAGTAAATACATACTAAACTGCTTTTTAAGGAGGGCAGGTCTTAACAGGTATTTTGTTTTGTTGAGTAGTTTGTAGGTTTGGGCCCAGAGCATAAGAGAGTCTAAGAGCTACCCCAGTGATCTTTCCCTGCTTTTCTCCCATATTCCACTCAGCCTTCTCTCTAAATGAAAGTAGAGTTTGAAGTGGCACCAAGATTTTTTCAGCCTGTCAGGAGAACACACGTTTCCATCCAGGCCTGTTCTGACAGTAAATTTCTCCTGACACAGGCCCTTCCCTGTGTTCCCAGCTAATCCTTTTATTATGTCTATATTTGCTTTTCTCTTCTAGTTCTATCATTCTTTGATCTCTATTTCTGGGTCTCTCAACACTTTCAGATTCATTACTCCTTCTTGTCACCCGGCACATGGGGCTAAATAAAAAGCAACTCTTTTCATGAGTGGGACAGCTCCCTAAGAGTCTCATAAATCAAGCAGCAGGACTACCAAGGGGTGGGTGATGTGCTCCTGGGAATTCTGTCTCAAGACAGACTTTATCTGGTCATAGTCTGGGAACTTCCCACTTCACGTTCTTCAGGAGAGGCCTCTCCTAGTTGATTTTTAACTGAGGCTGGTGTAAAGAACTCTTAGAAATCATTATATTATTTGGGTTATAAGGAGCTATGTTACATTGAGTAAGAAATTTACTTTCCCTCTCCAGTTTTCATTTTTACATCTGAAAAAAAAATATTGGAAATAGAATAGATTTAAACTTTCTAAAATGTTGTCTTCTGAAGAAAATTGAAAAGGCAACCTAACAGATACAAAGAGAGTTGCTGTATACAAGGGGAGGTTGTGATGTGGTAATGGTGGGTTCTCCCTTTTCCTTCACTCCCCATGAAAACCCCAGAGTCCTCTATAGAATCCAACTTTAAAGTTGGGAAAATCACTGGACTAGATTCAAGGTCAACTAATTTTTTTTGTAAAGGGTCAGATTGTAAATATTTTTGGCTTTGAGTACCATATCATCTTTGTCACAAGTCTGCCATTGTAGGATTAAAACAACCATAGACAATACTTAACAAATGGGTGTGACTAGATTTGGCTCACAGGTCACAATTTGCCAACCCCCGGTTTGCAAAATTCTTAGATGATTTTTAAGGTTGTTGCAAATACATGTATACACATCACAGAACTCAACCCAGATATATGCATTTTGGCTTATCAAAGGAGAAAACAGCATGTATTCAACTAGTCAGTTTTCAGAGGCCCTGGGAAAGTCTTATCCCCATCCTACTTGTGTCTCCATTGAGGTTGCCAGTGTAATGAGTCTGGGTACCATCTCTAGTAGGATTTCTTCCTGAGGCTTCCAGCAGAGGGCAAAAGCAAATTTCTTTATCTACTTGTTTCCTCTCAGCAAATTCAGGTTAACTTTGATTTAGGGCTAAACTTTTGGGTACTGTAGGCACTCAGAAATGATATAGAAATGGCATACATGACAGAATTAGTAGACAAGGATATGGAAACACTTATTATAACTGTATTCCATATGTTCAAGAAATTAGAGGAAATACTGAAAGTAAGTACAGAAATTGAGATATAAAAATGCTCAAATCAAAACTATAGACATGAAATTAGAATGGGTGAAAAATGCACTGGGTGGTAATAATGGCAGATTAAACATAGATTAGGGACTTGAGGACATAGCAATAGAAATACCCGACATGAAACAGAGAGAGAGAGTGATAATAATGAGCAGAAAAATGAGTGATTTATGGGACAAAATGAAGCAGCCAAATGTTTGTGTGATTGCAGTCTCTGAAGAAGGAAGGACAGAAAAAGTATTTAAAGAAATAATGGCTGAAAAATTTACAAATTTGGTGAAACAATAAACCCTCAGATCCAAGAAACTCAAGAAACCCCAAGCACAAAAAAATGAAGAAACTTGCACCAAAAACACATTAAAATTAAATTGCTTAAAACCAGTGATAAAGAAAAAAATTCTTAAAAGCAGTTTGAAGGGGAAAAAAGAGACATCATATACAGAGAAACAAATATAAGGATGACAACAGATATTTTGTTGGAAAAATGCATGCAATAGAACAGTGGAGCAATATCTTCAAATACTGAAAGAAAAAAAGTTTTAAAAGTAGAATTCTTTACTCAGTGAGAACATTTTCCAAAAATGAAGGCAAAATAACTTTTTAGACATACAAAAGCTGAAAAAGTCATCACTAGCAGACCTGCATTATAAGAAATGTTAAAGGTAGTCTTCTAGGTAGGAGGAAAATGATATCAGACACCTGGATCTGAAGAAAGGAGTGAGAAGCACTGGAAATAACTATATTGGTAAATGTAAAGATTTTTGTTATTTAAAATCTTAAAAAATCTATTTAAAGCAAAAATAATAACAATGTATTGTGAGATTTGTAACACACGTAGATAGCACAAAGACTGAGAGGGAGAAAGTATAATGTAAAATTCTTAGCCTCATCCACCAGAACACATGCACTAGTCCCCTCCACCAGGAAGCCTACACAACCCATTGAACCAACCTTAGCCACTGGGGACAGACACCAAAAACAATGGGAACTACAAACCTGCAGCCTGAGAAAAGGAGACCCCAAACACAGTAAGTTAGCAAAATGAGAAGACAGAGAAACACACAACAGATGAAGGAGCAAGGCAAAAACCAACCAGACCTAAAAAATGAAGAGGAAATAGGCAGTCTACCCGAAAAAGAATTCAGAGCAATGATAGTAAAGATGATCCAAAATCTTGGAAATAGAATGGAGAAAATACAAGAAACGTTTTACAAGGACCTAGAAGAACTAAAGAGCAAACAAACAGTGATGAACAAGACAATAAATGAAATTACAAATTCTCTAGAAGGGATCAATAGCAGAATAACTGAAGCAGAAGAATGGATAAGTGACCTGGAAGATAAAATAGTGGAAATAACTACTGTAGAGCAAAATAAAGAATGAAAAGAAATGAGGATAGTCTCAGAGACCTCTGGGACAACATGAAATGCACCAACATTTGAATTATAGGGGTCCCAGAAGAAGAGAAAAAGAAAGGGACTGAGAAAATATTTGAAGAGATTATAGTTGAAAATTTCCCTAATATGGGAAAGGAAAGTTAATCAAGTTCAGGAAGCACAGAGAATCCCATACAGGATAAATCCAAGGAGAAACATGCCAAGACACATATTAATCAAACTATCAAAAATTAAATATAAAAAATATTAAAAGCAGCAAGGGAGGGTTTCCCTGGTGGCACAGTGGTTGAGAGTCTGGATGCCGATGCAGGGGACATGGGTTCGTGTCCCTGTCTGGGAAGATCACACATGCTGTGGAGTGGCTGGACCCGTGGGCCATGGCCTCTGAGCCTGTGCATCCGGAGCCTGTGCTCCGCAACAGGAGAGGCCACAGCAGTGAGAGGCCCGTGTACTGAAAATAAATAAATAAATAAATAAACGGCAAGGGGAAAACAACAAATAACACATAAGGGAATCCCCATAAGGTTAACAACTGATCTTTCAGCAGAAACTCTGCAAGCCAGAAGGGAATGGCAGGACACATTTAAAGTGATGAAGGAGAAAAACCTACAAACAAGATTACTCTACCCAGCAAGGATCTCATTCAGATTTGACAGAGCAATTAAAAGCTTTACAGACAAGCAAAAGCTAAGTGAATTCAGCACCATCAAACCAGCTTTACAACAAATGCTAAAGGAACTTCTCTAGGCAGGAAACACAAGAGAAGGAAAAGACCTACAATAATAAACCCAAAACAATTAAGAAAATGGTAATAGGAACATACACATCAATAACTACCTTAAATGTAAATGGATTAAATGCTCCAACCAAAAGACATAGACTGGCTGAATGGATACAAACACAAGACCCGTATATATGCTGTCTACAAGAGACCCACCTCAGACCTAGGGATACATACTGACTGAAAGTGAGGGGATGGAAAAAGATATTCCATGCAAATGGAAATCAAAAGTAAGCTGGAGTAGCAATTCTCCTATCAGACAAAATAGACATTAAAACAAAGACTATTGGGGCTTCCCTGGTGGCGCAGTGGTTGAGAGTCCACCTGCCGATGCTCGGGACACAGGTTTGTGCCCCGGTCCGGGAAGATCCCATGTGCCGTGGAGTGGCTGGGCCCATGAGCCGTGGCCGCTGAGCCTGCGCGTCCGGAGCCTGTGCTCAGCAACGGGAGAGGCCACAACAGTGAGAGGCCCGCATACCACAAAAAAAAACCCAAAACGTATTAAAAAAAAAAAAAAAAACAGAGACTATTACAAGAGACAAAGAAGGACACTACATAATGATCAAGTGATCAATCCAAGAAGAAGATACAACAATTGTAAATATTTATGCATCCAACATAGGAGCACCTCAGTACATAAGGCAAACACTAACAGCCATAAAAGGGGAAATTGACAGTAGCACAATCATAGTCGGGGACATTAACCCCCCACCTTCACCAATGGACAGATCATCCGAAATGAAAATAAATAAGGAAACACAAGCTTTGAATACACATTCTTCTCAAGTACTCATGGAATATTCTCCAGGCTAGATCATATCTTGGGTCACAAATCAAACCTTGGTAAATTTAAGAAAATTGAAATTGTATCAAGTATCTTTTCTGACCACAATGCTATGAGACTAGATATCAATTACAGGAAAAGATCTGTAAAAAATACAAACACATGGAGGCTAAACAACACACTACTTAATAACCAAGAGATCACTGAAGAAATCAAAGAGGAAATCAAAAAATACCTAGAAATAAATGACAATGAAAACACAATGACCCGAAACTTATGGGATGCAGGAAAAGCAGTTCTGAGAGGGAAGTTTATAGCAATACAATCCTACCTTAAGAAACAAGAAACATGTAAAATAAACAATCTGACCTTACACCTAAAGCAATTAGAGAAAGAAGAACAAGAAACCCCCAAAGTTAGCAGAAGGAAACAAATCATAAAGGTCAGATCAGAAATAAATGAAAAGGAAATGAAGGACACAATACCAAAGATCAATAAAACTAAAAGCTGGTTCTTTGAGAATATAAGCAAAATTGATAAACCATTAGCCAGACTTATCAAGAAAAAAAGGGAGAAGACTCAAATCAATAGAATTAGAAATGAAAAAGGAGAATCAACAACTGACACTGCAGAAATACAGAGGGTCATGAGACATTACTACAAGCAACTATATGCCAATAAAATGGACAATCTGGAAGAAATGAACAAATTCTTAGAAACGCACAACCTTCCGAGACTGAACCAGGAAGAAATAGAAAATATGAACAGACCAATCACAAGCACTGAAATTGAAACTGTGATTAAAAATCTGAAAACAAACAAAAGCTTAGGACCCCATGGCTTCACAGGCGAATTCTATCAAACATTTAGAGAAGAGCTAACACCTATCTTTCTCAAACTCTTCCAAAATATAGCAGAAGGAGGAACACTCCCAAACTCATTCTACGAGGCCACCATCACTCTGACAGCAAAACCAAAGATGTCACAAAGAAAGAAAACTACAGGCCAATATCACTGATGAACATAGATGCAAAAATTCTCAGCAAAATACTAGCAAACAGAATCCAACAGCACATTAAAAGGATCATACACTATGATCAAGTGGGATTTATCCCAGGAATGCAAGGATTCTTCAGTATATGCAAATTAATTAACGTGATACACCATATTAACAAATTGAAGGAGAAAAACCATATGATCATCTCAATAGATGCAGAGAAAGCTTTTGACAAAATTCAACACCAAATTATGATAAAAATCCTCCAGAAAGTTGGCATAGAGGGAACTTTCCTCAACATAATAAAGGCCTTATATGACAAACCCACAGCCAACATCATCCTCAGTGGTGAAAAACTGAAATCATTTCCACTAAGATCACGAGCAAGACAAGGTTGCCCACTCTCACCACTATTATTCAAGATAGTTTTGGAAGTTTTAGCCACAGCTCTCAGAGGAGAAAAAGAAATAAAAGGAATACAAATTGGAAAAGAAGTAAAACTGTCATTGTTTGCAGATGACATGATACTATACATAAAGAATCCTAAAGATGCAACCAGAAAACTACTAGAGCTAATCAATGAATTTGGTAAAGTAGCAGGATACGAAATCAATGCAGGGAAATATCTTGCATTCCTATACATTAATGATGAAAAATCTGAAAGAGAAATTAAGGAAACACTCCCTTTTACCACTGCAATGACAAAAATAAAATATCTAGGAATAAACCTACCTAAGGAGAAAAAAGACCTGTATGCAGAAAATTATAAGACACTGATGAAAGAAATTAAAGATGATACAAGAGATGGAGAGATATACCATGTTCTTGGATTGGAAGAATCAACATTGTGAAAATGACTATACTACCCAAAGCAATCTATACTTTCAATGCAATCCCTATCAAACTACCACTGGCAATTTTCAGAGAGCTAGAACAAAAAAATTCACAATTTGTATGGAAAAACAAAAAACCCCGAATAGTCAAAGCAATCTTGAGAAAGAAAAATGGAGCTGGAGGAATCAGGCTCCCTGACTTCAGACTATACTACAAAGCTACAGTCATCAAGGCAGTATGGTACTGGCACAAAAACAGAAATATAGATCAATGGAACAGGATAGAAAGCCCAGGGATAAATCCACACACATCTGGTCACCTTACCTTTGATAAAGGAGGCAAGAATATACAGTGGAGAAAAGACAGCCTCTTCAATAAGTGATGCTGGGAAAACTGGACAGCTACATTTAAAAGGATGAAATTAGAACACTCTCTAACACCATACACAAAAATAAATTCAAAATGGATTAAAGACCTAAATGTAAGGCCAGACACTATAAAACTCTTAGAGGAAAACATAGGCAGAACACTCTATGACATAAATCACAGCAAGATCCTTTTTGACCCATATCCTAGGGAAATGGAAGTAAAAACAAAAATAAACAAATGGGACCTAATGAAACTTAAAAGCTTTTGCACAGCAAAGGAAACCATAAACAAGACAAAAAGACAACTCTCAGAATGGGAGAAAACATTTGCAAATGAAGCAACTGACAAAGGATTAATCTCCAAAACATACAAGCAACTCATGCAGCTCAATATCAAAACAACAAACAACCCAATCCAAAAATGGGTAGAAGACCTAAATAGACATTTCTCCAAAGAAGATATACAGATTGCCTACAAACACATGAAAGAATACTCAACATCATTATTCATTAGAGAAATGCAAATCAAAACTGCAATGTGATTCACACTGGTCAGAATGGCCATCATCAAAAAATCTAGAAACAATAAATGCTGGAGAGGGTGTGGAGAAAAGGGAACCCTTTTGCACTGTTGGTGGGAATGTAAATTGATTCAGCCACTATGGAGAACAGTATAGAGGTTCCTTAAAAAACTAAAAATAGAATTACCATATGACCCAGCAATCCCACTACTGGACATATACCCTGAGAAAACCATAATTCAAAAAGAGTCATGTACCACAATGTTCACTGCAGCTCTATTTACAATAGCCAGGACATGGAAGCAACCAAAGTGTCCATCAACAGATGAATGGATAAAGAAGATGTGGCACGTATACACAATGGAATATTATTCAGCCATAAAAAGGATTGAAACTTAATTATTTGTGGTGAGGTGCATGGACCTAGAGAGTGTCATACAGAGTGAAAGAAGTCAGAAATAGAAAAACAAATACTGTATGCTAACACATATATATGGAATCTAAAAAAAAAAAAAAGAGAAAAGAAAATGGTCAGAAGAACCTAGGGGCAAGATGGGAATAAAGATGCATACCTACTAGAGAATGGACTTGAGGATATGGGGAGATGGAAGGTTAAGCTGGTACAAAGTTAGAGAGTGGTATGGACATATATACACTAGCAAATGTAAAATAGATAGCTAGTGGGAAGCAGCCACATAGCACAGGGAGATCAGCTTGGTGCTTTGTGACCATCTAGAGGGGTGGGATAGGGAGGGTGGGAGGGAGGGAGATGTAAGAAGGAAGAGATACGGAGACATATGTATATGTATAACTGATTCACTTTGTTATAAAGCAGAAAGTAACACCATTGTAAAGCAATTATACTCCAATAAAGATGCTAAAAATTATTTTTTTAAACGTAAAATTCTTATACATGAAGTGGTATAATATAATTTGAAGTTAGACTTAACAAGTTAAATAGTATACTACAAACCCTAAAGTAACCACTAAAAACATGACAAAGAGTTGTAGATAATAACCCAAGAAAACAGTTCTCAAATAATAGTTCTCAAATACTCAACTAATCCAAAAGGAAGATGGGAAAAAAGGAAAAAGTTACAAAAAACACATAGGATAAATGGAAAACAGAAAATAAGATGGTAGATTTAAACCCATCCATATCAATAATAACAGTAAATGTAAATGGTCTTAATACCTTAATTAAAAGGCAGAGATTATCAGATTGCATAAAAAAGCAAGACCTAACAATATGTTGCCTACAAGAAACCTGCTTTACATATAAACACCTGAATAAATTAAGCATAAAATGATTTTTAAAAAACATACAGTGTTAACATTAATCAAAAGTAAGCTGGAATGATTATTCTTTTATCAGACAGAGCAGAGTTTTAGATCAAAAAATATTACCACAGAACAGGAGAGTTATTTCATAATGATAGAGGGTCATATTATCAAGAGTACATAACCCTAAATGTTTATGAATCTGGTAACAGAACTTCAAAATTCATGAAGCAAAAATTAATAGGTTCTAGCCAATATAGCAAGGTAATAAGAGTAAATAAAAGGCATCCAGATTGGAAAGGAAAAAATAAAACTTTCTTCACAGAGGACATTATCGCCTCTGTTATCCAATGGCCCACATGAAAATGCTACTAGAATTAATGAGTTCACAAGATCAAAGTACAAAAATCAATTGTGTTTCTATATAATAACATCAAACAATTGGAAATTGAAATAAAAAACAATTCCATTTACAGTCGCATCCAAATATAAAAATAAGTCTGACAAAAGATGCGCAAAACCTATACAATAAAAAGCACAAAAAATCTTGAGATAAATTAAGGAAGATCTAAATAAATTCAGAAAAATACCATGTTCATGGGTTAGAAGCCTCAATATTAATATTTCAATTCTCCTCAAATCAATCCATAGATTCAATGTGATTTAAATAAAATTATCAGCAGTTTTTTTGGGGGTACAAATTGACAAGCTTCCGATGGATGGGGGCCTGCCTATGGATGGTGGGAGAGTGAGAAGGGATGACAAGAGAGCATGAGAAAACATTTGGAGGTGAGAGAGTGGCATTGACATATATGCACTACCAACTGTAAAGTAGATAGTGGGAAGCAGCCACATAGCACAGGGAGATCAGCTCCACGCTTTTTGACCACCTAGAGGGGTGGGATAGGGAGAGTGGGAGGGAAATGCAAGAGGGAAGAGATATGGGGATCTATGTATACATATAGCTGATTCACTTTGTTATACAGAAGAAACTAACACACTATTGTAAAGCAATTATACTCCAATAAAGATGTTAAAAAAAAAAACATTTGGAGGGTGATGGATATATTTGTTACCTTGATAGTGTGATGATTTCACAGCATACATGTTTAAAAATCTATCAAATTGTACATTTTAAATGTGTAATTTGTCATATGTCAATTACACCTCAATAAATCTGCTAAAAATGTCATAATTTTTGGAGAAATACTAGACCTTTATAAGTATCACAAGGAGAGTCATTGGAATACATTCTTTTTGAAGAATTTAATTATTTAATTGGTAAGCCCTCATTTACAGGATTCAATTTAGCCTGCAGTAATTTTTAGTTTTTAAAATTTAAAAAAATTTTTTACTGGAGTATAGTTGATTTACAATGTCGTGTTTCTGCTGTACAGCAAAGTGAATCAGTTATACCTATACATATATCTACTCTTTTTTAAGATTCTATCTACTTATAGGTCATTACAGAGTATTGAATAGAGTTCCCTGTGCTAAACAGTACATTCTTATTAGTCATATACTTTATATATAATAGTGTGTATATGTCAATCCCCATCTCCCAATTTATCCTTCACCTCCTTTCCACCTTTGTAACCATAAGTTTGTTTTCTACATCTCTGACTCTGTTGTGCAAATAGGTTCATTTGTATCATTTATTTAGATTCCACATATAAGCCATATCATATGATAATTGTCTTTATCTGTCTGACTTATTTCATTCAGTATGACAATCTCTAGGTCCATCAGGCTGCGGTAATTTTTAGCAGGGCATAGACCCCTGGCATAGAATGATGTAGTGAACTTCATTTGTCTTTATTTGCCTATGGTCCCTTCTTCCCTTTTTCTCTTAACAGTATCCCCTCTTCCTTGGGGGAATCTTTCTCTTTGCAGTTACCCATCCAAGTGTTTGTGGTAATACTGCCAGTCACATTGCTTTAGCCATAGAGGTCATGCAAACAAAAACTGGCCAGGCGTGGTACCCTTGCCTTAGCCATAGAGGTCATGCAAACAAAAACTGGCCAGGCGTGGTACCCTATCACCTCCCATGGTCACTGGTCAAAGAGGGTGGTATGAGAGTCAGGCAATAGAAACCCTTTCCTAGAAGACTTAGATATAGCTATGGATATGAATAGACAGAGGTATACAGATATGCTGAAGACAGATGAAAGAAGGCTTCTTGCCTCTGGGGTCAATAGCTTGATTGTATAATTCAAGATTTAACTGTGAGTAACTGTATGAAGGATGCCTGAGAACATTACAGAAGAACTTATATGTTCTTTTATTTTGTGTATATTTTATTGCAGCCTTACTGTGTGTCAGTTACTAGTTAAGGTGTTGGGAATACAGTGTGAACAAGCACAGAGAAGTATGCTTGATGATGAATAAGGAAAGTAGCTGACACTGACTGAGATCTTAGATCTTAGATCCAGTCTTCCTTTAGGTCACACCCATTCTGCCTTTCCCAGTTATATAAGGTCATTAAATTTTCCTTTTTGCTAAAGATAGTTTAAATTTTGTTTCTGTCCCTTGCATGTGAAAGAATCTGACCGATATAAAGGATGAAAAGTACCTTTGCAAGAGTGTAAGAAGGGCACATATAATTTGAAATGGTATCTTTAATGTATGTCCTTTTTTTTTTGGAAGATAAGGATTTTTTTATTGTGGTAAGATATACATAACACAAAATGTACCATTTTTAAGTGGACGGTCAGTAGCATTAAGTATATATTCACCACATTATTGTCTAACCACTCTCATCATCCACCTCCAGGATTCTTTTCATCTTGCAAAACTGAAATGCTGTACCTATTAAGCAATAACTCCCCCCTCTTCCCTCCCCCCCAGCCCCTGGTAACCTCGATTCTCCTTTCTGTCTGTATGAATTTGCCTATTCTAAGATCCTCATGTAAATGGAATCATAACAATATTTGTCATTTTGTGTCTGGCTTATTTCACTTAGCATAATGTCTTCAAGGTTTATTCATGTTGTAGCATGATCAGAACTTCATTCCTTTTTAAGATATACTACCATGCCATTGCACCTATTTACCACACTTTTTTATCCATTCATCTGTCATCTGTCAATGGACATTTGGGTTACTTCCACATTTTTGGCTATTGTGAATGATGGTGCTATGGACGTGGGTGTACAAATATCTGAGTGCCTGTTTTCAATTCCTTTGGGTGTATACCTAGATGGAATTGCTGGATCATGTGGTAATACTATATTGAACTTTTTTAGGAACTGCCATACTGTTTTCCACAAGAGAGGCACCATTTTGCATTCCTACCAGCAAAGCACAAGGCTTCCAATTTCTTTTTTTCTTCCACGCACACACACTGTATTTTATTTTTACAAGAGATAAATAAACTGACACCAAGCATTGTAAATGGCTGACCACAACAAAAGCAACAATGATTGCAATTACCAAACACGAAACACACTCATACTATGTCATAATATTGACATTCAGTCCAGTAATCCTCCACTGTAACAGCTCCTTTACTTTGCAGTGAAAATTGATTTGTATATTTTTTTGCCTGAGTCCTTGTGGGATTTTTTTTTATTATTAAACAGAAAGTCACAAAAATTATAATCATTCTCAGCAGTTCACTGTCCCATGTAATTAATTTTTTTCATCTTGATCATTATTAGCACTTTTATGAATTCATCAGTTTTCCATTAGAGTTCTGAAAATGCTTATTCATTCAGTTCAGCAGTATAGTTGGTGACCAGAAACCTGTACTTGTGAGAGTATTTTCCATGAATTCCTTGAAGATGAAACCCTTTTATAGGAACATTTTTGCAAAAGCATCAGAGTACACCCACTACTGTCTGTAAATGACAAAAGACTTAAAAATGACCACGGTTAAAGATTTGATGAAAGTTCATAATAATGCAATTGACAAGGAAATTTAGTTATTTCTGAGATATATATTTTAAAGTAATAACTAGAATTATGACTTATAATATTATACCAGAATATATAAGATTTTTAGAAATTTCATGTAATGTCTGAAACATGTATATTAACATATTTCCATACAAATAACCCAAAGAAAGTTTAGTATTAGTTGTTTTTTGTTTGTTTGTTTGTTTTCTTATACTGCAGGTTCTTATGAGTCATCAATTTTATACACATCAGTATATATGTCAATCCCAATCGCCAAATTCAGCACACCACCATCCCCACCCCACTGCGGTTTTCCCACTTTGGTGTCCATATGTTTGTTCTCTACATCTGTGTCTCAACTTCTGCCCTGCAAACTGGTTCATCTGTACCATTTTTCTAGGTTCCACATACAGCATTAATATACAATATTTTTTTTTCTCTTTCTGACTTACTTCACTCTGTATGACAGTCTCTAGATCCATCCACGTCTCAACAAATGACTCAGTTTCATTCCTTTTTATGGCGGAGTAATATTCCATTGTATATATGTACCAAAATTTCATTATCTATTTGTCTGTTGATGGGCATTTAGGTTGCTTCCATGACCTGGCTATTGTAAATAGTGCTGCAGTGAACATTTGGGTGCATGTGTCTTTTTGAATTATGGTTTTCCCTGGGTATATGCCCAGTAGTAGGATTGCTGGGTCATATGGTAGTTCTATTTTTAGTTTCTTAAGGAACCTCCATACTGTTCTCCATAGTGGCTGTATCAATTTACATTCCCACCAACAGTGCAAAAGTGTTCCCTTTTCTCCACACCCTCTCCAGTATTTGTTGTTTGTAGATTTTCTGATAATGCCCATTCTAACTGGTGTGAGGTGATACCTAATTGTACTTTTGATTTGCATTTCTCTAATAATTAGTGATGTTGAGCAGCTTTTCATGTTCTTCTTGGCCATCTATATGTCGTCTTTGGAGAAATATCTATTTAGGTCTTCTGCCCATTCTTGGATTGGGTTGTTTGTTTTTTTAATATTGAGCTGCATGAGCTGTTTATATATTTTGGAGATTAATCCTTTGTCCATTGATTCATTTGTAAATATTTTCTCCCATTCTGAGGGTTGTCTTTTCGTCTTGTTTATGGTTTCCTTTGCTGTGCAAAAGCTTTTAAGTTTCATTAGGTCCCATTTGTTTATTTTTGTTTTTATTTCCATTACTCTAGGAGGTGGATCAAAAAAGATCTTGCTGTGATTTATGTCAAAGAGTGTTCTTCCTATGTTTTCCTCTAAGAGTTTTATAGTGTCTGGTCTTACATTTAGGTCTCGAATCCATTTTGAGTTTATTTTTGTGTATGGTGTTAGGGAGTGTTCTAATTTCATTCTTTTACATGTAGCTGTCCAATATTCCCAGCACCATTTATTGAAGAGACTGTCTTTTCTCCATTGTATATTTCTGTCTCCTTTGTCATAGATTAGTTGACCATAGGTGAGTGGGTTTATCTCTGGGCTTTCTATCTTGTTCCATTGATCTATGTTTCTGTTTTTGAGCCATACCACATTGTCTTGATTACTGTAGCTTTGTAGAATAGTCTGAAGTCAGGGAGTCTGATTCCTCCAGCTCCATTATTTTCCCTCAAGACTGCTTTGGCTATTCGGGGTCATTTATGTCTCCATACAGATTTTAAGGTGATTTGTTCTAGTTCCGTAAAAATTTGCCATTGGTAATTTGATAGGGATTGCGTTGAATCTGTAGATTGCTTTGGGTAGAATAGTCATTTTCACAGTATTGATTCTTCCAATCCAAGAACATGGGTATATCTCTCCATCTGTTGGTATTATCTTTAATTTCTTTCATCAGTGTCTTATAGTTTTCTGCATACAGGTCCTTTCTCTCCCTAGGTAGATTTATTCTTAGGTATTTTATTCTTTTTGTTGCAATGGTAAATGGGAGTGATTCCTTCATTTCTCTTTCAGATTTTTCATCATTAGTGTATAGGAATGCAAGAGATTTCTGTGCATTAATTTTATATCCTGCAACTTTACCAAATTCATTGGTTAGCTCTAGTAGTTTTCTGGTGGCGTCTTTAGGATTCTTTATGTATAGTATCATGTCTTCTGCAAACAGTGACAGTTTTACTTCTTTTTTTCCCATTTGTACTCCTTTTATTTCTTTTTCTTCTCTGATAGCCGTGGCTAGGACTTCCAAAACTATGTTGAATAATAGTGGTGAGAGTAGACATCCTTGTCTCATTCCTGATCTTAGTGGAAATGCTTTCAGTTTTTCACCATTGAGAATGATGTTTGCTGTGGGTTTGTCTTACATGGCCTTTATTATGTTGAGGTAGGTTCCCTCTATGCCCACTTTCTGGAGAGTTTTTTTTTTATCATAAATAGGTGTTGAATTTTGTCACAAGATTTTTCTGCATCTATTGAGATGATCATATGGTTTTTATTCTTCAGTTTGTTAATATGGTGTATCACATTGATTGATTTGCGTATATTGAAGAATCCTTGCATCCCTGGGATAAATCCCACTTGATCATGGTGTATGATCCTTTTAATGTGTTGTTGGATTCTGTTTGCTAGTATTATGTTGAGGATTTTTGCATCTGTATTCATCAGTGATAGGTCTGTAATTTTCTTTTTTTGTAGTATCTTTGTCTGGTTTTGGTATCGGGGTGATGGTGGCCTCATAGGATGAGTTTGGGAGTGTTCCGTCCTCCACAATTTTTCAGAAGAGTTTGAGAAGGATGGGTGTTAGCTCTTCTCTAACTGTTTGATAGAATTCACCTGTGAAGCCATCTGGTCCTGGACTTTTTGTTGTTGGAAGAGTTTTAAACACAGTTTCAATTTCATAACTTGTGATTGGTCTGTTCATATTTTCTATTTCTTCCTGGTTCAGTCTTGGAAGGTTATACCTTTCTAAGAATTTGTCCATTTCTTCCAGGTTGTCCATTTTATTGCCATAGAGTTGCTTGTAGTAGTCTCTTAGGATGCTTTGTATTTCTGCAGTGTCTTTTGTAACTTCTCCTTTTTCATTTCTAATTTTATTGATTTGAGTCCTCTCCCTCTTTTTCTTGATAAGTCTGACTAATGGTTTATCAATTTTGTTTATCTCTTCAAAGAATCAGCTTTTAGTTTTATTGATCTTTGCTATTGTTTTCTTTGTTTCTATTGCATTTATTTGTGCTCTGATCTTTATGATTTCTTTCCTTCTGCTAACTTTGGGTTTTGTTTGTTCTTCTTTCTCTAGTTCCTTTAGGTGTAAGGTTAGATTGTTTACTTGAGATTTTTCTTGTTTCTTGAGGTAGGTTTGTATAGCTATAAACTTCCCTCTTAGAACTGCTTTTGCTGCATCCCATAGGTTTTGGATCATCGTGTTTTCATTGTCATTTGTCTTTAGGTATATTTTGATTTCCTCTTTGATTTCTTCCGTGATCTCTTGGTTACTTAGTAACGTATTGTTTAGCCTCCATGTGTTTGTGCTTTTTACGTTTTTTTCCCTGTAATTCATTTCTAAACTCATAGTGTTGTGGTCAGAAAAGATGCTTGAGATGATTTCAATTTTCTTAAATTTACTGAGGCTTGTTTTGTGACCCAAGATGTGATCTATCCTGGAGAATGTTCCATGTGCACTTGAGAAGAAAGTGTAATCTGCTGTTTTTGGATGGAATGTCCTATAAATATCAATTAACTCTATCAGGTCTATTTTGTCATTTAAAGCTTCTGTTTCCTTATTTATTTTCATTTTGGATGATCTGTCCATTGGTGTAAGTGAGGTGTTAATGTTCCCCACTATTATTGTGTTACTGTCAATTTCCTCTTTTTTAGCTCTTAGCAGTTGCCTTATGTATTGAGGTGTTCCTATGTTGGGTGCATATATATTTATAATTGCTATATCTTCTTGGATTGATCCTTTGATCATTATGTAGTGTCCTTCCTTGTCTCTTGTAATGTTCTTTATTTTAAAATCTACTTTTTCTGATATGAGAATTGCTACTCCAGCTTTCGTTTGATTTCCATTTGCATGGAATATCTTTTTCCATCCCCTCAATTTCAGTCTGTATGTGTCCCTGGGTCTGAAGTGGGTCTCTCGTAGACAGCATATATATGGGTCTTGTTTTTGTATCCATTCAGCAAGCCTGTGTCTTTTGGTTGGTGCATTTAATCCATTCAAGTTTAAGGTAATTATTGATATGTATGTTCCTATTCCCATTTTCTTAATTGTTTTGGGTTTGTTTTCATAGATAGTTTTCTTCTCTTTTGTTTCCCAGTTAGAAAAGTTGCTTTAGCATTTGTTTTAGAGCTGGTTTCGTGGTGCTGAATTCTGTTAGCTTTTGCTTGTCTGTAAAACTTTTGATTTCTCCATCGAATCTGAATGAGATCCTTGCCAGATAGAGTAATCTTAGTTGTAGTTTCTTCCATTTCATCACTTTAAGTATATCATGCTACTCCCTTCTGGCTTGTAGAGTTTCTGCTGAGAAGTCAGCTGTTAACCTTATGGGAGTTCCCTTGTATATTATTTTTTGTTTTTCCCTTGCTGCTTTCAATAATTTTTCTTTGTCTTTAATATTTTTCCAATTTGATTACTATGTGTCTTGGCATTTTTCTCCTTGGGTTTATCCTGCCTGGGACTCTCTGTTCTTCCTGGACTTGGGTCATTATTTCTTTTCCCATGTTTGGGATGTTTCCGATTATAATCTCTTCAAATATTTTCTCTGGTCTTTTCTCTCTCTCTTCTCCTTCTGGGACCCCTGTAATGTGAATCTTGTTGCGTTTAATGTTGTCCCAGAGGTCTCTTATGCTGTCTTCATTTCTTTTCATTCTTTTTGTTTTAGTCTGTTCTGCAGCAGTGAATTCCACCATTCTGTCTTCCAGGTCACTTATCCGTTTTTCTGCCTCAGTTATTTTGCTATTGATTCCTTCTAGTGTAGTTTTCATTTCAGTTATTGTATTGTTCATCTCTGTTTGTTTGTTCTTTAATTCTTCTAGGTCTTTGTTAAACATTTCTTGCATCTTCTCGATCTTTGCCTCCGTTGTTTTTCCGAGGTCCTGGATCATGTTCACTATCATTATTCTGAATTCTTTTTCCAGAAGGTTGCCTATCTCCACTTCATTTAATTGTTTTACTGGGGTTTTATCTTGTTCCTTCATCTGGTACATAGCCCTCTGCCTTTTCATCCTGTCTGTCTTTCTGTGAATGTGTTTCTTGTTCCACAGGCTGCAGGATTGTCATTCTTCTTGCTTCTGCTGACTGCCTTGTGGTGCATGAGACTATCTAAGATGCTTGATGGGAAGGACTGGTGGTGGGTAGAGGTGACTGTTGCTCTGGTGGGCAGAGCACAGTAAAACTTTAATCCACTTGACTGTTGATGGGTGGTGCTGGGTTCCCTTCCTGTTGGTTGTTTGGCCTGAGGCAACCCAACACTGGAGCCTACCTGGGCTCTTTGGTGGGGCTAATGACAGACTCTGTAAGGGCTCATGCCAAGGGTTACTTCCCAGAACTTCTGCTGCCAGTGTCCTTTTCCCCACGGTGAGCCACAGCTCCTCCCCCAACCTCTGCAGGAGACCCTCCAACACTAGCAGGTAGGTCTCTTTCAGTCTCCCCTGCGTCCCGATATGCACACTACTTTGTGTGTGCCTCCCAGGAGTAGAGTCTCTGTTTCCCCCAGTCCTTTCGAAGTCCTGCAGTCAATTACCACTAGCCTTCAAAGTCTGATTCTCTAGGAATTCCTCCTCCTGTTGCTGGACCCCCAGGTTGGGAAGCCTGACGTGGGACTCAGAACCTTCACTCCAGTGGGTGGACTTCTGTGGTATAAGTGTTCTCCAGTCTCTGAGTCACACACCCACCAGTTATGGGATTTGATTTTACTGTGATTGCGCCCCTCCTACCATCTTATTGTGGCTTCTCCTTTGTCATTTGATGTGGGGTGTCTTTTTTGGTGAGTTCCAGTGTCTTCCTGTCAATGATTGTCCAGCATCTAGTTGTGATTCTGGTGTTCTCGCAAGAAGGAGTGAGAGCACGTCCTTCTACTCCGCCATCTTGGTTCCTCCTCAATGTATGTACTTTTAAAAATATAATACAAAACACAGAAAGTAGAGCTTAAAAAATCTTGGCTAGTGGGGATGCACTAGAGAGTGAGATGGTAGTGAAACACTTATTTTTATAGTTTATATTGATATGCCAAATACTTTTCAAACATTTAATCTCAGTCCTCAAAATCACACTTCAAGGAAGGTAATAGTAACTGGTTAGGATCTTGAGAGGATCAAATAGCACCCCTCTTCTTCACCTAAGTTCTAAATAACCTGAGAAATATGAGAAAAAAGAAGAGAGAGGCAAATATCACTTTTCTTACTAAAAGCAAGTAAGTCAGATGATTTAGCTTAGCAGAAAACCCATGTGCTTCCTTCACTGAACCCATCTAATCACTTGAGTGGTGGACCTAAACAGACCTCTCAACTTGTGAGCTGTCCAAGGAAGGCTTACAACACAGAAGAGGAGTTCACTCCCAAGAAGGAATATGAAGAACCTGTGCCGAACATTCAATTTATCCTTACCAAATTTACTTATCAGTAAGTCACTTTATCTCCCTTAAGATGGAGTGATTAAAGGGGTGCAGAAAGGGCAGGAACACCTCCCTATTTGAGTCCCTCCAACTATAAAGGAAACTTCAAGAGTGGGGAAGTGTTTCCCAAGCATATTTCAATTTCACAGATGAGGAAAATGAGGCTCAGAAATTGTTGAATAATTTGGCCAAGATAACACATTTAATAAGTGGCAGAACCAGGAATCAAGGTCCAGTTAACCACCAAGTCCATCTCTTTCCATTACACTCTGCCTCTGTTGCACTTTAAAACGTTTGTGTGCAATTCCACTACTAGGAATTTAACAATATACCCCCAAAGGTGCACAAAGTTACATCTACAAGGATACTTGCTACAGCATATTTTTAGTGGAAAAAATTAAAAGCAGCCCAAATGTTCTTCAATAGGGAAGTAATTAAATATGCTGTGGCACATCCACAGGGTAGAATGATTTGCAACAATTTTATAAAAACAAGGATGATTATCTTCATATTTAAAGGGAAAAATCTATGACATATTGAAAGTAAAAAAGCATGTAACAACAGCATGTGTAGTGTGTTCCTTTATGGATAAATTTTAAAAGTGTATATTTATATATACATAGAACATTTCTATAGAAATATCAAAGAAATATAATAACAGTTAACACTAGGTGGTGGAATAAGATGTGGCCAGGATGCATTGACTTCCCACTTTAAACACTTCAGTTTATTTTCTTTCTTTTAAAAAAAATTTTTTATTGGAGTATAGTTGATTTACAATGTTGTGTTTGTTTTTGCTGTACAGCAAGGTGAATCAGTCATACAACAATACATATATACATTCTTTTTTGGATTCCTTTCCCATATAGGTCACTACAGAGTATTGAGTACAGTTCCATGTGCTACACAGTAGGTCCTTATTAGTTATCTATTTTATATATAGTAGTGTGTATACGTCAATCCCAATCTCCGAATTTCTCTTCCCATCTTCTTTCCCCCCAAGTCACCATAATTTTTTTTCTATACCTGTGACTCTATTTCTGTTTTGTAAATAAGTTCATTTGTACCTTTTTTTGGATTCCACATATAAACAATATCATATATTTATCTTTCTCTGTCTGACTTACTTCACTTAGTATGATAATCTCTAGGTCCATCCATGTTGCTGCAAATGGCATTATTTATTTCGTTTTTATGGCTGAGTAATATTCCATTGTATATATGTACCACATATTCTTTATTGATTCCTCTGTTGATGGACATTTAAGCTGGTTCCATGTCTTGGCTGTTGTAAAGAGTGCTGCAATGAACATTGGGGTGCATGTATCCTTTCAGATTATGGTTTTCTCCAGATATATGCCCAGAAGTGGGATTGCTGGATCATATGGTAGCTCTATTTTCAATTTTTTAAGGAACCTCCATACTGTTCTCCATGGTGGTTGTACCAATTTACATTCCCACCAACAGTGTAGGAGGGTTCCCTTTTCTCCACACCCTCTCCAGCATTTATTGTTTGTAGACTTTCTGATGAAGGCCATTCTGACTGGTGTGAGGTGATACCTCATTGTAGTTTTGACTTGCATTTCTCTGATAATTAGTGATGTTGAGCATCTTTTCATGTGCTTTTTGGCCATCTGTATTTCTTCTTTAGAGAAACGTCTATTTAGATCTTCTGCCCATTTTTTGATTGGGTTGTTTGGGTTTTTTTTGACATAGAGCTGCATAAGCTGTTTGTATTCTTTTTTCTTTTTTTTTGAGATATCTTTCACATACCATAAAATTCATGCATTTACAGTGTGTAATTTAATCAGTTTTTGTATATTCACAGGGTTGTGAAACCATTACCACTTATTTACTGTTAATTCCAGAACGTTTTCATCATCCTAAAAAGAAACCTTAAATTCATTAGCACTCACTTTCTATTCTCTCATATGCCCAGTCTTGGCAACCACTGATCCACTTTTTGTCTCTAAGGATTTTTGTGTTCTAGACATTTTATATAAATGGAAGTATATAATATGTGACCTTTTGTGTCTGGCTTCTTTCACTTAGTATAATGTTTTCAAGCTTCTTCCATGTTGTAGCATTATCAGTATTTCATTCCTCTTTATAGCTGAATAACATTGCAATATTACAATATTACACATACACATTGTATGTGTATATACCACATTATATTTATGCATTCATCATTAGATGGGTGTTTGGGTTGTTTGCATTCTTTTTCTATTTTAAATAATACTGCAATTATGTACAGTAATTTGCTATTGTACAAATTTTTGTGTGGACATATGTTTCCAGTTCTTTTAGGTATGTATCTAGAAATGGAATTGCTAGGTCATACAATAACCCCTGTTGAACTTTTTGAGGAACTGCCGAACTATTTTCCAAAGCAGCTTTACCATTTTATACTCACTCATTTTTAAAGGATTTTTTTGTTGGGTATAGAATTCTTGGTTGACAGGTTTTTTTCAGCACTCTGAAAATGTCGTGTCACTAACTTCTGACTTCCATGATTTCTGATGAGAAACCAGCTATTAATCTTATCAAGGATAGCTTATATGTGTTGAGTCACTTCCCTCTTGTTGTTTTCAAGATTCTCTTTGTTTTTGTCTTTAACAGTTTATGAAGTGCTTAGGGATAGATCTCTTTGAGTTTATCCTACTTATAGATTTTTTAGCTTCTTGGATATATAGATTAATATTTTTCACTGAATTTAGGAAGTTTGGGCCATTTTTCTTTCAAGTGTTCTTTTTGCCCCTTTCTGTTTCTCCTCTCCTTCTGGACTTTCATTATACATATGTTATTATGCTTCCTGATGTCACACAGGTCTCTGAGGCTCTGGGGTTTTGTTTTTTATTCTTTTCTTTCTGTTCCTCATATTGGATCATCCCAATAGTCCTATTTTTGAGTTCACTAATTCTTTTTTCTGACAGCTCAGAGTTGTTTTTCATTTCAGCTACTTTACTTTTCAACACCAGAATATCTATATTTCTTTTTAATAATCTCAGTATCTTTATTGATATTCTCTAGCTTTATTGATATTTAATGAGGCATTCTTCTTCTCCTCATGCTTTAGTTCTTTAAACATAATTTCCTTTAAGTTTTTGAACATATTTGTAAAAGCTGATTTTAATTTTTGTCTACTGTTTCCCACATTTGGCCTGTTTAGCAGTTTACATTGAATGTTTTTTCCCTGTGTATGGACCAAATTTTCTTATTTCTTTGCATATCTGGTGATTTTTCTGTCTATATTTGGGCATTTTATGTAATGGGGCAACACTTAAAATCATATTTCCATCTTCCCCAGGGTTTGTTGTTGTGGCTGTTTGCTGTTGTTTTTGTTTGTTTGCTTAGTAACTTTCCTAAACTAATTCTGTAGAGTCTGTATTCTTTGTCAACTTTAGCCAAGGGAGTTTTGCATTAGTTAGCTAATAATTAAACAGAAATTTCCTTAAATGGCTGGAGCTGAGAAGTCTCCTAGCTCTTGCCAGTGAAGTCTGTGTGTATATTTAAGAACACTTTTAATGCTCAAGCAGGAAGTTTACAACTCTGCCTTAGTCTTCACTTTCTGCTTATTCAGAGCCTCAAGATCAGCTAGTGGTGAGAACTTAAGATGGAGCCTTCTCAGGTCTTTCCCGGGCATGTACACAGCCCTGGCATGTGTGCAACTTTACATACGTGCATGGCTTTCTTGATCCTAAAGAATGTGTTGAAGCTTTTCAAGGTGCCCTATGGACAACTCATTCCCCACCTTTTCTTTTTAATTTTTTTGATCAGCTTTTTGTTAGCCCAAACTGCAATTACTGTCTCAGGCAAATGTGATGGTTAAACAATTACGACTGATTGTTTTCAACAAATACTCCTAGGAAAGAGGCTGTTTGAAATGAGAAGTCTGAGTCATGTCAAATAAAGACAAGCCTTGCAATTTGGCATTTCTAAAGAACTTCCACAAAGGTCAGATAATGACAATTCTCTAAGAAAGGTGTTTTGGGGGGAGCTCCAAGCCCATTCTGTCCCCCCAGGAGTTGCCAACATGCTGTTTTTCACTCTGCTCAGGGGACTCTTTCTCTTTAAGACTTCAGTGGAGCTTGGCAGAGGAAGATGGAAATAGGACAAATTAAAACACCACAAATCTTACTGTTCTTACTGAGATTCAGCCATTTATCTCGAATGAACATTCCTTATATTGTTGCCAGTCTTTGGCTGATTTCCAGAGTTTTGAAAATATTTATTTTGACCACTTTTGCCAATGTTTTTGTTGCTTTTATGGAGGAGCAAATTTTGGTGGTTCTTCCCTACTGTTCCTACTGATGTTGCCCTCTGTAGTATCTAAATTTTAAAAAAATCCATAAGCATGTATAAATTTTAAAATAAAGACAATACATGAAGTAAAGTGAATAAAAATATAAAATAAATGTTGGCCAAGTTCTAGAATCTTATAAACACTGTTTCTCTTCCTATGTCACTAGGGGTAGGGAGAAAATTCGAATCCCTGGAAAGGCAGCTGTACATTTATGTGTCCCAAACCCAGGGTTTCCAAGTGAAATACAGGATGCCCAGTTACAACTGAATTTCAGATAAACGTAATAATATTTTAGTAAAGTATGTCTCAAATATTGAATGGGTTATAATTATAATAAACTTTTATTGCTTATTTATCTGTAATTCAAATATAACTGAATTCTGGGGGGTTGTTTTTATTTTTGCTTTGCTAAATCTTGCAAACCTACCCAACAAACAATACAAGTTCTAGGACTGCAAGAAACAGGAAAGTCTTCCCAACTGATATTGTGGGCCTCTAGGAAGGTTCTCAGAGCATGTCTCAGTTATTAGCTGAAGCCGTGGTGGAGGTAAAAGAGTCACTGATTGCAAATTGACCTGAGGGTAGGTGAGTTTACAACTGTGGGGAAAGGGAGGAAAAATGTGAGCCAGAGAGAGAGAAAACTATCTGGGAAGTTTCATTTCTATTTTAAAATTTTCTGTCCTACTCAACTATCTTACAAGTATGTATTCCTTTGAAAAAAATTTTAAAGTTAAATTAAAAAAATTAAAGTTTGTATTAAAGTATAACATGTAGAAAAGTGCACAAATCATAAGTATACAGCTCAATAAATTCTCACAAAAGAATTTTTGAGTTTATGTGAATTGAAACTATGTTAATGTTTTAACCACATTCAAGATGGAGCATCTAGACTTTGAAAGCCTTTTTTCCCCCCTCCCACCTTTCCCAGAATCCTTACTTCCTCTTAGAGTCCTAGTTGTCTTCCCAGTCCCCAGGATTTTGCTCATCTAAACCACTGAAGTAATTTTTTTGGACCATTTTATATCAATTGTCAAATGCTGGTTTGAATCATGATCTATCTTGACATGGATGTGCTCTGTCTCCTCAATTTTACTGCAAGCTCCTTATTGTAGGAACCATTTGTGTTCATCTTTACACCCCACATCCTAGCATTGTGCTCCTAGTTCAATGAGTTTTAAATGATAATGGTAATGACTGGCATTGATGGATAATATTTAGAATTTGCTCCTTAAGTAGCCCTTGGATTGTCCAAGTTTGATTCTAGTTGAGTTGAGCAGAGAGACTTTTTCCTTAGATTCTTTTAGCCCTAGGATTGTTTTCTATTCTAATGGGACATGAGGCAGAGCCATGGGTTTGAGCTGCCCATATAATACTTCCTGCATTGTTTCCAATGCCAATCTCCCATATTCCCCCAACCTCACATGGGCAAATTGTTTCTGATGAAATAATAGGCAATTTCAAAACACTTGAGGATTATTTAGAAAGCCTTAAATCCAGAGAACCAAAAACTGTCAACCAGTTGAACCCTTGGATAATGATGGTTACAAATCTTGTTGTTTCATTTTCAAAAATGTATTGTTGCCTTTAAGACTTAACCAGAAAATCAATACAATGCAATTTGAAATGATTCCAGTAGACTTTCTCACCACAGCGTCCCAGTTCCTTTGGAAGATAAATAGCCTTAAGAAAAATACATTAAGAAATTTGTCTTGAATTTTTCAAGAGGATTCTTCCATTCTGTTTTCATACAAATTCACCCCAATTTTTATTCTATTTTTTTATTCTCAGGTCCTACATTCACATTGGTATAAAGACTATCAGGAACTGAGTTATCTCCACACCCCTCAGTTATTTGGGATTTTTAATTAAGACCAGGGCTTTACCCTAACCCTGATTATATAAAATATCTTCCCAGCATAGAGTTGGGAAGCTCAGGAATGGGCCATTTTCAGCACAGCAATGAAGAGACTGTTTGTTGTTGTTCATAATCCATTATGTGATTCCTGGACAGGAGTAATTCTCTTTCACACAGCTCCTTGCCTGGACATAACTCTCTAATCATGTTTATTTTATAAATCTAGGAGACCTTTACTTCTAGTAATAAGAAAGAACATTTTCCATAGAGTTCTACTGTTGGTTAAATCCCTCAACTCCAGTTGAAACCAAATGGGTTTTCTATAGAAAAATTGACAGAAGTTATATTTGTTTGAATCTTTTCAAGAGCAAAAATTCTTTCTACATATTCTCAAAACCTCAGGAGTCAGGCTGCTTGGATCCAAGTACATCTCTGAAACTTACCAGCTCTATGTCCTTTTGGTGAGCTACTTAATTTCTTTTGTTTCTTCCTCTATAAAAAGGGGATTATAACAGAACCAACTTCATAGAGGTGTGATGAGGATCAAAGGAAATAATGAAAGTAAAGTACTTAACACACTGCATGGCACTTAACTCAGTGAAAGCTCAACAAATGGAAGCTGTTGCTTTCACTGTGTTTGGCCTCTCATTCAAATCCATGGAGTTTTTAAAAGTTCAGAGAAATTCCACAGTTACAGAGAACTGTCGTCAAATCTTTTAAACCTCTGCCCTTAGAAATACTCATATTTCTGTTAAGGCCTTACTGTTTCACCAAATAATTTGCAGTTGTTTCTTCTCACTGGTATCCCACAAATCAGACCATCCCCTTCTCCATTTCTTATAACCAATTATGGCTAAATTCCTCCAACAGAAAGCTGGAAAGAGGGGGTAAAAGAGAATGATACCAAAATAAACAACATTTGTCCCCTTTCCAAATATTTCTGGCAACTCAAGACTAGTGTTCATACCAGTTGAACTGAGTATATTCAGAGAGATATGGGGAAATGCTTATTTTCACAATGAGTTGAAATCTTCATCTCAGTAGGATATATACACAATAAACACTATGACATTAGGGTGAGCTCTTGGTACTCTCCCAAGATTAGCCTTCATGTTGAGAGACTGAGAAGTTATTGTAAAAGCCTTTTTATCTACAACGATTCCAGGCAAGATACAACCTGGGGAGGATAGAAATACTCTGAGTCAGGGAGCAGAGAGCAACTCTTTGTATGACCACAGAAGTTAAATGCACCAACTGATTTCACTAAAAATAACTAATAAGCATTCATGGAAAATTATCCCAAACAAATACATGACAGGGCTTATGTTATATGGCCCAGCAGGCATGTGAAGTCTGTCAAGTCCTAGGGCAATCATCCCAGATGAAGAAACCAACGGTAAACTGCAGCTCTTATATAGTCATGTTTCTCAGGCAATGAGCGGTGTTGTCCATTTTGATCATAATGGGATTAATCCACTCTTCATTTCATAAAAAAAACCCAAAACTGCTAGTCAAGGGATGGCCAAGATTAAATCTGGTAAATTTTCTCTTTGGATATTTTCCAATGGATACTTTGCTCTTCACTTGCTGTCATACAAAATTTTGAGAATTCAATGGATTTGTTGGCTGTGACCTATGGAAATTTTGGGATTTATTGTTAGAAGCCAAATCAAAATATACCATAAACGCTATCCACAAGTGTGCAGTGAACAACATGTACAACGGTACCTGATGGTCCTGGGTGATTTATCTATTAGTGAGTTTGAGAGAACTGAGTATGTGTAACACAACCCCTTCCTCCTACTTATGTATTTCGGATCTGCCTTTCTGCAGAGAAATCCTTTATGTTATAAATTATACAAGAGAGCCTTTCATCTCCTGGAGGCCTGCAGACTTTTAGCTCTACCTGTGATTGAGTGGGTAAGTTTAGTTCTGGGATACGGTGTTAGAAAGTCTTCTGAAGCCACAGAGCTGAACCTCATTCTCTAAACAGCTTACTCCTTTTGGCCTCTATCTATCTTGA
Source organism: Aethalodelphis obliquidens (assembly GCF_003676395.1). Classification (NCBI taxonomy): domain Eukaryota; kingdom Metazoa; phylum Chordata; class Mammalia; order Artiodactyla; family Delphinidae; genus Aethalodelphis; species Aethalodelphis obliquidens. The sequence continues at coordinate 10,824,373 of NW_020837955.1, read as the reverse complement.
GTCTTTTTCTCAATTGATTCTGAACTTAGGCAGAGAGAAAGAGAGTACTATTTACTAACCCTTTAAAGCTCCAACCTTCATATTTATTGAGCAACTACAATATGCCAGGTTCTCTGATCACATCATCTTATTCGATTCTCTGTATGCCAGCAAGTTTTGCATTGTTATCCACATTTTACAGAAGAATTGAGGTCAGAGACATTTAGTGAGTGCCAGTAAGGGGCAACAAAGCTGGAATTTAAGCCCACAGTCTTCTGATTCTGAAGCTCATTCTCTTTCTTTCTATTCTGCGGTGGTTTCCAAACAATTTTTAGGGGCAGGGCTTATTTATTATTTTTTTTCTTTCTAAAAATGAAATGTTTCAAGCCAAACATGTGAAACAGAGAAAAGATGAGACATTCTGGTTGTCATGTGGGTGGGGTCTCAGAGCTCCATTCACCTCATTCCCCCACCCTCCATTCTCTGTGATAACCTCTAGGGGTGTCCAATGTGAGTTTTCAGAGCACAGTCTGCAAGCCATGGCCTCTCTGGATTGCTCAGAGATCTTTGTGACAAGGTTGCTCAAGCCAGGGTGCTGCCAGGAAATGGGTTATCATCCTCAGTTGTCAGTCCCAGGAACAGACACAGGGAGCTGCCCCCCAAGCAGGAGTTATTCCGGGGAACCAAATCCCTGCCCCATGTGCTCTTTGCCTTGGGCTGCTCTGGTCCTGACCTGCTAGGCTGGGAGACAGATCTGTGATGACAGTTTAGCTCTATTTGAACTGCCCCTCAGGTCAGGCTGGGCCAGTCCTTCCCAAACACAGGGAGTGCTGAAGATTTGAACAGAAAATGGCAGACAAGGAAGGGCACAGCCCTAGGAAACCCCCTCCTCAGCAGCACATGGATGGGACACGTTTCTGATGGGAAGGGGAAAAAAGCAAGGAAAAACAAATGGCTACGTGGGTACTTCTTTCCTTTTGTGCAACTGAAAGGTCTAATTTACGAATCCTGCAAACCCTACGGACTGGAGAAAATTTGGCCATATGCAAAGGTTTCCTACTGTTGCCTTGGCTGGAGAGAATGTACGTTTGGACTAATTGTCAGAGCTCAGTCATGGAGATGGTGAACGGGGTGAAGTCAGCATCGTGGCCCTACACGGGGGCAGAGCTGGCTTCAATCGCAAGATTTTCTGTGAATGTTTTTTCCCTTCATTTCCTTTTAGAGGAGAATAATTTCTTAGCCTTTCGAGTAACCAAAGTCTTTGTTCAGTAACTAAGAAACATAACTCTCTAGAAGCCTCTAATCATTACCTTTATGACTCTCACTTTAGATAGATTTTGCATTTCTTACCTCAGTTAAGCAGAGACTGCTTCCATTCCAGAAGTCGTTTGTGATTTTTAATTAACATTTTGATGGATTCTACATGCGTAAGCTCTGGATGTTTTTATTTATGCCCTGAGACACTCACTGATAAATGATGCACTTGTGTGTCCTTGTATATGCTTGGTCTGAAAATTGGCAGAGGGTTCAACTGCCCCCTTCAGGAACACGGGAGAAAAATTCAAGGATTTTCTATAGTATTAATCCCCAGAGGCAATTGATCTAGATGTTATTAATGTATAATACATTGCCCCCAAATTCAGCAGTTGAAAACAGCCATGAGTTTGTGAGTCATTTAGAAACAGTTCAGTGATCCTCACTGAGGTCTCTCGTGTGCTTGTTGTCAGATATCCCCTGAGGCTGAAGTTGTCCGAAGTTCAGCTGGGCTGGGTGTCCGGGGTGACTCACACACATGGCTGGTAGCTGATGCTGGCTGTTGACTGGAACCTCAGCGGGGACTGACCAGAAGCCTCTTTGTGGCTTCTCCAGCATAGTGGTCCCAGGTAGTCAGACTTCTTACATGGAGGCAGGGACAGGCTTCCCCAGAGCCAGCCTCCTAAGAGAACCAGGTGGAAGCAGCATGGCTTTTTCTGACTTAGCCTCTGAGCCACGTCACTTCCCCTGCATTCTATTGGTTACAATTGAGACACTAAGATAGACCCAGGTTTGAGGGGAAGGGACGTAGACCCGATGTCTTTTTTTTGTTTTTGCGGTACGCGGGCCTCTCACTGTTGCGGCCTCTCCCGTTGCGGAACACAGGCTCTGGACGCGCAGTCTCAGCGGCCATGGCTCACGGGCCCAGCCGCTCCGCGGCATGTGGAATCTTCCTGGACCGGGGCACGAACCCGTGTCCCCTGCATCGGCAGGCGGACTCTCAACAACTGCGCCACCACGGAAGCCCAGACCCCATGTCTTAATGAGAAGAGTGTCAAGGAATTTTCATTTGCTCTACACATTCTCCAGAATAACCGAGCCCAAGGAGAATTAGACTACCACTCCCCTTCACTGATCTTCCAGATAATTAAGTACTGAATTTTCTCTTTTCCCTTCTCTGTCTTATGCTAAGGAAAGACATTTTATCCAGTTTTCCTTTTTTACCTTTAAATTCTCAATTCACAGAGAAGAAAAAAAAATCTCTGCTGTTTATTCATTTATTCTTTCATGCGATAAATATTTCTTATGTGCTTGGTACTATACTGGAAGCTAGGACTGCAGAGGGGTGCCCCGTCCTCAAGGAACTTATGATGTGGCAAAGCGAAAAAGAGATTTTTGGTGATCCTGCAGCCATGTGTATGCAACTTGCAATAATAACAGCTATACCAGTTGTAAGAACAGTGTTATGGGGATTGGAAGGCAGCAGTTATCTCTTAGACTGGAGGAAGAGGGAAGGAGAGGCAGAGTTGAAGAAGCCCCATTGGGGCCAATCATTACCACAGTTTCGGGGCTAGACCATACAGGCACTTGGCTCAGAATCAGGTATTTGGGGTGGAAGAAGAAAAATGTAGATAGAGATTCGTTCTGGAATTTTTAACTTTCAGCCCTCTGTCTGGAGCTCCATCTGGGAGGGAGTAGATACTGAGAGACACTATTTGACAAGAGAAGTAAGACTCAAAGTCTAATGAAATGACAAACGATTTCAAATATACAAAAATCTGGCTTCTCCATGTCTGCTTCCACTCTGCTTTCTTAGTAAACTGAAAACAACTCAATGTGACCAGTGAAATGTTCAAAGTCAATGCTGTCCAAGCTACTGAGTGAGCATGTCTCCTTTCATTCATTCATTTACGCCATGTTTATTGAGCACCTACCATGTGCCAGAAACATGTTAACCACAGGGATGAACTGGTGAGCACAATACACCGTATCAACCTTGTTTTTGGAACCGTGGTTCTGTTTTGATCAAATGTGCTGAATTTGTGTCAAGGGAGTTGATTAACATTCAACTCAAAACCAAATAAGAGTATTTACTTCTGGAAGTGAATTCGATTTGGTTTAAATAACATCAAAACATGTCACACCCAGACAGGGTGAGAATTTGATCACCAGAACCACATGGTGAGTCCTGGGATGCTGGTGTTAATGCTGGGACCACCAAGACTTCCCAGGTCCATGGGATTCAGTGTGAATTGCCTATTTGTGCAGCAGTTTGTCAGGTTAGAATGTTGGCTTTGAATAAGAGTGCAAAGACCAGAGAGCTCAATGGTGCACCAGCACTAATCTTTCTCCCAGGGGTCATGGAGGAAACTCAGCTGGCATTAGTGGAACGCCGATGAAGACAAGATCCTTCTTAAAACGAAAGTTAACTGGGACTGTCCATGATGGATAGAACTTCACGTCATGTTCTCTAAATGTGAAAAATCTCAGTGAACAAAGAAATTCTCAATGTTAACCTCCCCTTTGTTCTTATCAAAATAATGATTCCCTCTTCCTTTTGTAAGCAGTGTATCTTCATGTATTTTCAGATGTATATTTTACATTGTTTGCTACAATGGTTTCCAAAATGTGTATTCAAATCCTTCTTCAAAGGTGTGTTTACCTGTGAGCAGAAAAGCCTCCCTTTGCTCTAGATGCTAAAACAGTCTTTGGAAAAGTGGAGTCAGTAGGGAAAACCGGAGTTTACTCACGTATAAAGAGAAAATATAAAACTGATGTATTAAGAACTGAGGTGTGGGACTTCCCTGGTGGTGCAGTGGTTAAGAATCCTCCTGCCAGTGCAGGGGACATGGGTTCGAGCCCTGGTCCAGGAAAATTCCACATGCTGTGGAGCAACTAAGTCTGTGAGCCACAACTACTGAAGCCTATGTGCCCTAGTGCCCGTACTCCTCAAGAGAAGCCACCGCAATGAGAAGCCCGCTCACCGCAACTAGAGAAACCCCCTGCACAGCAATGAAAACCAACACAGCCAAAATAAATAAATCAATAAAATAAATTTATATATATAAAAAAAAGAGGGCTTCCCTGGTGGTGCAGTGGTTGAGAGTCCCCCTGCCGAAGCAGGGGACACGGGTTCGTGCCCCGGTCCGGGAAGATCCCACATGCCGCAGAGTGGCTGGGCCCGTGAGCCATGGCCGCTGAGCTTGCGCGTCCAGAGCCTGTGCTCCGCAACGGGAGAGGCCACAACAGTGAGAGGCACCGCAAGAAAAAAAAAATGAGGTGTGGTAGTTCCTGTCTTCTGCTGGTGGTCAACTCCTTCATTTCTTCCTATATGCAGCTCTTCTGTGTTTTGTAATGGCAAAAGCCATATTTCAAAATTTGAGTCTGCAGGCTTCAGTCAAATTGTCACCTGTTGGACCTCAGGTCCCTGACCATGTGCCTGCAGAGACTATAGAATTAGAGATCCTGGAAGGAAAATTATAGGAAAAATGATAGGAAAATTGGGGATATTGGTACATGCTGGTTATTTCTTACAGCCTTTCAGGAGGGGATCATCTGAGGGGCAAGTTTGGATGAGAAGTACCATACCTGAATGTGGAAAGGGGAGAAATTAGGGTTTTGCTAATACAGACTCTTTCTGCCTCTAACCTGCAATCTAAGTTGACTTAAAGTCCCATCATTTGGAGATTTTTCAAGGTTAGAGATTCTAATTTTGTTCAACCCCCCCCCAAAGAAAAAGGTAAAGAAGGAAGAAATTTAGCAGAAGCTAAGACTGATAGGGTTGGAATAAAAGCAAATCTGATTCCCCACACTTCCCCTTAATATCTCTCTTCAAATGTTCTCTACAAGCCAAGAGGCACAGTCTAGCTTAGACGCTCTTGGGAAGGCTGGGATTCCAGGTGGCACCCATTCCTTTCTCTGCTCGACTCCCCCTTTCACAGTGTGGCTGTGTATCAAGTGCCTCAAGTTGAAGGTCATTAAACTTTAGGCTGGAGGGTGGGCAGAGCACAGAGAAGCCTGATGGGGAGACAGGGCCTATGGGACTCAAAGACCTCATTCAGACAAGATTCTTGGCCATTATCGGTTCCTGGAATTGACAGAAGTGAATTCCTAACTTGACTCATGAAAGTCCAGAACCTTCAAGCCCTAAGGTGGTCCCGTGGCCATGGATTTATACCTGCAGGAAGTAAGCTGCTAAACCCGGCAGCCTCCAGGAGGGCATCTTCTTCAATGCTCACCTCAGAGGTGACCATGGGGCCCAGGAGGCAAGGGAGGTCCTCCAGGAGAGCAAACCCAGGGATGCCTAGATTGGCTGGGTCATGGGAATGGTACTTGCAATTCCTGTCCTACAGGAAATAATATGAACTACGGATCAGTGATGACAGTCACTTTTATGAATGGGAGTTTTATTGGATTTATCTTTTTTCTTCTTGATGAGACTTTAGGTTATTTTCACTCATGGAGGGACTATGTGTATTTCATGGAAGTATGAGCATGTTTTGAGGTGGAACACGGTGTGCGTGGATGTGGGAAAGCCACAGAGGTGGTTGTGGAAGACGACAGTTAGACAGCTGTGAGCCCGATGAGCCTTCTCCTTCTCTTCCTTGCCAGCAGAACCATTGTTTCGTTTGAAGATGACTCAGGCAAGGGGCTGCTATCCCTAATGTTAGGGATAAACACTGCTGTTATGTGTTAAGTATGGTAATCCCATTCCTTCCACTGTTACTTGGCTTTACCAATGGGTCTGAATTTAATTCTGGCTGATGAGGAGTGGTGGGGTTCTGCGGAAAGGAAAGAAATTGAGAGAGAGAGTGTGCACAAGAGAGCTTCTTTTGCAGCTGGAAGCTGTTATTTCTTGATTTGACTCCTGGAATGACTTCTGTCTCCTTGGATGTATGGGGTGCCCTCCTGTGGACAGTCTGATACAGAAAGAACCTAGGTCCTTGTTGGTGTCATTGACCCAATTCAACAGAGCTCTAGTGATGGAAAATAAGAAATTCTTCTTATTTGTTAAACCAGTTGAACTGGCGTTTGTAATGATCTGTATTGTAATTCCCATGGAGCATAAAGAAGGAAACCTACAGGTGTTGATGGAAATTATATTCTGAATCTGTATCTCAGGACTGGTGAGGAAAGGTCTGATGGAAGAGCCCTGTGGATAAATTACTGTTAGCTTGCTTGGTAAAAATTAGAAGAATGGTGTTGTCTTCCAGAAATTATTATACAAATTGCAAGAAAGTGTTATTTGTCTTTTGAGTCATTGTATGCTATTTGCTGAAATAAACAATATATGGTCTGATTAGGTTTTAGGAAGGGTAACTTTTGAGGAGAGCTGTGCCGTGTTTTTCTTTTTTTATATGGTATTTATTTATTTTAACATCTGTATTGGAGTATAATTGCTTTACAATGGTGTCTTAGTTTCTGCTATAAAACAAAGTGAATCAGCTATACATATACATATATCCCCATATCTCCTCCATCTTACGTCTCCCTCCCACCCTTCCTATCCCACCCTTCTAGGTGGACACAAAGCACTGAGCTGATCTCCCTGTGCTATGTGGCTGCTTCCCATTAGCTATCTATCCATTTTACATTTGATAGTGTATATATGTCCATGCCACTCTCTCACTTTGTCCCAGCTTACCCTTCTCCCTTCCCATGTCCTCAAGTCCATTCTCTATGTCTGTGTCTTTATTCCTGTCCAGCCACTAGGTTCTTCAGAATCCCCCTCCCATTTTTTTTAAGATTCCATATATATATATGTTAGCAAACGGAACTTGTTTTTCTCTTTCTGACTTATTTCACTCTGTATGACAGTGTCTGGGTCCATCCACCTCACTACAAATAACTCAGTTTCATTTCTTTTTATGGCTGAGTAATATTCCATTGTATATATGTGCCACATCTTCTTTATCCATTCATCTTAAATGGACACTTAGGTTGCTTCCATGTCCTGGCTATTGTAAATAGAGCTGCAGTGAACATTGTGGTACATGACTCTTTTTGAATTATGGTTTTCTCAGGGTATATGCCCAGTAGTGGGATTGCTGGGTCATATGGTAGTTCTACTTTTAGTTTTATAAGGAACCTCCATACTGTTCTCCATAGTGGCTGTATCAATTTACATTCCCACCAACAGTGCAAGAGGGTTCCCTTTTCTCCACACCCTCTCCAGCATTTATTGTTTGTAGATTTTTTGATGATGGCCATTCTGACTGGTGTGAGGTGATACCTCATTGTAGTTTTGATGTGCATTTCTCTAATGATTAGTGATGTTGAGCATCCTTTCATGTGTTTGTTGGCAATCTGTATATCTTCTTTGGAGAAATGTCTGTTTAGGTCTTCTGCCCATTTTTGGATTGGGTTGTTTTTTTTTTTTTTTTGATGTTTAGCTGCATGAGCTGCTTGTATATTTTGGAGATGAATCCTTTGTCAGTTGCTTCGTTTGCAAATATTTTCTCCCATTCTGAGGGTTGTCTTTTCATCTTTATGGTTTCCTTTGCTGTGCAAAAGCTTTTCAGTTTCATCAGGTCCCATTTGTTTATTTTTGTTTTTATTTCCATTTCTCTAGGAGGTGGATCAAAAATGATCTTGCTGTGATTTATGTCATAGAGTGTTCTGTTTTCCTCTAAGAGTTTTATAGTGTCTGGCCTTACATGTAGGTCTTTAATCCATTTTGAGTTTATTTTTGTGTATGGTGTTAGGGAGTGTTCTAATTTCATTCTTTTACATGTAGCTGTCCAGTTTCCCAGTACTTATCGAAGATGCTGTCTTTTCTCCATTGTTTATTCTTGCCTCCTTTATCAAAGATAAGGTGACCATATGTGTGTGGGTTTATCTCTGGGCTTTCTATCCTTTTCCATTGATCTATATTTCTGTTTTTGTGCCAGTACCATACTGTCTTGATTACTGTAGCTTTGTAGTATAGTCTGAAGTCAGGCAGCCTGATTCCTCCAGCTCCGTTTTTCTTTCTCAAGATTGCTTTGGCTATTCGGTTTCTTTTGTGTTTCCATACAAATTGTGAAATTTTTTGTTCTAGCTCTCTGAAAATTGCCAGTGGTAGTTTGATAGGGATTGCATTGAATCTGTAGATTGCTTTGGGGAGTATAGTCATTTTCACAGTGTTGATTCTTCCAATCCAGGAACATGGTATATCTCTCAATCTGTTTGTATCATCTTTAATTTCTTTCATCAGTGTCGTATAGTTTTCTGCATACAGGTCTTTTTTGTCCTTAGGTAGGTTTATTCCTGGGTGTTTTATTCTTTTTGTTGCAATTGTAAATGTGAGTGTTTCCTTCATTTCTCTTTCACATTTTTCATCATTAGTGTATAGGAATGCAAGAGATTTCTGTGCACTAATTTTGTATCCTGCTACTTTACCAAATTCATTGATTAGCTCTAGTAGTTTTCTGGCAGAATCTTTAGGATTCTGTATGTATAGTATCATGTCATCTGCAAACAGTGACAGTTTTACTTCATCTTTCTGATTCGGATTCCTTTTATTTCTTCTCAGATTGCCGTGGCTAAAACTTCCAAAACTATGTTGAAAACTAGTGGTGAGTGTGGGCAACCTTGTCTTGTTCCTGATATTAGTGGAAATGGTTTCACTTTTTCACCATTGAGAATGATGTTGGCTGTGCATTTGTCATATATGGCCTTTAGTATGTTGAAGTAAGTTCCCTCTATGCCTACTTTCTGTAGGGTTTTTATCATAAAGGGGTGTTGAGTTTTGTCGAAAGCTTTTTCTGAAACTTTTGAGATGACCATATGGTTTTTGTCCTTCAATTTGTTAATATGGTTTATCACATTGATTAATTTGCACGTAATGAAGAACCCCTGCATTCCTGGGATAAACCCCACTTGATCATAGTATATGATCCTTTTAATGTGCTGTTGGATTCTGTATGCTAGTATTTTGTTGAGGATTTTTGCATCTATGTTCATCAGTGATATTGGCCTGTAGTTTTCTCTTTTTGTGACATCTTTGTCTGGTTTTGGTATCAGGGTGATGGTGGCCTCGTAGAATGAGTCTGGGAGTGTTCTTCCCTCTGCTATATTTTGGAAGAGTTTGAGAAAGGTAGGTGTTAGCTCTTCTCTAAAGTTTGATAGAATTCACCTGTGAATCCATCTGGTCCTGGGCTTTCGTTCATTGGAAGATTTTTAATCACAGTTTCAATTTCAGTGCTTGTGACTGGTCTGTTTATATTTTCTATTTCTTCCCGGTTCAGTCTCGGAAGGTTGTGCTTTTCTAAGAATTGGTCCATTTCTTCCAGGTTGTCTATTTTATTGGCATATTGTTTCTTGTAGTAATCTCTCATGATCATTTGTATTTCTGCAGTGTCAGTTGTTACTTCTCCTTTTTCATTTGTAATTCTATTGATTTGAGTCTTCTCCCTTTTTTTTTTTGATGAGTCTGGCTAATGGTTTATCAATTTTGTTTCTCTTCTCAAAGAACCAGCTTTATTTTTATTGATCTTTGCTATCATTTCCTTCATTTCTTTTTCATTTATTTCTGATCTGACCTTTATGATTTCTTTCCATATGCTAATTTTGTGGGGGGTTTTTTTGTTCTTCTTTCTCTAATTGCTTTAGGTTTAAGGTTAGGTTGTTTATTTGAGATGTTTCTTGTCTTGAGATAGGATTGTATTGCTATATACTTCCCTCTTAGAACTCTTTTGCTGCATCCCACTGGTCATGTTTTCATTTTCATTTGTTTCTAGGTATTTTTTGATTTCCTCTTTGATATCTCCAGTGATCTCTTGGTTATTTAGTAGTGTATTGTTTAGCCTCCATGTGTCTGTATTTTTTTACAGTTTTTTTTCCTGTAATTTATATCTAGTCTCATAGCATTGTGGTTAGAAAAGATACTTGATATGATTTCAGTTTTCTTAAATTTACCAAGGCTTGATTTGTGACCCAAGATATGATCTATCCTGGAGAATGTTCCATGAGCACTTGAGAAGAAAGTGTATTCTGTTACTTTTGGATGGAATGTCCTATAAATATCAGTTAAGTCCATCTTGTTTAATGTATCATTTAAAGCTTGTTTCCTTATTTATTTTCATTTTGGATGATCTGTCCATTGGTGACAGTGGGGTTTAAAATTCCATACTATTATTGTGTTACTGTCGATTTCCCCTTTTATGGCTGTTAGCATTTGCCTTATGTATTGAGGTGCTCCTGTGTTGGGTGCATAAATATTTACAATTGTTATATCTTCTTCTTGGATCGATTCCTTGATCATTATGTAATGTCCTTCTTTGTCTCTTATAATAGTCTTTGTTTTTAAGTCTATTTTGTCTGACATGAGAATTGCTACTCCAGCTTTCTTTTGGTTTCCAATTTGCATGGAATATCTTTTTCCGTCCCCTCACTTTCAGTCTGTATGTGTCCCTAGGTCTAAAGTAGGTCTCTTGTATACAGCATATATACACTTTTGAGTCATTTAATGCTATTTGCTGAAATAAACAATATATGGTCTGATTAGGTTGTTGGAAGGGTGACTTTTGAGGAGAGATATGCCATGTTTTTCTTTTAAAAGTCCTGTTCTGAGCAAGGATAGGAGGCAGGTCATTTGTTGTTTTTCTTTCTTCATAAGAAAGAAGAAGCCTGTGTGTCCTCACTTGAACTGAAGTGTATAATAATCTCAGTGAAACTTCCAACATCAGAAGAGCAATTTCTCTCTTCTGCAAACTTCCAGGCAGCTTGCCTAAATTAGGTCTTTGGCCTTCAGTATCAATAGATCATCAGGAGAACAAACAGCTACTTCTGTTAGGTCCTCAGTACTGAGTTCCAGCCTTACTTTACCTAAGTAAAAATAAGATTTAAAATACAAAGCTGGGTTACTCCTCAGCAATGAGAATGAACTGCAACCACATGCAATAACATGGATGCCTCTCACAAGTGAGAATAAAAGCCAGACACAAAAGAGAACATGCTGTATGATTCCTTCAAGTACAAAACCAAGCAAAACTAATCTCTGATGTCAGAAATCAGGAGACTGGCTGCCCTCAGGTGGGGCAATATGCCTCTGGCAGGGGGTGCCTGAATTGGCCCCTGGGCTGTGGGAAATGTTCTCATTCTTTTTTTTTTTTTAATGAAGTATGGTTGATTTACAGTGTTTTGTTAATTTCTGCTATACAACAAAGTGACTCAGTTATACACATATATTCGTTTTCAGTCTTTTCCGTTACGGTTTATCACAGGATGTTGAAGGAAATGCTCTCATTCTTGATCTGGGTGTTGGTTACACCACTGTATGTATTTTCTGAAAAATCATGATTTATCAGTGTTTGGATTTGTGTGTGTGTGTTATAATTCAATACAAGTTTTGCTTAAAAAAATTACAAAACTGACCCGTAGAGGGGATATCTACTGAAATTCACATGTTTAAGAAAGACATAGAAGCAGCAGAGAATGGAAAGTTAGAACAATTGCTTCATTTCTCTTGTGTATTCATTTTAATCACCTGAAAGCTCTTCACATGCCTGTTCTGGTCAGGGCTGTGGTTACAAGTGATAGACCAGAATCCCAAATAGCTTCATGTCAAAGGGGAATGAGTTGAGTAACAAAATCAAGGGGAATATTTTTGAAAGACCAAGACTGGGAAAGAGCAGGGGGGCAGATGGGTCTCAGGAATAACTAAAGCCAGGTTCTCAAAGAGCATGAGGATCCTCTCCCTCTCCTCTGCTGCTCTGTGTGTTGTCAGCTATCTTCTCTTTCCTTACAGACTGGATCACTCTACATGGCCAGAAACATGCTCGAACTTGTGCTGTGCATGTTCCAGCTTTAGTCACCAGAGGGAGACTCTCAGTGTGAAATTTTAAAAATCCCAAGCAAAGAAGTCCATAAGCCCACCTTTGGAAAAACTAACTGTGGTTAGGCTGGTGGGTCGTGTAAAAAGAACAAACATATATGTATATATCCACTCACCTGAGAAACATGGGTGGGATGGGTGGCAGTTTCTAGAAAAACAAGTATAGTAAGCGTTGGGCAGAAAATCCTGTAAATCTCCACTATAACCACTAGTCTATTGTTTTCATAGTAAAATGGAATTTCTATAAAGAAAAACTAAGAATATAGAATTAGTTATTAAATATTCAAATAGCATTGTATGTTCGCAAATATTTTCCATTCTTTCCAGCAACTTTGTTGGGGAGGTTAGCACAGGCTGGATGTGGCTGTGATTTTCTTGTTGACGTTTCTGCCAGAGGGACCCTTATTCTTCAGGATTCCTAAGCATTAGAGACTCTCCTGTGTGTCAAAGGTGGAGGCAGATTCTAGATTCTTCCTCTGGTTTCCTCTTAACTAGAAACTGTTTGAAATCTGCCGTCATCTCAACCTATTTACACAAACCCTAACATTTAAGAACAGTTTCTTTTCTCAGAATTAGCTAGGAAATGTTTCCAAAAATCTCTAGTACACCCTTTCTGTGTTAAAAATAGCACGTGCAGGTATGTGATTATAAAGATTGGGGTCAGACAAATGTGGCTTTAAGTCCTGGTTCCCCACTTGCTGTGTCACTAGCAATGTATTCATTCTTGCCAAACCTGTTTCCGCGTGCTCAAAATGGGGATAATACCAGAACCTACACCATAAATTGTTTTGAGGATCAAGTAAGGTTGTTCAGAGGATTTACACATAGACTCCCTGCACTTGGCCAGGCACACAGGAAGTGCTCAATCAGTGTCAGCTATCATGTGATCTTAGTGTCGCTATAACTCTACGTCTCTCTGAAGGCCCTGGTATCCTGCATCTTGTTTGTGTATGTGCCGGGCCTATTAGGTCACACGCTCCTTAGGGCAGGGCTGAGACTTGCCTATTTTTCTAATGCAGTAGCCTGATGCCTCCGTAAACGTTTGTGCAATAAATGTTTGCTGAATTGAATGTGTGTGTGGGTGTGGGTGTGAAACATTTAGTGGTCTTTGGTTCATTGGTTCACTCAAGAACCCAGCAGCTCTGCAGAAGGACTTGGCAGGCCAACGAGGTCAGAGTCACCCGAGCTGTTCCACCTCAGGCCACACAGGCATCTGCACCTTGGAAGACAGGAACCTGGCACTTTCTTTTCACAGGCTTATCTGGTTGTCGGAGGTGATGGTAATGGTGGGAATGGGACTTGAGCTGTGGCAATCAAGAGCACTGGGCTAGTAAAGCAATTATACTCCAATAAAGATGTTTAAAAAAAAAAAAAGCACTGGGCCTCATTAAAGAACTTGAGCCTTGAGTGTGCATTAGAATCCCCTAGAGGGTTTGGTAAAACACAGACTCCTGGGCCCCACGTCAGTAGGTCTGGGGTGGGCCTGAGAATGTGCATTTCTAACAAGTTTCCAGGTGATTCTGACGTTGCTGGCCCGGGACCACACTTTGAGAGCCACAGGGCTCTGAAAGCGACGCTTCTTGAGCCTGGCTCCACGTTAGAGCCCCCTTGGAAGCCCCAGCAGAGGCGGATAAATCAGAATCTCTGGGCCGTGTGTCCCAGGCTGTATTTCAGCTCTCTGGATGATTCCAATGCGCACCCAGAGTTCAGAACCACTGCGTCACATTAACCAAGGCAAGTGAAAAACGTGAGGGGTAGAGAGAGGGGCTTGGAGGGAAACTTAGACCTATGGTGTATAAACCAAAGTTCCTATATGTCAATGAGCCAGTCGTGATCAGTACTAACTGCCCAATAGCAAAAGAAGCCCCCATAGCTTTATGGGGGCTCAGGTGTTGAAAGCCAGGAAATTGTTCTATTAAGCTTCCAAAATGTGCTGGGCCCATACAGCTGTGGAGGGAGTTACCGGTGAAGATACTTGAGTGTAATTTGGGAGCTCCTATGTCGGCTGCAGTTACCACTGACCGTCAGTGGAGACGGACGGAGCTCTGGCCAGGCCTAGTGCACTCCTTCCAGACTCTGCTAAAGCAGGGGCAGCTCGAGCACAGAGATGTGAAGTATTGGCCTGATGTCCCGTGAAATTCCCCGCACAAGCCTGGTTTTCTAGACGCTGTCTGAAAACGTAGCAATTCTGTTGCTTGGTAAGTTTTTCTCCCCCGCTTTTCTGTTGGGAAGTTTCCAAGTATATTTTTTGATGAAAATTTATCTCTCATTAATTCATAACAGCCTGCATTTAGGGAGCGGTTACATTTGTCGAGGTACTTTTCATGCATTAATTAAACTTCTAAAAGCCTGTGAATTAGGTACTTTTATTTATTATTCCAGTTTTATAGGAAATAAAAGCACCAAGTGTTTAAGTCACATGCCAAGATCACCTACTTAGCAAGTAGCAAAACCAAGATTCAGATGCAGGTTCTGGCTCCAGAGGCTTTTAGCATTCCAGCAGTGCTCACAGTGGTGTGGCCTGGGGACCTCTGGGGTCTTAGAGACCCCTGCAGGGGGTCTATGAAATCGAAACTATTTCATAATAAGACTAAGATGTTATTACATTTCACTCTCATTCTCACAGAGGAATTTTCTGGAGAATATATGATGGGTGATGAGATCATCACTCTGTATGGGTACTTGTGTATTCTTGTGTTTTAAATTTTTCTCCATGTAAATTTCTAATATGATAAATATTGATAGATATAACCCACATAAACAAAAGCTCCTTGGAGTTCTCAATACTTTTAAGAGTTGTAGTGGCGTCCTAAGGGCAAGAAGTTTGAGAACTGGTACTACCTCTGTGGTGAATGATATTGAACTCATGAAGCGCCAACCTGGAGGGGCTTTGGGTATCACCCAGCCCAGCTCAATCACTTTACAGATGAGGAGACCAAAGTCCAGGTTTCTTGTGCTTTGCCAAGAGGTCACACAAGAGGCAACACCAGAACTAGCACTGCACCAGCTTCTATACTTTTTGATTCTGTTAAAAGAGAAACTTTTTGATTCTGTTAAAAGAGAAACTGAGGCATATTAAAAATTAAGAGTTTATTTGAGCAAACATCAGTTCGAATCAGGCAGCATCCAATCTAGCAGATAGAAAGGAGTTCCAAGGAGCTGGGAAAAAATGAATTTTATATGCATAAGGGAGCAGGACCAAGGAATAGGCAAAAAAGCAGGTTGGTATCACAAGATTACTTTCTTTTAGGGGGGGTGCAGGGGTCTATCAGGCAGACTACCTAACTAGTGCTGATCTGGTGAGTCCTGTTTGACTGGTTTAAGATTCCATGTCTGGGAGAGCCAAAACTGTAAGTTAAGTCTCAGTTTGATGATGTGGGCCTTAGCGTAAGTGACTCCATTTGGGGGCCTGTGGTCTTGTTTTGAACAGTTCCCACCGAGGGGCTTGACACAAGGAGACTACGGCCATCCTTTCTCACAGGTGTTCCCAGATTCCCAGAGGATGCTGGGCACCCTGCTTCTGCACATGCTCACATTGAAGCTGACCCCCCCCTGGTGGTTTTGGAATCTCCCCCTAATGTTCACTGGGCTCACACAAAGCTCTCCTTCAAAGCAACCATTTTTTTTTTTCTCAGAACATTTCAAATGGAATAAATATACAGCAATCAGCATGGAGTGGCAATCAGCAATCAGCTCCCTATTCATTCCAGCTGGTGACCCAGAGGTGCCCTGTGCCATGTGAAAGCAGCCAGGGGACAGGGACACCAAGTGGGAGGCCTGGCCTCATCATTACCTGCTGTAAACAGCCTGTCAGAGTTCTCTCTTTTGAGGGTACAGATCCCTGAGAGATTTCTGGGATGAGGTTTCTCATTCTTTCCGAAGTAAAGGAGGCTGGCAGAGTTAAACCAGGAAGGAGAGAGCCTCAGTCTTAAGAGATGGAGGTGCTTATCTCAGCTGGGGTTAATGAGAAGGATTTTCGAGCACTCTTCTGAGTTGTCAAACCTCATTCTTGCAGGCCCCACCACTAAAGGTGGCGGGTTGCATCCTCTTGTCTTCACTCTCAGTGTCTGTCTACTTCCTCCTGACTTGCCCCCAACAAAGGCGACAGGACTATTGCAGGCTGATGGCACCCCCTGGAGGCCAGTGTGCGCAACTGTGGTCTTGACCACCATCTTCAGGGACTAGTGCCCAGGTCAGATCCCTTGCCTGGTCTGTCTCTTCCTGAGTATATTACACACACACACACACACACACACACACACACACACTTTCATATATGGATGCACATCAATAACAAAGCACCCAGAGGCATGCATACCCCTTCTTCATCCCTTGAACCATCTCAACTTTTAACCAGTTATCTCAGGGGAAAATACAATTCCATTTCCCTCTATTCATTCCATTTGTATTGCCCAAATTTAACTCTAATCACATCTGACAAGACTCACAGTGGTGTTAGTGAAATTACTAAGGGAAAGAAATGCCACTGGCTTTGAAGTGAAATTGAGTGCAGACATGCAGGGCCTGAATAACCACCTCAGTACATAGGACTGAGGGATTTCCTTGGCCATGGGACTTGAAGGGCTAGAATTGAGACAGTATGGGGAAAACCAGGACAATTGATCACTGTACTCCCAGCACCTGGGGGTGGCCTAGGGCTGTTGCTCTCCTGGGGACTTTCTCCTCCGTGCAATCAGGAGGATTGCAAGAGCTCTGAGAGGAGAGAAAAGAGAAAATAAACAGCTCTTACAAGTTATTGACATTTGGGGGACACTCATGCTCTCACAGACATTTAGGCAGGTGTATACAGTGTACTGAGTTAGATTTCATGCTGGCCTAGCATGGGTTCCACTTTTCACTCATAGTAAAATTCCTTAAATAACAACAACAATCCAGAATTTTTGCCAAAGAAACGTTAATTTTCATTTATGTACATTTTCTGTAATTTCTTATTACTCGAAACAGCTGATGCATCTCCTAAAAGCTAAAAAGTAATGGCTACCTTTTTATAAAAAATGATACAACTGACGTAGAATATGATAATAGCTTCAGGTGCACAACGTAATGACTGCCTATCTATATATATTGTGAAATGATCACTACAGTAAAGCTGATTAACACCCATCACCACACATAGTTACAAATGTTTTCTTGTGTTGAGAACTTTTAAGATCTACTCGCTTAGCAATTTTCAAATATACAATACAGTATTATTTACAATTGTCACCGTGCTGAACATTACCTCCCCAGGAGTCTTAAATTTTATAACTGGAAGTTTGTACATTCTGACCACCTTCACACATTTTGCCTGTCCCCAACGCCCCACGTCTGGCAGCCACCAATCTCTTCTCTGTATCTATGAGTTCCAGTTTTTATTGGTTTTGTTTGTTTCTATAGTTTCCACATATAAGTGAGAACATATGGTATTTGTCTTTCTCTGTCTGGCATATTTTACTAGCATAATGTCCTCAAGGTCAGTACATGCCGTTGCGAATAGCAAGCTTTCCTTCTTTTTATGGATGAATAATATTTCATTGTATATATACCACATTTTCTTTTTTTAATTGAAATAAAATTAATTTTCAATATTCAGGGGTACAACGCAGTGATTCAATATTTTATAGATTATACATCATTTAAAGTTATTATAAAATAATGGCTATATTTCCCTCTGCTGTACAATGTATCCTTGCTGCTTATTTATTTTATACATAGTAGTTTGTGTCTCTTAATCCCACACACCTATCGTCCCACTCCCTTTTCCCTCTCCCCACTGGTAACCACTAGTTTGTTCTCTATATCTGAGTCTGTTTCTGTTTTTTTCTATATACATTTGTTTTATTTTTTAGATTCTACATATAACTGATAACAGAGTATTTGTCTTTCTTTGTCTGACTTACTTCACTAGCATAATATCCTCTAGGTCTTTCCACATTGTTGCAAATGGCAGAATTTCATTCTTTTTATGGTTAATATTCATTGTCTATATACACCACATCTTCTTTATCCATTCATCTGTTGATGGGCACGTAGGCTGCTTCCATATCTTGGCTATTGTAAATAACGTTGCTGTGAACACTGGGGTGCATGTATCTTTTTGAATTAGTGTTTTCATTTTCTTCAGATGTATACTCAGCAGTGAAATTGCTAGCTCATAGGCTAGTTCAATTTTTAGTTTTTTGAGAACCTCCGTACTGTTTTCCATAGCAGTTGCACTAATTTACAATCCCTCCAATGGTGTACTAGGGAGCCTTTTTTTTCACTTGCTCACCAACATTTGATATTTACTGATCTTTTGATGATAGCCATTTGACAGGTGGGAAGTGGTATCTCATTGTGGTTTTGATTTGCATTTCTCTGACTAGCAATGTTGCGAATTTTTCATGTGCCTATGGGCCATCTGTATATCTTCTTTGGAAAAATGTCTGTTCAGGTCTTCTGCCTGTTTTTTTAAATTGGGTTGTTTGTTTTTTGATGTTGAGTTGTACAAACTGTTAACATATTGTGGTTATTAACCCCTTATCTGTCATATCATTTGCAAATATTTTCCCCCATCCAGTATGTTGTCTTTTCATTTTACTTATGGTTTCCTTTGCTGTGCAAAAGCTTTTAAGGTTAATAGGTCCCATTTGTTTATTTTTGCTTTTATTTTTTTTGCCTTAGGAAATAAGTCCAAAAAAATGTTGTTACGCATATATATGGAATCTTAAAAAAAAAAATGGTTCTGATGAACGTAGGCATAGGAGAGGAATAAAAACACAGACATAGAGAATGGACTTGAGGACACAGGGAGGGGGAAGGGTAAGCTGAGATGCAGTGAGAGAGTAGCATTGACATATATATGCTACCAAATGTAAAATAGATAGCTAGAGAGAAGCAGCTGCATCACACGGGGAGATCATCACCATGCTTTGTGACCACCTAGAGAGGTGGGATAGGGAGGGTGGGAGGGGGAGGCTCAAGAGGGAGGGGATATGGGGATATATGTATACATATAGCTGATTCACTTTGTTATACAGCAGAAACTAACACAGCATTGTAAAGCAATTATACTTCAATAAAGATGTAAAAAAAATGTTGATACGATTTATGTCAGAGTTTTCTGCCTATATTCTCTTCTGGGAGTTTTATGGTTTCAGTTCTCACATTAGGTCTTTAATCTATTTTGAGTTTACTTTTGTATACGGTGTGAGGAAATGTTCTAATCTCATTAGTTTACATGTAGCTGTTCAGTTTTCCCATCATCACTTACTGAAGAGACTGACTTTTCTGCATTGTGCATTCTTGCCTCCTTTGTTGGAGATTAATTAACCATAAATGTGTGGGTTTATTTTGGGGCTGTGTGTTCTGTTCCACTGATCTATGTGTCTGTTTTTCATGTCAGTACCATGCTCTTTTCATTACTGTAAATTTGTAGTACAGTCTGAAGTCAGGGAGGGTGATACTTCCAGCTTTGTTCTTTGTGCTCAAGATTGCTTTGGCAATTCTAGGTTTTTTGTGGTTCTATATAAATTTTAGGATTATTTGTTCTACTTTTGTGAAAAAATGTCTGGGTATTTTTTTTTTTTTGGAATCAACGCATTTGTTTATTTTTATTTCCATTATTCTAGGAGGTGGATCAGAAAAGATCTTGCTGTGATTTATATAAAAGAGTGTTCTTCCTATGTTTTTCTCTAAGAGTTTTATAGTGTCTGGTCTTACATTTAGGTCTCGAATCCATTTTGAGTTTATTTTTGTGTATGGTGTTAGGGAGTGTTCTAATTTCATTCCTTTACAGGTAGCTGTCCAGTTTTCCCAGCACCACTTATTGAAGAGACTGTTTTTTCTCCATTGTATATCCTTGCCTACTTTGTCATAGATTTGTTGACCATAGGTGTATTGGTTTATCTCTGGGCTTTCTATCTTGTTCCATTGATCTATGTTTCTGTTTTTGTGACATTACCATATTGTCTTGATTACTGTATCTTTGTAATATAGTCCTAAGTCAGGGAGTCTGATTCCTCCAGCTCCACTTTTTCCCCTCAAGACTGCTTTGGCTATTTGGGGTCTTTTGTGTCTCCATACAAATTTTAAGATTTTTTGTTTTAGTTCTGTAAAAAATGCCACTGGTAATTTGATAGGGATTGCATTGAATCTGTAGATTGCTTTGGGTAGTATAGTCATTTTCACAGTATTGATTCTTCCAATCCAAGAACATGGTATATCTCTCCATCTGTTGGTATCATCTTTAATTTCTTTCATCAGTGTCTTATAGTTTTCTGCATACAGGTCTTTTGTCTCCCTAGGTAGCTTTATTCCTAGGTATTTTATTCCTTTTGTTGCAATGGTAAATGGGAGTGATTCCTTCATTTCTCTTTCAGATTTTTCATCATTAGTGTATAGGAATGCAAGAGATTTCTGTGCATTAATTTTATATCCTGCAACTTTACCAAATTCATTGGTTAGCTCTAGTAGTTTTCTGGTGGCGTCTTTAGGATTCTTTATGTATAGTATCATGTCTTCTGCAAACAGTGACAGTTTTACTTCTTTTTTTCCCATTTGTACTCCTTTTATTTCTTTTTCTTCTCTGATAGCCGTGGCTAGGACTTCCAAAACTATGTTGAATAATAGTGGTGAGAGTAGACATCCTTGTCTCATTCCTGATCTTAGTGGAAATGCTTTCAGTTTTTCACCATTGAGAATGATGTTTGCTGTGGGTTTGTCTTACATGGCCTTTATTATGTTGAGGTAGGTTCCCTCTATGCCCACTTTCTGGAGAGTTTTTTTTTATCATAAATAGGTGTTGAATTTTGTCACAAGATTTTTCTGCATCTATTGAGATGATCATATGGTTTTTATTCTTCAGTTTGTTAATATGGTGTATCACATTGATTGATTTGCATATATTGAAGAATCCTTGCATCCCTGGGATAAATCCCACTTGATCATGGTGTATGATCCTTTTAATGTGTTGTTGGATTCTGTTTGCTAGTATTATGTTGAGGATTTTTGCATCTGTATTCATCAGTGATAGGTCTGTAATTTTCTTTTTTTGTAGTATCTTTGTCTGGTTTTGGTATCAGGGTGATGGTGGCCTCATAGAATGAGTTTGGGAGTGTTCCGTCCTCCACAATTTTTTGGAAGAGTTTGAGAAGGATGGGTGTTAGCTCTTCTCTAACTGTTTGATAGAATTCACCTGTGAAGCCATCTGGTCCTGGACTTTTTGTTGTTGGAAGATTTTTAAACACAGTTTCAATTTCATAACTTGTGATTGGTCTGTTCATATTTTCTATTTCTTCCTGGTTCAGTCTTGGAAGGTTATACCTTTCTAAGAATTTGTCCATTTCTTCCAGGTTGTCCATTTTATTGCCATAGAGTTGCTTGTAGTAGTCTCTTAGGATGCTTTGTATTTCTGCGGTGTCTTTTGTAACTTCTCCTTTTTCATTTCTAATTTTATTGATTTGAGTCCTCTCCCTCTTTTTCTTGATAAGTCTG
Organism: Aethalodelphis obliquidens; assembly: GCF_003676395.1. NCBI lineage: Eukaryota > Metazoa > Chordata > Mammalia > Artiodactyla > Delphinidae > Aethalodelphis > Aethalodelphis obliquidens. Next base: position 10,802,850 of record NW_020837955.1, on the reverse strand, counting down.
ACTAATGGTTTATCAATTTTGTTTATCTCTTCAAAGAATCAGCTTTTAGTTTTATTGATCTTTGCTATTGTTTTCTTTGTTTCTATTGCATTTATTTGTGCTCTGATCTTTATGATTTCTTTCCTTCTGCTAACTTTAGGTTTTGTTTGTTCTTCTTCTCTAGTTCCTTTAGGTGTAAGGCTAGATTCTTTATTTGAGATTTTTCTTGTTTCTTGAGGTAGGTTTGTATAGCTATAAACTTCCCTCTTAGAACTGCTTTTGCTGCATCCCATAGGTTTTGGATCATCATTTTTTCATTGTCATTTGTCTCTTGGTATTTTTTGATTTCCTCTTTGATTTATTCAGTGATCTCTTGGTTATTTAGTAACGTACTGTTTAGCCTCCATTTGTTTGCGTTTTTTACGTTTTTTTCCCCTGTAATTCATTTCTAACCTCATAGTGTTGTGGTCAGAAAAGATGCTTGATATAATTTCAATTTTCTAAAATTTACTGAGGCTTGATTTGTGACCCAAGATTTCATCTATCCTGGAGAATGTTCCATGCACACTTGAGAAGAAAGTGTAATCTGCTGTTTTTGGATGGAATGTCCTATAAATATCAATTAAATCTATCTAGTCTATTGTGTCATTTAAAGCTTGTTTCCTTATTTATTTTCAATTTGAATAATCTGTCCATTGGTATAAGTGAGGTGTTAAAGTCCTCCACTATTATTGTGTTACTGTCGATTTCCTCTTTTAGAGCTGTTAGCAGTTGCCTTATGTATTGAGGTGCTCCTATGTTGGGTGCATATATGTTTATAATTGTTATATCTTCTTGGATTGATCTCTTGATCATTATGTAGTGTCCGTCCTTGTCTCTTGTAACATTCTTTATTTTAAAGTCTATTTTATCTGATATGAGTATTGCTACTCCTGCTTTCTTTTGATTTCCATTTGCATGGAATATCTTTTTCCATCCCCTCATTTTCAGTCTGTATGTGTCCCTAGGTCTGAAGTGGGTCTCTTGTAGATAGCATATATATGGGTCTTGTTTTTGTATCCATTCAGCAAGCTTGTGTCTTTTGGTTGGAGCTTTTAATCCATTCACGAGTAAGGTAATTATCAATATGTATATTCTATGACCATTTTCTTTATTGTTTTGGGTTTGTTTCTGTAGGTTGTTTTCTTCTCTTGTGTTTCCCACTTAGAGAAATTCCTTTAACATTTGTTGTAGAGCTGGTTTGGTGGTGCTGAATTCTCTTAGCTTTTGCTTGTCTGTAAAGCTTTTGACTTCTCCATCAAATCTGAATGAGATCCTTGCCAGATAGAGTAATCTTGGTTGTAAGTTCTTCCCTTTCATCACTTTAAGTATACCATGTCACTGCCTTCTGGCTTGTAGAGTTTCTGTTGAGAAGTCAGCTGTTAACCTTACGGGAATTCCCTTGTATGTTATTTGTCGTTTTTCTCTGGCTGCTTTCAATAATTTTTCTTTGTCTTTAATTTTTGCCAATTTGATTACTGTGTGTCTTGGCATGTTTCTCCTTGGCTTTATCCTGCATGGGACTCACTGTGCTTCCTGGACTTGGGTGGCTATTTCCTTTCCCATGTTAGGGAAGTTTTTGACTATAATCTCCTCAAATATTTTCTCGGGCCTTTTCTCTCTCTCTTCTCCTTCTGGGACCCCTATAATGTGAATGTTGTTGTGTTTATGTTGTCCCAGAGGTCTCCTAGGCTGTCTTCATTTCCTTTCATTGTTTTTCCTTTTTTCTGTTCTGCAGCAGTGAATTAAACCATTCTGTCCTCCAGGTCACTTATCCGTTCTTCTGCCTCAGTTATTCTGTTATTGATTCCTTCTAGTGTAGTTTTCATTTCAGTTATTTTGTTGTTCATCTCTGTTTGTTTGTTCTTTAATTCTTCTAGGTCTTTGTTAAACATTTCTTGCATCTTCTCGATCTTTGCCTCCATTCTTTTTCCGAGGTTCTGGATCATCTTCACTATCATTATTCTGAATTCTTTTTCTGGAAGGTTGCCTATCTCCACTTTGTTTAGTCGTTTTTCTGGGGTTTTATCTTGTTCCTTCATCTAGTACATAGCCCTCTGCCTTTTCATCTTGTCTATCTTTCTGTGAATGTGGTTTTTGTTCCACAAGCTGCAGCACTGTAGTTCCACTTGCTTCTGCTGTCTGCCCTCTGGTGGATGAGGCCATCTAAGAGGCTTGTACAAGTTTCCTCTCTGGGGTATTTTTATGGGGATTGCATTAAATCTGTTGATTGCTTTGGGCACTGTGGACATTTTAACAATAGTGATTCTTCCAATCCAAGAACATAGAATATCTTCCTATTTCTTTGTATCACTTTCAAATTCCTTCATCAGTGTTTTATAGATTTCAGAGGCTAGGTCTTTCACCTCCTTGATTAAGTTTATTCCTAGGTATTCTTTTTGATACGATTGTAAATGGGATTGTTTCCTTAGTTTCTCTTTCTGATAGTTAATTGTTAGTGTATAGAAAAGCAACAGATTTCTGTATATTAATCTTGTATCCTGCAAATTTACTGAATTCATTTATTCTAATACTTTTTTTTTTTTTTTTTTGGTGGGGACTTTAGGATTTTCTATATGTAGTATCATGTCATTTGCAAATAGTGACAGTTTTACTTCTTCCCCTCCAATTTGAATGTCTTTTATTTCTTTTCTGATTGCTTGTGGCTAGGACTTCCAATACTATTTTAAAAAGAATTGGCAAGAGTGGGCATCCTTGTTGTGTTCCTGATCTTAGAGGAAAAGCCTTCAGGTTTTCACTTTTGACTATGATGATAGCTGTGGGCTTGTCATAAATGTCTTTTGTTATGTTGAGATATGTTCCCTCTATACCCACTCTGATGAGGGTTTTTATCATGAATGAATGTTGAATTTTGCCAAATGCTTTTTCTGCATCTATTGAGATGATGGTGTAATTTTTATCCTTCCTCTTGTTAATGTGGTGTATCATGTTGATTTGCAAAAATTGAAACATCCTTGCATGCCTGGAATAAATCCCACTTGATCATAGTGTATGATCCTTTTTATATATTATTGATTTGCTTTGCTATTATTTTGTTAAGAATTTTTGCATCTATGTTCATCAGAGATATTGGCTTATTTTCTTTCCTTGTACTGTCTTTGTCTGGTTTTGGTATCAGAGTTATGGTGGCCTTGTAGAATGAATTTGGGAGTGTTCCAACCCCTTCAGTTTTTTGGAATAGTTTGAGAAGGATAGGTATTAGCTCTTATTTATATGTTTGGTAGAATTACTCTGTGAAGCTGTCTGGTCTTGGACTTTTGTTTGCTGGACCTTTTTTTAAATTACAAATTCAATTTCACTACTAATGCTCAGTCATTTCAGATTGTCTGCTCCTGATTCAGTTTTGGAAGATTGTATTCTTCTGAGTCATGTGGTAGCTCTATTTTTTAATTTTTTGAGGGACCTCCATATTGTTTTCCATAGTGACTACACCAATTTGCATTCCCACCAACAGTTTACATGGGTCCCTTTTTTTTCACTTCTTAGCCAACACTTGTTATTTCTTGTCTTTCTGAGAAAAGCCATTCTGAAATTCTGATAGGTGTGAGGTGATATCTCATTGTGGTTTTGATTTGCATTTCCCTGATGATCAGTGATGTTGAGCACACTTTCATGTACCTGTTTGCCATCTGTATGTCTTCTTCAGAAAACAGCTATTCAGACCCTCTACCTTTTTATTTGGATTATTATTATTACTATTTTTTTTTTGCTCTTGAATCATAAGTGTTCTTTGTATATTTTAGATATTAACCCCTTATCAGGTATTGATTTGCAAGTGTTTTCTCCCATTTGGAAGGCTGCCTTTTCATTTTATTGATGGTTTCCTTTGCTGTGCAGAAGTTTTTAGCTTGCTGTAGTCCCACTTGTTTATTTTTCCTTTTGTTGCCTTTGTTCTTGATGTCAAATCCAAACAATCATCACCAAGACTGATGTCAAATTGCTTACTGCCTGTGTTTTCTTCTAGGAGTTTTATGGTTTCAGGTCTTACATTCAAGTCTTTTATCCATTTCAAGAGTTCCGTCCATTTTGAGCTAATTTTTGTGTATGGTGTAAGATAGTGGTCCACTTTCATTCTTTTTCATGTGGCTGTCTAATTTTCTTACCATCATTTATCGAAGAGACTGTCCTTTCCCCATCCCTGGCTTATAATTGTGTATTCTTGAATACACAATCCACATTGTATGTTCATTGTATGTTCTTTGTTGTAAGTTAATTGACATATAAGTGTGGGTTTATTTCTGAGCTTTCTATTCTGTTTCATTAATCTATGTATCTGTTTTGATTACTGTATCTTTGTAATATAGTTTGAAGTCAGAAAGTATCATGCCTCCAACTTTGTTTTTCTTTCTCAAGATTGTTTGGAATATTTGAGATCTTTTGTCATTCCATACAAATTTTAGGATTCTTTGTTCTATTTCTGTAAAAAATGTCATTGGAATTTTGATAGGAATTGCACTGTGTCTGTAGATTTGGTTAATGACTAACTTTTACTGAGCACTTTTATGTACTCCTCTGAGCAACACTGTCTTTTCATTATACCCAACTGATTGAAAAAGAAAAAGAAAAAAGTAAAGTGAGCCTTAGAGAGGCAGATAAGTTGCCCAAATGGCAACTGGCAGAGAAAGATTAGTACCACATCTCTGTGACCACAAAACCTGTGCTCTTAACCACAAATATTGGGTTTGTTTTGCATATGATCTCTTACCTTATCAAAACACATTGCTTAACATTTTATAAGCATCTCCCCCCATTTCCATTTCAATAATATTTTCACAGTTTACAATTCCTCCCCCTCCAGTTTCTTTCCTGTGACTTCAAATTTCGTTCTCTGATAAAGTTCAAATGTTCCCTGTAAATTTCCCAGTCTGCCGGGGGAGATCAGATTTGATCTACCATCATACCTTGGGCTGATTTTTATCGAGGACCATTGGAGAGAAGTCCCAAGTGCTGGCTGACCCTCATGGGGAGAGAAATGATTTCCTGAGAAAGATTCCAAGGGACCTATGGGGCAATGTTAGCTACAGCACTTGGAGAAAACTATAGATTGTTTCCTTTCTGAATTTACTTTTTATCCCTTTATGTTTATGTATTTACTGATCCTTGAAATAAATTCAAACAATATAGAACAGAATGAAGCTAAAAGTGAAAATTTCTCTCTTGCTTCCTCCCCACTTCAAACCACATGCCTTATTTTATTATTCTATAAATATTCCCCTTAAAATAAAATTTAATCACATCCTTCTGTATTCAATACTTCTAAGATGTATTTTTAAATTTATTTTATTTATTTTTGGCTGTGTTAGGTCTTCGTTGCTGCAGGCAGGCTTTCTCTAGTTGCGATGAGCGGGGGTTACTCTTCATTGCAGTATGCGGGCTTCTCATTGCAGTGGCTTATTTTGTTGTAGAGCGTGGGCTCTAGGTGTGCGGGCTTCAGTAGTTGTGGCGTGCAGGTCAGTAGTTGTGGTTTGCGAGCTCTAGAGTGCAGGCTCAGTAATTGTGGTGCACGGGCTTAGTTGCTCTGCAGCATATGGGATCTTCCTGGACCAGGGCTCGAACCTGTGTCCCCTGCATTGGCAGGTGGATTCTTAACCACTGTGCCACCAGGGAAGTCCCCTAAGATGTATTCTTGTAAACTTATTTTTTAAGGAATATTTAACTTTCACCCACACTGGATGTGATCACATTAAGTTGCTGTCACAGGAAAAGATGCTGGAAAGACAGTAGATTTCTCTTTTATGAATAAAGATCACAGGTATAAAATAATCAGATACTGAGCTGGAAGTTCTTTAGGCTGTTAGCATTTTATTTGCATTGGCTTCTAGCAGTTAAGTTAACAAATTACATTTTCCCCCACCTCTCAATAGGGATCAAGTGTGTCTGCATTCTTCCATTAAGAATTCATTGAGTATCTTTCTGGTTGGCAATGACCAGACTATGCACTGACATCTCAAATAGCCTGTTGATGTAGGAAGGAAAAAACCAAACCACAGAAGTTATAGATTATATAACTGTGACGTGCAAGAAGTGAGGATTCCCAAACCCAGAACCATTAAGTTTAGGTGATATGGACAAACATACTCCCTCCTTCCCTTCCCCCGTTGCCCAAAGGTGGAAACCCCTAAGTTTTAGGATTCTTTGGCTTTGGCTTGACGAATTTCCCTTTCTGCACTGTGGCTTCTCAACTTTAGGAGCACTGCAATGAGGAAAAGGAGAGACAGCCCATGTGTCCTTGAGATCATGTATCTCCTTTACACTGCTATGTGTTCTGCAGTAAAGCAAAAGGGAAGTTAAAAAGAAACAGTACCACAAAATACAGTTCAGTACGTATTTTTGCAGATCTTTTCCTAGGCTATAATCTATTATACTTTTGTGGTTTTGTTCAGTTCTTTTAACCTGCTTAAACTATTTGGTGGTTAAACAGTCGTGACCTTTCCATTACTGAACATGTGATGTGACAGCACATTCTTCCTTGTTTATTCATTGCGTTCTGCTTTAGCTCCTGTTTTTTGAATGGATGCACTTTATTTCATTTTCAAGGTTTCTCTTAAAACCACCAGTTCTTTGTCATTCGAAGCTTTATCACTTGAAAACATTGAACCTGCTGGGCTTTTCTACACTCATTAGTGGAGGACCTTGTGGGTTTTCAACTCATTTGCTGTGAGAATCAATGATGTGGATAAGAGGCCAACCTTGATTCAGGGCCTATGATGTGGATACAGAAAATTTCAGATTCCTCAGCACCCAACCAATTTCCCAGATAAGGACACACAGCAGGAGGGGATGTGGAAGACATCTTTTGTTAATTTTGTTAAAATGGCATTTTCTTTTAAAAATAGATCCATCATGAGAATTCCCTGGCGGTCCATCGGTTAGGACTACGTGCTTTCACTGCCGGGGATTCGATCCCTGGTCAGGGAACTGCAAGCTGCGTGACATGGCCTAAAATAAAAAAGATCCATCATTTATTAAAAATATACACTGAGCACTTACTGTGTGTCAGGCACTGTTCTGACAAGGGAGTCTGGCAACAAGAAAAGATGGACAAAGTCCCTGACCACATGTAATTTACATCCTAGTGAGGGGGACAGATAGTAAACAAACAAGTAAATGAATTACCTATATTGTTGGAGTTTTAAAGTTAGAAATATCACGTGCCTTTGTCACAAGTTCAGGTAATGCAGAGGAGTCTAAGGCAAGAAAAGAGTTTACCTTCCCAAGGTCCCTCCAGCTCTTTCCTCACAGGTTACCACTGTTACAATTTAATGTGTATCCTTCCAGATTTTTCACCATGCTTTTACAAACATATACTCATATATCAGTTGTGGAAGAGGGATCATAATGTACATATTGTGCTTCAACTTTTTCCCTTTTAAATTAAGGTGTGCAACTCTCCTCATCAGAGCATGCAGATCTACTGCATTCTTTACAGTGCCATAGTATGGGTTTATTAATCCAGTTCTCTATTTGTGGACATTTATATTGTTTCTCTTTTCTCATCATTATAAAAATGCTGCAGCGAATATTCTTTTGTATGATATCATTTGCAATGATAACATTTCTATAAGCTAGAATCCTTCAGCTGGGATGTCTAGAGCAAAGGGCATGCATATCATTAGATTGATTTTTCTGATAGTGAAGTCATTTGAAAGTCACATAGGAGTGAAAAAGGGAAGGAGGGGTGAAGAGTCGTAAAAACGAAGTACCAGGAAAAGTAGCTCTTAGTGAAGAGTGCAAACAGAACAAGATGGGAGTATAATTGACCACAGAATGTAACTGGCCAATCTCTTTGTCAGCCCTCTCGTGAATTCCCCATAAATTCCACAGTTGGCCGAGTTATCTGATCTGAGCACCATGAAATGAGTACCATGAAATGAGTGTCAGATGGTTCTCATTCGGTGCTATTTGTCCTCAGTCAGACTCTGTTTTATGGAAGCCCTGTAGGCATTGTCAAATTCAAACCACCAAACATGTATTGAATTCTTCCATACATTACATTGAATTTATTTAATTCAATCATTCAGTTAATGTTCCCGGAGTGCCTGCAATGTGTCAGGCACTGTGCTGGGCCTCTTAAGGGAGGGCTAACCAGGTCATGGAAGTCGGGAAAGATTTCTCTGAAGGGTCTCCAGAGTTTAGCTGGGCAGGTAAATTGGGTAAATTAGGTAATGATGGCTAAGTTGAGTGAAAAGTTGTCTGAAGTTACTTAAGTAAAGGAAAGACATAAGCAAAGGCTCAGTAATGGGGAGAAACTAGCAAGGACAAGGGGTAGAAGAAAGCCAGGTGGGTCTGGGTGGAACTTCTATATCATGACTGATACTGTGATTTATAATAAGAAATATGTATTTGGTTTTCACCCCCAAGAGCCCCTAAAACCCTTGGAATTTCCTAAGTGATAAACGTGATAAGGGTGTCTTAATGTTTATAACAAACCCCTTTTAACCACACCTGAGTTTATATTAATGAAATGACTTTTGGAAAGCATCTAAGGATGGGAGCTGGTTGCCAGGGAAACAAACTGTGTGATTAGAGGGTTGGAAATTTCAGTCCTCTCTGACCTCCAGGGAGAAGAGAAGGGCTAGAGGTTGAATTGATCACCAATGGCCAGTGATTTAATCAATAATGCCTATGTGATGAAACCTCTATAAAAACTCAGAAGTATGAGGTTCAGAGAGCTTCCATGTTGGTGAAGACCTGAAGGCTTAGGGAAAGTGGCCTGCTCAGAGAAGGCATGGAAACTCCATGCCCTTTTCCTCTACCTTGCCCTATGCATCTCTTCCATATGGCTGTCCCTTAGTTATATCCTTTCATAATAATCTAGTAATCTAGTAAGTAAGATGTTTCTCTGAGTCCTGTGAGTCACTCTAGCAAATTAATCAAACCCCAAAAGGGGGACTTTGGAACCTCCAATCTGTAGCCAGTCAGTCAGAAGCACAGGTGACCACTATCTCCAGATAGATAGTGTCAGAGTTTAGTTAAATGGTAGGACACCCAGCTGGTGCCACAGAGAATGTGTTGTTGTGGGAACCCACCCACATTGGAATTGGGTGCCGAATTATTAACGACCAAGCATGAGGCAAGATGAGGCTGGAGAGACGGGCAGAGCCCAGAACGTGAAGATCCTCATAGATCATGTTAAGGATTTTGATCTATCCAGGGAACAATGGGAAGCCTTTAAAAGGCTCTGAGCAAGGGAGGGGAGCTGTGGGAGGCTAGAGGATGTGATGACATATTCAGATTGGCGATTTGAAAATATTTTTCTGGAAACAGCATAGAGAATGGGCATGAGGGTGTGTGTGTGGTGAAAGCCCATGTTGGGAACCAGATAAAAGGCTTTTACAGACATCCAGTTAAGAGAATATGGTAGATTAGACTAGGGTGGTGGTAGACAAGATGTAAGCTTCCTGAAGAAATATTAAGGAGATAAAGAGACAGTGCTTGGTGGATTGGATGAGGATTAAGAAGAGGATTGTATCAAGAATGACCCCAGGGTTTTAGGTATGGGCAACTGCATGGATGGTGAACCATTCACTGAGGCTGGGGGCGCTGGGAAGGACTATTTGGGGAGTGGGTATCTTAAATTCTGCTTTGAGAATGTTTAGTTTGAGATGTCTTTGAAACAGCCAAGAAGGGTTTCCCAGTGGGCTGTGGGCCGTTTGGCTCGGGAGTTCAGAGGAGTGATGGTGTTTGGAGAGATCAATCTGTAGGTCCTCTGAATAGACGTGGTCATTGAAGCTTTGTGCCTGGGTGAGATCTCCCAGGGAAGAGAGCACAGGGCCAAGTCTGGGGGAATGTCTACCATTAAAGATGCAGCAGAAGAGGGAAGCATTTGCATGATCTTGAGAGTAAATGCCTCCTTAAATTTTGTACCCTAGACATTTCACTTGCCTCCACTTAGTCCCTTCCCTGCTGGCCAGAGAGGAATAACTTGAATCAGGAGAGAGTTGTGTCATGAAAGCCAGAAGAATTTTTTTGAGAAAGAAGCAATGGTCACCATTGTTGAATTCTGCTAAGGGGGGAGATAAGTTGGGCATGGAAAATACTGTTTGGATTTATCTGTGTCCTGTGGAAGATGGAGAGATGGCTCTGCTGAAGATCACCTCATCTTGGCTTTGCATTGTTTTATAGATTCCACTCCCCTCTCCCTGTGCCCCGCCCTCTCTTCACTATTCCGCACTGAGCAGACCTGATGGCCTACATCCCTTCTCCTAGAGCAACCTTCAACCAGTCCTGCACCTTGATATTTTATATTTCCTTTTCTGAGAGGGGCTCTTCACTTAATTTATCACAAATATACCCCTACTGCTATTGAAATTGTTTGATATTTCTCAGTAGCTGAGAAGTCTGTGGTACGTGTTGGGCTCTCCTTTTCAGAATAATGAATGCCAGGAAGATGCTTTGGCATGCGTGACCCAGAACAGTGCCGGGCACATAGAAGATGAACAGTTGTTGCTTATTAGAAGTGATGGTGGTTAAAGGCATAAGTTCTGGAATCTGACAGACTTGGGTTCAAACCCCATCCCTGACAGTCACTAGCTATGTGACTTCAGGCAAGTTACTTAACCTCTCTGAGCTAGTTTCCTCATCTACAAAATGGGAACCATAACCAGACCTGGTTTATTATGAGGATTAATGAGATAATCCTCAGGTTATCTGGACCCACTGGAAGCCACCTGAGCCTAAGATGGAGACTGACTGGTCAGGATCCTTAGGGAGCCAGGGCCTCCCCAAACTACCCCACCCAACAGAAGCAAGGGAAGGGGTACAGCGGTCTGTCTGTCTGGACACTCACTTGGGGTGATCTGGGGTATGTGACTACAACCAAGCAGCATCCCCTTCTCTAGTTTCCCAGGGAAGAGACCAAGATCCTCCACAGCCCCTCCCTCCAGCATCCTGTGGCCTGAGAGCCCCAGTTAGATGGCATGTTCCTCTTCCCTAATTCTTTTTCACTCGATTGGTTATTGAATTTTTCAAAAAGTTTCTTAAAAGACCAAAAAGGAAAAAAAAAGTCTTGTATTTCGGAGCTGGTGCATGCAGGGTCTTTTAAAAGTCAGGCCCAGGGCAGGGGCCCCTCTTGCCCGAGTCTAGGGATGACGGTGGTACTGCAGACGTTCTTCCACTAAGGACAGTATCTGTGAGTTCATAGTATAGAAGGGTTGCTGCCCATATTGTTCATTGAGGTTTCTCTTTTCTCCTCGAGCACTGCCACGGGCCAGGCCCATGTAGAGCTGAATCACACAGACTGGCTTGTGTGCTCAGGGAGCTTGCAGCGTGGCTGGGAAGACAGATGCTACACACACAACTGCAGTTGAGATGAGTGTCACAAGAATGGGGACGTACAGGGTGAAGTATCCAAGGCAGGACCAGAGAGGGGAAGTGACTTGCCCAAGGTCACACAGCTGGGGAATGGCTGAACTGGGAGTGAAGCCCTCCTTGGCTCCACTCCTGGATTTCTGCTCATTTTTCCGTCACCACTCCATATAACCTGGAGCTCCGGGTCTGCCTCGGTTGGAAACCCCCAGTGGCAGCTCCAAGACGCTCTTCAGTGAGCACATTTCTAACAGCCAGAGAGAGACACTGTCCTTGGGCTGATTCCATCTCCCTTCTTGGTCTGCCCAAATGGGAGAACTTCCCAGAACACTCCCTCCAGCCCTCTAGCTGCTGATCACCCAACTGCTTCCCAGTGGGGAGCTTGAGAAATCAAGGCAGCTGGATGCTGGTAGGTTGTACTGACCAGCCCAGAACAGCTGGTACCAACTTCACAGGCAGGCGGCCGAGCCTCCGGCATTGTAGGATCTACAGCGCCCAATGCTGGTTTCGCTTCCTCCTTCTCAGGCCCTGGCTGGGTCACTCTGTCCTCGCTCAGAGAGTCAGCGGCTGAATTGGACTCCGGTGGTTCAGACAGGACTTCACTCTCCCTCCCTTCAGCCCAGCCCTCATCTCTCAGGGGGCAGCTGTTTTGGAAAAGTCTGGCCAGGGCTGGTGCCGGGGCCTCAGTCTCTCAGTCTGGGTTGGATGCTGCAAGGCGGAGGGCAGGCGGATCTCTTCAATCTGCTGGCATCATCAGGAGCTGTGTTGTGGCTGACAGGCTGAGTGCCATCTTGTCTCTGGACAGGGTGACCAGGGAGAGAGCCATGGTGGAGGGAAGGCAGAGAGAGGAGTCTGCTCAGACCCAGTGATCAGAAACCACCCAGGCTTCTGGTCACCTGGTGCACTCTCCTTCACAGTTTCCAAGAAATACTGCAGGAGATAAGGAGGGAGCGTTTATGCAGAGTGAACTGAGCTGCGCACACCCTTCCTCAAGGCGGAGAGGTGGAGGGTGCTGACCCCTCCACCTACTTCGGGGGGGGCGGGGCTTCAACAGCACCCCAGGAAGGCTTGGTATCCGATACTGCAGCTGTGGGGACACTGGCCTGGAGTCAATACACCCGCAAGAATTTAGAGGCCAGAGGCTATGCCTCTCAGCCTGGAGCCATTGGGGAGGGCAGAGGGCGAGAGGGCCTGCGGGGCTGTTAAAAACACAGACTCGTCCTTGACTGTGGGTCAGTGCTACGTGGCCTATAGGGGGTCCTGTAAGGGACCTGCAGCAAGAGTATCAGCAGGGAGCCACTTAAATGGACCCTGTACAAGACGACAGCCTGTGGAAGAGGAAGCCCCTTGCAGTAAGAGGCTGTGGGCTGTAGCGCTGGCATAGAAGGTCAGGGGCACCAGGAACAGCCCACGGACACAGGCACGGCTCCTGGCAAGGAGAGTGATGGTTGAAGGTTCTGGAGGGGACCCTCCAAAGAACCCAGAAAGAGTACTGCGAGAGAGGGGGCTCTGAGCATCAGTCAGGTCCAGACTGCTTGGAGCTAGCTTACAAGCTGCTCTGCTGTTCTCAGATTCCCCTCCTTCCCCACCAAGTATGTACCCAAATCAGGGAAGGAGGGACCACCACCCTCTAGTTGTGGAAAGCAGGTAACCCTTTACTGGGCCCTAGTTAGGAACAGGGAAGAAGTGTAACCTTGCAATAAAATAGTGAGTAATTGATCGGTATACTGAACTGGACTTTCTGATTTCTCAGTTGAGACCATATTTTGTGATTTAAAGTGTGCTGAGAAAGTTCCGGGGCTACTGATGTTTTCATCCAGTGGAAGGGGGCTGTGAGAGGCACAGGTTCAAGAAGTAGGTGTGTTAATTACATCTCGTGAGTTTTGCTGGTTTAGTGTCACATTTACATGAGGGTCTCGGTCACCATTGAGGAGATAATATGTAATTCACCCCTCCATGAATCAGGGGGAGACCCCTTGCTAGAGCCCTTACTGGAGTCTGGGGCCGCATTGCTCCCATGCCCGTGACAGGACAGGGCTGTGTAAAGGGCTATGGGGAAGGAGCGGGCAAGGACCACCTCTGGGTGGGAGGAGAGCAACAGCTCCTGAGGACGGCATCCTGCATCCTGAGCCAGGGGGTGGGGCCGGGCCTCTAGTGGGGAGGAGGTGCCTGGCGGGGAAAAGGTGGGTGCTTAGCAGAGCAGCGGGGTCCGTGGGAGCCCTGGTTGCCAGGCTTTTCAGGATCCTTTTCTCCCATCCAAACCTCCTCCCGCTGCTCCGGCCACCCTCCCCACTCCGGGCTTCCTAAGGAAGTGCTGGGAGTTTGGGTGCAGCTGTTCCTCTCAGTTTCGTGGCTTCTTCCCACCCTCTTGGTCTGAATTCCCCACCCCCATCCAGAGCTTCACCTGTGACCTAAAAACTTAGGTTTCATTAAATTTAGGCCCATTGCAGCCGGGGTGGAGGTGATATGTGCAAAGAAACCCTCTTCTCTTCATCGCCAGTTAGGTTCATCTTGAGGTCCATGGCTCTGGTCTGGGACCCTGGTGCTTTTTCTTACCTGGGCTACTGTTCTAGGCTTTTAGCCTGTTCCCATGTCTATTCTAGCTTCTATGCTTTACCATCTATTCTCCACAAGGCTCCCCGTGTGATCATTTAAACACGTAAACAGGATGTTGTCAAGCTCCTGTGTAAAACCCTCCCATTGTGCTCAGAATAAAATAGAAGGTTTTCAAGGGGACCTAAGAGTGTCTAAATGACCCAGCCCCTTGCCTTCTTCTCCAGAATACTCTCCCATTCTTCTCTTGTCACCCCTCCCCTCTCCACCTCCCGCAGGTGGCTGGGCAGCATGGAGTTCTCCCTGCTCTTACTCGTTCTCAGGAATACTGTCTCCTGGCCAGCTGCAGCTTCTCTCTCATCTCCACTTAATGCCATTTTCTCAGAAAGGTCTGGACCTCCTACTCTTTCCCATAGAATTTATTTTCTTCAGACAACTTACCCCTCTTTTTATTATGTATTTCTGGTCTTTGTTTAACGTGTATCTCTTTCCCATACTGGAAGCTCAGTTAGCGTAAGGGTGAAATCTGTTCGGCTCACCACTTTCATCCCCAGAGTCTCACACAGCTCCTGGTATACAGTGGGTGCTCAAAACAACATTTGACCACAGTCATCTTAGGCACATACTGGCTGCCAAATGTTTATCCTCTGTGCGATCCATCCTGGAGCAGCCAGAAGGCCTGAGCATAAGCTTCTCTAGAGCTCTCAGCTCTCAGATGCAAAGAGCCAGGGCCCCTGAGAACAGACTCGCCCTAGGGAATAGACAGGCCCACAGAGAAGATCCAAATACATGTCTGGTAATTGCAAGTTATTTAGATCACTTTCTCATCATTAAAATTGGGCTAAGAGTGCCTACCTCACAGGTCTGTTTGTTTTTTTTTAATTTTATTGATGTATACTTGATTTACAATGTTGTGTTAATTTCTGCTGTAAAGTGACTCATTTATACATATATATTCTTTTTCATATTCTTTTCCATTATGGTTTATCACAGGATATTGAATATAGTTCCCTGTGCTGTACAATAGGGCCTTGTTGTTTATTCGGTCTATATGTAACAATCTGCTCATCCCAAACTTCCAATCCTTCCCTCTCCCCCACCACCTCCTTGGCAATCAGAAGTCTGTTCTCTATATCTGTGAGTCTGTTTCTGTTTTGTTCATTTGTTTCATATTTTAGATTCCATATACATGTAATATCATGGTATTTGTCTTTCCCTTTCTGACTTACTTTGCTTAGTATGATAATCTCTAGGTCCATCCATGTTGCTGCAAATGGCATTATTTTGTTCTTTTTATGGTTGAGTAATATTCCTTTATATATATATATATATATAGTGGAATATATTTTATATATATCTCACATCTTTATCCATTCATCTGTTAATGGACATTTAGGTTGTTTCCATGTCTTGGTTATTGTAAATAGCACAGGAGTGCCCGTATCTTTTCAAATTATAGTTTTGTCTGGATATATGCCCAGGAGTGGGATTGCTGGATCATATGGCAACTCTATTTTTAGTTTTCTGAGGAACCTCTATACTGTTTTCCATAGTGGCTGCACCAATTTGCATTCCCACCAACAGTGTAAGAGGGTTCCCTTTTTTCCACACCCTCTCCAGCATTTATTATTGGTAGACTTTTTAATGATGGCCAATTCTGACCGGTGTGAGGTGATACCTCACTGTAGTTTTGATGTGCATTTCTCTAATGATTAGTGATGTTGAGCATCTTTTCATGTGCCTATTGTCCATCTGTGTATCTTCTTTGGAGAAATGTCTATTTAGGTCTTCTGTCCATTTTTCCATTGGGTTGTTTTTTTGTTATTGAATTGTATGAGCTGTTTGTATATTTTGGAAATTAAGCCCTCATCAGTCGAATCATTTGTAAATATTTTCTCCTATCCTGTAGGTTGTCTTTTCGTTTTGCTGTGCAAAAGCTTCTAAGTTTGATTAGGTCCCATTTGTTTATTTTTGCTCTTATCTCACTGGTCTGTTCTCATGATTAAATGGGTGAGAGTAAGGGAAGGTGAGAGTAAGGAAGACATTTGTAAAGTATGTGCTAGACCCTGTGCCGCATCCTTTACATATTATTAGTACATTCAGTGGGAATACAGTCTATGAACGGCCATGTGATTGGAATAGCTCTAGGTAAGCAAAATTTGAGTTACTTGTTGGCATTTTAGCTCCCGGCAAATCAGAGAGAACACTGGGTAACACCGGGTTGCAATCTGTGGATGATCAGATGGAGATGGAGAACGGCTGTGCGGTTCTTTGTTGTTTCCACTGGCATTGCTCCGAGCACTTCCTGTGGCCTCTCATTCCTCCACAAACCTATGGGATAGGGATCTTGTTCCTGCTTTTGGAAACTGAGACTCAACCAGTTAATTGCCCAAAGTCACACCACAGAAGGAGCCTGTATTTGAACCCAGGTCTATGGGGCACCACGTGGCTGTTATGAACTGAATAGTGAAGCCCTAACCCTAGGATCTTAGAATGTGACTGTCTTTGAGATAGGGCCTTTGATTGAAGTTGATGAGGTCATAAGGGTGAGGCCCTAATCCAATATGACTGATGTCCATATAAGAAGAGGAACGGTCAGGAGACTCCTGGGGAAATGGCAAGAGACTTGTTAGCCTTGCCTCTGCTTCCCGAAATCTGGATTCTTTCACTACATTGTTTTTATTGGTGCCAGTTACTATGCAAATCGTGTTGTGAGGGTGAGGATATACCACAATGACTGTCAGCGTCCCTCTCAAAGCTCATAATCAAATGGGAGGACAAACAAACATCAATTACTGTGGTTGTGATAAAAGTGTTAAGTGGTACAGAAGCAACAGCCTCCTGGAGTTGATGGGATCTTCTGAACTGGGCTCGGTAGGAGCAGAGCTTTGGGAGGTGGGGGGCGATCATTTGCTGTTTCTTCTTTCTGGGCATGATTCTCCATTTGCTGGTAATCCTGGCACCCCAAATCCCACAGCAGGGGTTTGGGTGTCAAGCCGGACTCTACATGGCTTCCAGCAAAATACGGTGACCAAATTCCTTGGCCACACAACAAGCAGAGGCTGCCTCTTAAACTCACCTGGGGTGCAGACGCCTCCGTAACTTTCTAAACTGGTGAAAAGATCAGAGCTGAGCCTGTGTTGACAAAACACTAAGAACTGGGTAAACTGGCTCCGTTCTCAAGTGCAGGCGTGGCAGAGACTGATTAGCAGGAAACGGTTTCCTTTTTTTCCTTGGTTGTGTCCTCCAGCCTTCCCTGAGGCCTTCCCCTGTTCTGGCCCCTGACACGGGGTAAAAGTAAAACGGGCTACGTTTTGAGCACTTTGCACGTACAGTCCTCCCAAGTTCTTTCCCACGCTGCAACAGCCTGCGAAGGGTGATGCTGAAAGGTGAAGGGAGTTTTGCTCAGAGGATGCCGCATTCCTACCTCGCTGAACGCCTGGGGTCTCTAGCCACCTCCATGGTATCGCTAACCTAGGACAAAGCTTCAGGCACTGTAACAATGGGGCAGAGATATGAATCATCACAACCTTCTGACTTGAATGTCTGTCTTCAGCCCAACTAGAATTCCCCAGGCAAGTTATTAATAAAACAAAGCTGTTACCTAAGCAGCTGAAGAAAGCAGTCTGTCTTTCAAATCACTTGGGCCTTTCTTTGGTACTCAATTACTTTCAGAAGATGATACGGATTAGATTAATTTAACAGAAAAAATTGTTCTAAAGTGTATGTGGACACACACCTCAAGTGTTATTCGAGGGCCAGTCTGCCATCTTAAAAGTAAACAGTTCAGAAATCTTTAGAAAATGTTTACCGTCTCAAATATTCAACAAACATTCATAAAATTGGCTACAGTAATACTTAATGGAAACTTCTAAATGAAGGTTATGATCTGCAACTACTGATAATGAAGAATGACAGACAGCAATAAATTATGCAATCAAAATTTTAATAACAAAGATACTATTTTTAACATGGTCAAATATACTTGGCTAAGTCCAGATCTTAAAAAACAAAAGTGTCTAGCCCAACAGTACAACCCATACAGCTTTGTACAGAACATTCCATAGATCAACAGAAAATACAGTTGAGCACAAAAATAAAAAATATTTAAAGAGAATCTCTAAGCAGCATTTTATTTCTGCAAAACAGACATATAGTACTGATTAAATATCTACAAGTGCTTTTCCTTTACAAAAATACATATATTCTTAATAGACTAAGTCATTAACAATGACCTGGTAATCTTTCACTTCAATTTGAATGATTTATAAGCTAAATCTTACAACCACAAAAAGGTTTTTATTTGTATTAAGATGTTACCACTTTTGACCAAAAAAAAAAAAAAAAAAAACTTAAAATATTTTATATTTCAAAGGAAAATTAGCAACATAACTGTACAGTATAGTCTATGATGGTTTTATTTAGTGTGAGGGCTACTCTATTAAAAACTGGTGCTTGCTGTTGTGCTGCCAGATGCAGGAACACAGCACAACACTGGTGCTCCCCCCCACAAGCTCTTGCCGACCACAGCTTCATAAGGACACTTGGGCCCCCATCCCCACTCAAAAAAATACAGCGAAAGAAAACCAACCCCAAACAACGTTAGGCTGATCCCGTTCCATTTCGAATGTGCAGAACTCCTGCTCTGCTGGACTGATGTGAAGTCCACGGATACATAATCTATTCACTATCTCTGCACTGCCCAGAAATATTTAATCTTCAGTTTGTACTAGATTAGTTTCTTATTCCATGAAGCTCTGAACGATGGAAGAAAACTGGACCCAGTATTTAATATGTTTCACTTGATTCTAGATTTAAAGGTAATTAAAATTAAAAAGCATTTCTGAATAATGACTCAAGTTTTGAATCCTAGAGAAAGGGGCATAACAAGTATTCGGACACATTCTAATGAGCATTTAAAATAATTTATTTTTGTTTAATTTTGTAACTTTCTGAAAAGGAAGTGCTCGAGCATTTTAATTCTATTTGAAAATATAGTAAGGATAGCAAATAAACACACTACTTGTGAAAACTACATTACATTAGGAAGAGAATCACTTTTAAATTATTTGGGAAAATGCCACTGTTTTAAGAAAAAACTATGAAAACCCTGTAATGTATATTTGAGTACATTTTAATGAACTTTCGATCTGAACTTTTTTCAACAAAATACTATCGAACTAGGTATATCAAGTAAATCCAGAATTAGTTGGTTATTTTGTGCTTTCAAAGGGTTTGAGTTTCTAGTATATTTAATATTTTTCAATTTTTATAAACCAGATCTGGCAGACATGTTATATTCCTTACTGTAGGGATAGGTATATATCTTAAAATAATAGCATTTCATGTTTCTAACCCAGAAAATTAAAGTTATGGCAAACTCACTCATTTTTGTAATTCCCACAACCAATATCTGTATCTCACTGGTATAAAGCACAGCCTGCTGGAAAATTCCTTATGGTAAACCAGAGTATATAATGGAGTGCATCCATCTTTATCCGATCCAACGCGGTTTACCAGGTGGCCTGTCAGGAAGACTTCATAATGTGAGCTTTACTTGAGGTGGCCCACAGCATGCGCTCCCCAAAAGATCGGTGTGAGGACAGGGCTTAACCTGGTGTATATGCTCTTCATCTGGGGCTTATCTTGCCGAATTTGGCTGTATGGCTAGATTCTAAAAACAAAGTCATTGCTGAGAAACAAGACAAAGAGTT
The DNA here is from genome assembly GCF_003676395.1 of Aethalodelphis obliquidens. NCBI lineage: Eukaryota > Metazoa > Chordata > Mammalia > Artiodactyla > Delphinidae > Aethalodelphis > Aethalodelphis obliquidens. The sequence goes on along the minus strand of NW_020837955.1, from coordinate 10,783,237 downwards.
ACTTTAAAAAAAACCACAGGCCTTTAGGAAAATTCTGCTTTTGAATACAGAAAATGCATTTACTTATGTGAATCCAACAGAATGCACTATTTTCTGTTACAAGTAAGCATGTCCGCACTTTTACCAAAGTCTGTCTTTAATAAAATTTCTCACATTACTAAGAACCCAGGAACTAAATAAGTATAATTTTAGTCTGTATCGCCTCCATGGAATAAAAAGCTTCTCAAATTAGAATTTAAAATCTCAATTTCAATTTTCTTTTCAAAGTGTGTATTTCTCCCACTTTTCATCCAGAGGGAGGCTATTTGTTGTGTTAATCTCTTTTTCACCTTTGAGGATTTCCTAAGATCTGTCAGATGGTGCTGGAAAAACAAGAAACATAGCTGAAAGGAAGTATGTTCTGATTATTGCAAGAAAAACCTGCATTTGATTGATCTTACCATGAAAATTAAGTTTAAAGCCTTTCTTTGGTGATATTTTAGCAATTACTCAAGGTTATTGCCTAATTATATAAAAAGTAACTTGCAGTCTAAAAATTTCCAACCTCCAAACAGTTAAACTGTCTCTCTAACATGGTTACTAACAGTAAAATGTCTTTGGTGATAACTATTTTCTTATGAAAATCTTTCAAAAAGAGATTATTCTAACTTACAAGAGCCTATTTAGATACAAAACCATTGATAAGAGACAGGGACAGAAAACTCAAAATTTATGCAGTAAATCTACAACAGAAACGCACTTTAGCAATGAGGCACTTTCTCTTAAATAGTTCAGTAAAGCTAAACAGTTCACAATGTTATATAACATACTTTTTTCCCCTTAAAGAATCATTTTAAGTTACACATAGTTGAGCAAACTCATTACATTTATAAAATGTGGCATATTAATATGGGACAGATTTTTAATGAATAAAGAAAAATACTTTTCTAAAAGTAGTTAAAAGACATCACCCCAAGGTATCTGGACCTCAGACTGAATGACCTAATACTACCTCATCAGTGAATCTTTTAGTTTATTTGTTTTTATACTTAAAAGTATTCTGTTAATCTGGAGAAAGGGCCATATTTGGATTTTTCTATTAACTAACTAATGTGATTACTTCCGTTAAAGTGATATCTATAAATAAAGCACAGGCCTTCCTTAGATCCAAGGTTCCTTGACCCTTGTACATCTATGATATCTAAAGCAGAGAAAACAGATTACAAAATCCTTTATGGAAGTAAAGTTCTTTCAGTTTGTCGCTTAAGAAACAAGAGATTAAAGAAAAACTTAATTTAGTTTTATTCTCCAATTTTGCAGATTCAGATGATTATTCCTATAGGCTATTTGTATAAGGAGTTTATCTTATTAGCACCCCAAGTTTGTAAAACTAACCACCTGTATATTTTTGCCTGTAAATTTTTCTATACCTCGTTTCTTACAAATTCCACAACCTGACTCGGGATAATTAACTAGGGATTAGTGTATTACTAGACATGAAAGTAGTCCCATACTTAGAAAACCATAGTTGAATATATATGAAGAAGTCTGTGGTTCTAATAGTAATACCACATTATTCAGGACCATCATAAAACGTGTACCTTTCCCCATATAACTGATGCCCTTCTTTATGCAAGGTTTTCACATGTTTTGGCACATATTCCATTGCATTTCAATAAAAGTGTTAATATATTAACATTAAATAAAGGAATTTTATATAAAAGTATTCTCAATTCCATAATTGCTTCCTATATATTTCCTTGGAAAACAGTGACACTACATAAGATGAGGCAACAGGCCAAATTTAATGAGATCATGTATATAAAACTCATTTAAGGCTGCAAGTTTTGTCTGGGGACCCAAAAACATCCAGGTCTCATTGGTGGTTTTTAAAATGCACTCTCAATTTATTTTGAGTTAATTAAAATCAGCTTCCATAAGTAATCACTGACCTAGATGTGACAAGTTTACAAGAAATCTAAAAATTTCTTAGGGATGTCAGGGAACTGCATTTGACAGTGTAGCAAAATAATTTCTGTAGCTGGGGAGTAAATTCAGTTTCTGGTTTAGGGTAACAGTCTGTGCCAACCATTTTTAAAGAGTTAACAAAAATCTGCCTTTTAAATTCTCTTTGTGAGCCCCTCCAAGCACAAACACAGTCTAACAAAGTGAAATTTTAAAAGTATTGCCATAACCTTTTTCACAAGTCAGGCCAAAAACAACAGAAAACTTTAGACTTTTTGACTTAAAACAAAGGTATAAGGAAAAGATAATTATGACGTTTCAGCCTTTTATATTGTGAAATGCATCAAGATTTAGCTGTATTTTGTATGTGTTTCTTGGTCGTACACTGTTTTATTTCTAAGAAGCATTTTGAGATTCAGAAGGCATTACCTTGTGATACATTTTACTGGAAAATGTGGCACATCTACTATGTATACAGTATAAAAACTATGTGTGTAACACACAGATTGTGCTCATGTCAGATTTCTAGAACAAATATTTCTTCCTAACTTTCAAGATTATTTCCTAAGTATTTCAGAGGTTAAATTTGAAACTGAGGAAATAGGCCTAAGTTTCAAAGCAATTAGTAAAACTTAATTTCCAAAAAAGTTTATGGAAAATAATGTAAATGTTAAGAGGTTTAAAATGAAGTTCTTCATATAATTTAAGGTGACAAGACTTTTTTTGACTTGCAGACTCATCTCAAACTGAGTGGAAGACTTAAAAAAAAATGCAAAATCAAGGACATTATCATAGCTCTGACCTTAAAGAACTTATGTATAAAACAATATAATCCCATCTCCCCCTGATTACTACAGGATCTAAAATGAAATATCCTCAAACCATTAATTCTGGTTAGCATGTTTATCTATTACACTGCATTTTGTCTATTTTATACGTATGGTTGGAAATGTGACAGGTTACTAACAGTTTTAATCTACAATTGCTTTGAGATTTTTGAAATCCATAAAATAGCTAATGTTACCTGCTCTAAAAATCCTAATACTTAAATCATCATAACCTTCTGCATGCCACAGTGACACACACCTAAGGCCAACTGAAAAAGGGAAGCAATGTACTTCATTAGATAAGAGCCACAGTATAACAATGCACACGTAAAGTGGGCTACACGACGGCGATGGCGTTTCATGAGGCAGCACCCGCTCGTCATAAGGCATTATGAAGGATTAACCTCACTTACACATTAATTTTGTTAGAAGTAAATGTGACCAGCTGCCAACATTTCAAATGGCTGTGAATCTCACTTCAGCTCTCCAGGAAGTCACATACGTTTTCTGGAGGGTGAACAGGCCCTCCCTGTGCGACTGGTAGACTACACAGACAGATGACTCAAAATGCCTACAATTATAATGTGCTCTAATGTAAAGAACAATTGGAATTCTTCCCCAAAGGACTTGCACACTCAAGAGTGAACTATTTTGCACACAAAAAGCTTACTGAGAACAGGACAGTGGCTCAAGGACCACTTTTCTAAATGTATTTCCCATACAAAATAATTTCAAGATATAATAATTATTAGTTCCTTGTACAGTACTCTACTTAAACAAGAATTAATCAAATAGTAAGTATGTGAAAACTGCAACACCACAAAGATTGAGCCATATTACTAGTGTAATCAAACATTAGAGCAGTCTAGGAACAGGCAAGCAAAATATTCAGAAGGCTGGACCGTGGCTGCACACCTGACGGATTTCAACCATGACTTGTACACTGTGAGACAGCAGATACCTTATGCAGATGGTTCAGTAGCAGAATGGCACTTGCTTTGCTCTTAATAGAAACAACAAAAATGCAACTGACAATTTAGAGACAGACAATGGCCTTATTCGCATGCTGAAAATCTGGTTGTGTCCCTCCAGTCCACACACCGTTCACTGTGCAGTCTGTCGATGAGTAAACACGTAGTGCAGGATTCATTCAGTGGGATCCAGGCCCCGTGGTCTAACCAAAATCAATTCTTGGTCGATACTGCAATACCATGGGGTATGACTATAAAATAAAAACAGATGATGAATAAGACTGTTGATATAAAAATAATATAGATTATACATAAAAGACTTTAAGAACGTGCAGTTATAGCTTACAGTATTTCCTGGTACTGGTGATTATGACAATTAAGGTTGTAATTATCATTAAGACTATATTTTTAAATGGCTACTATTTTCTAGAATCAGTCAAGTTTTCCATAACTGGCAGCAAAGGTGAAGCTGGAAGGCCCGCAGACGTCATACTGCTTGCGTTTGTGAATAGTACTAATGTTAATACTTAGGGCGAGGCAGGGCCTGTGTGGAGGATGGAAAGCTCTCACCTGCATTCACCTGTGGGGCTGAACAAGACAAGCCCGCAGGCTGGACTCCGTCAGGGCTGCTGTTTGTGAGAGCCCATTGAGCCATGAATTAACAGAGACCTCCTGCTATGGATCTAGGAAAACTGGGATAGTGTTTACAAATCACACATCTTAACTTTGACACTTCTTTTCAGGATTTAAAACTTAACTGTCATTTAAAAAATGTTGAAACACAAGTAACTAATTGTTAGACGAAACCGCCTCCTTTCAATAGTTGATACTACTAAATATTTTGACTTGACTATTATATAATTGAATGGTTCAGACTGTCCTTCTGTTTTGCTCCATGTAGGGAAGGTATCATACATCAACATACAGCCCTAGAGAGGAAACAGCTTCCTGTGGTAAAAGCCACACTGCTACTTCTGTGTCTTTTTTACCCCCTGTTTTGTCATATCACATAGAACTCAAACATCAAAGTCAGAAAGGGTCTGAAGAAACAATGGTTTTCCTCTTCTTAAAGGTGCAGATTCCCCTTTTTAAAATGAAATTACCAGGAGCTACTTTTATGAAAACAAGGAAGGGCTGAGATGGCTACTGACTTGTTTCCCCCCTTGTCTCTGTGTAGGTGAATGCAAAAATCCTGTCTTTCTTTCCTATAGACAGAAGTGGTAGACTGAGATTCCAGAACCCTGAAAATGACTTTCTGTAGGTATCATTGCCATGCTACGTCCTGGGAAGTCTCTCTCACCATTCAGCTCAGGGTTGGACTGGAGGGTAGGAATGAAAATTCCTAGATCTTGCTGTTCCCAGCTTAAGAAGTAAGGTGACGCCCTACAGTTTTCTAAGCACTGGAGTAAAAGTCACAGTCTCTCACGGTTTCCATGGTCTAAATCTATTGTGGTTAAATTTTGCTTCCTTGTTTTTTGCTTTTGCGGTACGCGGGTCTCTAACTGTTGTGGCCTCTCCCATTGCGCAGCACAGGCTCCAGATGCGCAGGCTCAGCGGCCATGGCTCACAGGCCCAGCCACTCCGCGGCACGTGGGATCTTCCCAGAGCGGGGCACGAACCCGGGTCCCCTGCATCGGCAGGTGGACTCTCAACCACTGCACCACCAGGGAAGCCCGCTTCCTTGTTTTTATTTAAACTTTTTTCTGTTCCCTCTGAATCAGAATATCTGTGAGTGGGACACAGAAATCTGTATTTTACAAAACTCCCTGGGTTTTCTGAAGTTCAGACAGAGTTGGAGACTGCTACCTAGACGTCGTATTAACCTAACTTGACTACTTCCCATCCTACCTGACCCAACCCAGAGCTTGCCTCTCATTATAATAATCTTTCTAGCTTTGCTTTCCATTCCTGTTGAATCTGCATACTTTCTGCAAATAATTAAGTCACTCGTTCAAAAATCCATTCATCATGCACAGAAGAATCCATCACCAATTCTAGGATGTAGGAAGAGAGGGAAGTAAAATGCCTTGGTTGTCAGTGGTTGGGATTTTCTCAGTTTTTGGCTGAAAATGGTTTTCTCTTCTCCTCCAAGTAACCATTTGTATGTGTGTGTGTCCTATGACAACGTGAAGTTTAAGAATTATTGGTGTTACAAAACTGGAAATGGTTAAGGTATACTTTAAGTCCTATTTGTGTTTCAGTTTGCCTTCTGAAGTAAAATGGCACTGCACGCACTGTAATGAAATGTGGCCTATCACTCCTCTTAGTGTTATGGGACTACACTGAGTGGAGACTGCCAGTCCTCGGTCTCATCATTTACTAAAAGAATCCATACTTCCAAGGTATATATTATTTCAAATGTGATAATTTTAGAAAATGATAAAAATTGGCTGGTTGATGTACTATTTTTCTTAAAAAATAAATTATTTACCATAAAAGTAACTTGGTTTTAGATTTAGAAAATATAGAAAACCACCAAGAAAAAAAGGAGAATCATTTAAATCCCACACCCAAAGATAACCAACAGTCATTTTAATGTATATCCATCTAGTCTTTTTGTCTACATGATTTTTCTTTTTAAAGCTGGAATCACGCTACACATATTGTTTGGTAAATAATTTTGTCCATAAAAGAATTCTGTCCATTAAAAAAATTCCATAAACTTATTTCTACAGTATTTAATATGGTCATACATGATCATTTTTAAAGGCTACATATGATACCTTTATAGAAATGTACAATAAATTATCAACAAATCTTTTACTGCATATTTTATTTCTTTTCTTTTTTTTTTTTGCTATTATAAATTTATTGTGACCCAATGATCTATTCCCCACTCCCCACCCTATCTCCCCTGCACCCTTAGGGTTGGTTCCTAGAAGTAGAACTGCTGATTCAGACAGCATAAGCATTTTAAAAGGCTTTTTGGTAAATGCTATCACACTGGACTTTAAGAAAGTTGTTCTATTTTTACACTTCTAAAAGAAATATGAGTGCTCATTCTTCAGGAGCCTCATCAATAATGAGTACTATTCCTTTCCTCTCTCTTAATTTGGAAATTTAATACGCATATAATAGTATTTTATTTCTGCTTCCATTTTGACTTCTAAATAAGTTAACTACCTTTATACTAGGCAGTTGTGTTTCCTTCTTTTGTGACTTATCATGTCTTTTGTTGATTTTTCTACGGACAGGTGAACTCTGTCCTACAGATTTGTATGGATTCTTTACGTATTAGGGCAGCAAATCTTTCTGTCATATATTGCAAATATTCCTTATTTATGGTATTTTTGCCACGTACTTTTAAGTATTAGTAGTCAACTTGGTTTGTTTTCTTTCCTTTTACAAGTACAATGAGAAAGGCCATCCTCACTCTGAAGTTAGTTAGCTATATTCTCTTCCTGATCTTTGATGGTATCATTTTTAATGTGTACCGTTTTAGCCATGAAAAACACCTCTAATGGGAGGTATGGATTGAATCCCCCCACCCCATCACCACCACCAAAAGTCTCAGGACAATTAACTGAAAACAAACCCTACTAGATCATATCCTACCCCAACATCTATGCTCCAAGTTCCCCGATACCCGGTCAACTACCTTCTCTGCTCCAGGCCCTTGGCCGCCTTGCAGCGCTCAAACCACCAGACACGACCACATCTCTGGATCTTTGCACTGTGTGCCCTCGGCCTAGAGGGCCCTACCCCAGATAGACACACAGCTCTTACTCTCACTTCTTTTTGATCAAAAATCCCCAACTCAAAGAGGTCTTCCCTTGGCTATCTTATCTAAAATATTCTATTTATCTACTTTAATTTTTCTTCTAACACTATAAATTTTACTCATTTATCTTTCATCTGTTATCATTAGAGTATAGGCTCCATGAAGGAAATGAATTTTTTTCATTTTTACTTCTGTGTTCCCAGGGCCTAGAAGATTGCCCAGTGCATAATTAAGGGCTCAATAGGTATTTGTTAATCTTTTTACCCTCCACTAATTTGAAATACTCTTGATAGATTCATGTTCCTGAGCTATTCTTTTTATTCATGTGTCTATGTTTAAGACAGTACCAGATTTTAATTACTTCGGCTTTAAAATACATTTCAGTAGGTGGCCATGAATGTGCCCCATGATCACTCATTTAAAAATGGGACTGACCAGAGGCACCAAGTTATATTTCCTGATGAACTTTAGAATGACTGACTTTGTCAAGTTAAACAAGAATCTGGTAAAAATGTGTTTGAAACTATATTAAACTTCATAATTTAATTCTGGGAAGAACTGACATCACTATAATATTTAATGTACTAAATTTCTTGTGCGCAAAGTGGGATTGTGGTTACATATGAGAAGGTCTTTGATCTTAGGAAACATATGCTGAAGTATTTAGAGGTCAACTGTCATGATATGTGCAATTTAATTTCAAGCGACTCTGTAAAGAAACAATAGATATATTTGTAAAGAGATTAACAAGGAGAAGAGGAAGAAGGGGAAAGGGGGGCAAAAGCTGTAGCAAAATGTTAATTGGTAAATCTAAGTAAAAGTAAATGATACTCCTTTGTATTACATCAACATTGTTGTTTTGAAATTTTTCAAAATAAGAAGCTTGCAGGAAAAATTAGGACTTAACATTCAAATTTTATCAAATGCCTTTTCAGCATCTACTAGTATTTATTTGACTTAGTGTTTTTAGGATATAATATATATATGTAATTTCCCTCTCCCCAGCATGAAGCCATTCTTGCATTTCTGATAAAAATACTACTTGGTCTTGGTTTATTCTTCTTCTAGCATATTATTTTAGTATATTTAGTATGTTTTTATCATCTTTGTTTTTATGTTCAAAATAAGATTTGATACTCGTTTTCTAATTGCAGGTTCTCTGTCAGTTTTTGCTTTCACGATTATGTTATCTTTGTAAAATGAATTTGGAAAAATTCCATCTTTTTCAATGACTTAAACCAATTTAGAATGAGAATGATCTATTCCTTGAAAATATGAGGGAACGTGACCATTAAAAGTAGTTTTATATTTAGGTATCTGTAATTTAATTTTTTTTATGTCTTCCATAATTTAGTGATTTACATTTTCTTCTTGGGTGAATGTTGGTCCACTATTATTTTCCTAGAAAACTGTCTATTTCATGAAATTTTCACAAAATTAAAAAATTTAATAGCATAAAGCTACACATATAATAATACTTTCTTATAATAGTGATAATCTTTTCCTTGAAATTTTCTAGGTGATTTTTGGCTAAAGATGTTCTGACAGGACTATACTCTATAATGAAGTGTTGAAGTTAGAAAAGGAGGTGTGTGTGGATTTTTGAAAATTTGGTCTTATTCTAGTTCTCTGAAACTTTAGATCAGAGTTTAAGAATATCTTTATTTCTCAGGAAATAAATAGACATCAGCGCCAAGAGTAAAAGCAAAAAGCCATGTATGTATGAGTTATAACTAAAGGCAGGAGCATCACTACAATTCATCTCAAAATCAGCCGTGAAGCTAAAGTCAGTGAAACATCTACGCATATCTCACCAGCTCAGTTAAATTATTTACTCACCCCTCACCCTCAACTGCATAATATAAGGAGAAGTATGATTTTTTTTCTCTAAATGATTTTCTATTTGGCCTTTATAGTTGCTAAATGTGCTTACTCCATTACTAAAAACAACAGGACTTAAAACGTGTGTATTAAGAAACACACATTTTAATGACAGTGTGGGGATTTCCACAATCACAGCACTGACAATGAGACTGAGGGAAATTCTAGATAGAATGCTAATTTAACATTTTCGATTTGAAGTGGTTCTTCTAATACTTAACATATAATTATTTGTCCCAACCCTAAAATTGCAACATCAGAGCTAAGTCTGCTAGTTAAGTTTGTTATATAATTACAATTCTCCTTTCTTGGCTCCAAGGAAATAATTATGAAGACTACTTTAATTTCTGGGATAAAAGAACAATGGAGATTTTTAAGAAATGCCATGGTTAATCCATGGATTAAGGTTGATCATAGATCATCTCTACACTCAACAGTAATCCTTACTATTCTACACTTAGTTTCTTCTGTTTTCCAAATTTTTAAAATGTACTTGTATTAGATAAACTTTTCTCAGGTATGTTCACGTTTGCCCAGTGCATTACTAAATCAGTTCACTATCATTTCTGCGCTAGAAGAGGTAACTCAAATACAGTCCTTAGGACAGGGCCTAGTAAGCGAGCTCACAACTGCATTGAGCTGTTGCTGTTATTTAGCTTCACCTAATCTGGCATTTTATCTTTCACTTGTGGGTGAATGATTAATTAAAAACACACACACACAAAGAAGTGTTAAGTATAGAGCAGAGATCCAATATGGAGCAGAGATTTCTCATGGGCTGAAAGTGGTAATTATTAACAATTCCTGATGCATAAATAATGGCCTGAACATTTATAACTTCATTTTTAGTTTGGCAAAATTAAAAAGATAATTCAAGAGAACTAAAATAATGGGAAACTTTGGGGATATAAGTTGAAAAGATGAAGTTTTGTAGCTCAAGTAAGTCTTAGTTTTGCAAAGTTACATGTCTTACGAACTTGAGTTTGGGGTGAAAGCAGTCACCTTTGTGGCAGGCAGGCATCAGAGGGTCATATGTACAGTCGTGAGTGCCTCTTACCTGATACAAAGGGCCATCCTGAGGGCAGACTTGCGAAGCTGAGCAGTTCAGACACCGAAACTGCGGAGGAGATGAACTCATCAGATAAGAGGCATCCACAACTGGATACATATTTAAAATATTTTAACGTCAAACATGAGTCAACATGATTAAGTAAACACTTTCCAGAATATGGTAGTTGTTTTTGGAAAAAGTCTTTAATAACTTAGTGACTGGTAAATTTTAGCTTGAAATTATTTTAGTCTCTAGATAAGAGTTTTGTTAATATTCTGCAAATATTTACCAAAACGGTGACCTGTCCTTTCCATCTCCTCTTCAAATACTAAATTCCTGAGAAAACCCTCGCCTTCTCAATCCAGGAGGGGCACCCTCTTTCTTCCAACTTTTCCTGTGAGCAATCTCTGCTAGACCTCTTCAACCACCCTGAGAGGGAACACTGTCTGAGGATCTCAGAGCTCTGAGAGGGGCAGGGAACTTGCCTCAGCCTGTAAGTGATCCATGTTCTGTTTTAGATTAGGTTCTTTATATTCCTCCGATTAGACTCTTAGTCTCCATAACTATTTTAATAGCATTAGATTGTGAGCTCTTTGAGTCTGAATCTTATTCATATTTGCAATCTTAAGAGCTAAGGCACAGAACTGGCACACGGCAGCCACTCAAATGTTTTATGAGTAAATCAATGAATTAACATATTTTTAAACCAGTGAGTAGATTCATTTCTAAATCTACCATCTTTTAATTAACCATTCATATTAAAAAATCATTCCCAAATCTTGATTTTTCAATATTATCCTGAACCCTTATTAAGCATAAACATTGAACTGTAATGGAATTATGAAACATAACACACTTTAAAATTATGCATATATGAGTTCAACATCGTGTACTTCTTCAAAACAGAAAAAAAAAGATTAAAAATATGGGGCCTCCCTGGAGGCGCAGTGATTGAGAGTCTGCCTCCGATGCAGGGGACACGGGTTCGTACCCTGGTCTGGGAAGATCCCACATGCCGCGAAGCGGCTGGGCCCGTGAGCCATGGCTGCTGAGCCTGCGCGTCTGGAGCCTGTGCTCCGCAACGCGAGAGGCCACAGCAGTGAGAGGCCCGCGTATTGAAAAAAAAAAAAAAAAAAGTGAGATACAAATTAACCAGGATAAATCTAACATCCCAGAGCAGGTTTTTAAAATATACTTTGGAAGAATATTTAAATAAGCAATTATTAAAACAAATATACTGGTAGCTTTAAAAATAAAATTTTAGATATTTTCCATTTCCTAGAAGACTTTAGCAATTTTTTCCCTAGAAGTTAGTCCTTGAATTTCTGTACTGGGCTCATCAACATGCTGTAAGACACACCCAGCACTGCTATCGTTGACAACCTTCCCCCTTCTCTCTGAAGACTCCCCACACTGCGGCCTACCAGACTTTGCCTAACTATGCAAGTCCCAAATAGCATTTAACAAGTAAAGAGGGTAGAAAGAGGCAAATTTCACTGTTTTGTTTTGTTTTTGTTTTTGTTTTGTTTCCTATTAATCTCTGGTATCAGTCAAGGTAGATGTTTGCTTTTCCTAAAATTGCTTGGTAATGCAAAGAAAGCAAAGCAAGGCAAACGTGGTGCAGTAACTTTAGGTAGGGACTGGCGGGGGGGTTGTTGGAAGAGATAAAACCAACCAGGATTATCTGGGAAAAGGGGGAATCCTGAGAGTAGGTACTCAACCTACCCAAGGAAAGGTAAGCAGGAAGAACATGAGTTCATGGTGAAAGCTGAGGCTGAAGAGACAGAGATATTAACAGTTAGTTTGCAGACATGAGACTAAGTGTAGGAGGAGAGAATTATAATAATAATGAAAGCAAACATACATAAGCTATTAATAAAATAACATTATGTCTGGCACTCTGCTAAGTACCTTATTATATAATATTTCATTAATTCTTACTAAAATTTTTCAAGATAGGTATTATTACCCCAATTTTAAGGACCAAAAAACTGAGGCAAAACTATGCAGCGTGATACAACAGGGAGGAAATAGCTGCAAAATACATAATAAAAGATGAATATCCAGAATACATAAAGAGCTCCTAGGAGCCGGTAAGAAAAAGATAAAGTTCACAATGGAAAACAGGGGCAATGGATATGGAAAGAAACTTCACACAAGAAATACAAAATTGAAAATATGAAGTGTTGGTGAGGGTATCAGAAAATGGGCACTCATACGTTACTGGTATGACTATAAACTGCTAAAAACTTTTTAGAGGACAATTTATCAGTACCTATCAAAATTTAAAACATGCATACTCTGCTGTAAATCCACATCTGGAATTTAGCCAATAAATATGCTTCCACATATGCAAAAGGATATATACACTGGAATACAGCATTGTTTGTAATGTCAAGATATTTGAAAAAAATCTAAACGAGTCAAATCAAACGAGCATATTAATCAAATTATGCTACAGCCACACAAGTGGAATACTATCAACTTGTTACAAATAATTATTATAAAATTTACTGATTCTCCACAAGACATATTAACAAATGAGAAAAAGAAGCTGCAAGACAATACGTATGATCCCATTTATGTTTCAAAAAATGTGATGAACACTGCATGGATATTATAAACAGAATCCATGTAATTAGATTGGCGATTAAGTCCCTTCCAAACTGAGGTCTAATTCTTCAATTCTACACCTCAATTTACGGATGTGGAAACTACAGGGCAGGTCAGTGGTCATGGATCATGTCCCCTAAAATCATCTTACTCAAAGCGTGGCCCCAAATATCAGGTGCACAGACAACGCCTGGGAGCTTGTCAGAAATTCAGGATTTCTGTCCTCGCCCCAGAACTACTGAATCAGAATCTGTATTTTACCAAGACTCCCCAGGTGTTTTGTGATTTGCATTAAAGTTTGCGAAGCAATGGTTTAAAAAAAGGTACATTTTCTCCCACTAATAAGCAAAAGATGAACACCAATCTTGAGGTGCAAATACTGTTATGAACTGAAAAATTTCTGGGACTTAGCTAAGTTTGACTGGATATTTGATTCCTAAAGATAAAAGTTTCAAAAATGCATCACAATGTGCTTCCCTGGTGGCGCAGTGGCTGAGAGTCCGCCTGCCGATGCAGGGGACACGGGTTTGTGCCCTGGTCCGGTCCGGGAAGATCCCACATGCCGCGGAGCGGCTGGGCCCGTGAGCCATGGCCGCTGAGCCTGCACGTCCGGAGCCTGTGCTCCGCAACGGGAGAGGCCACAGCAGTGAGAGGCCCGCGTACTGCAAAAAAAAAAAAAAAAAAAAAAAAAAAAAATCACAATGAAGACAAGGATCCAGAAAGAGCACAGAGGACAGAAAGCAGGCTGAGCCTGAAGTGAAACCGTCCCAGGATAAAGGGGAGGAGTGGCCCAGATGCTGTGTGGCACAGGCAGAAATGTCCTGCTCCTGAGGAGTGGAGGCAAAACTGACTCCCCGAGGTTCCCCCCAGGAGTCTAGCAAGAGGAAAAGGCCAAGAGGTGATCTGAATACGGGGGATCCTGCCTGAGGCAAAAGACCCAGAAAGGCAGAGGTGGCATCCAACATGAAGAGGGAAGAAAACCACAGACTCTACTCAGAGGCACAGAGAAGAGTCCAGAACTTCAGAGGGCATCCCACAGCACCAAACAGAATAAAAGACTGCAAATGCCAGCCAAGTCAATCAAGAAATTTAATACAATGCCAATCACAATCCCATTCTCAAGCTCACCTAAACAATAAAGGGGGAAAACTAGCCAACACAATTTAAAAAAAAAAAAAATGAGCTTTTTCCTAACAGATGCTGATAGACATCATAAAGTAACCTAGAAGGCCCAACTATTTTCCTTTTAAGTTAGTTTGGACTTTATTTAAATATATCCCAAAGAAAATGGACAATTGAGGAGTTTTAGATAGGGGTGTTATGTGATCAGATTTTTATAAAAGCTGTAATGTGCAATGCTGGTGTAGGATTAAGCCCTACTCAGAAGAACAAAACAAGGTCCAGGAACATAGATATACACATCTGCATGTGTACACGTGTCTAGATACATATGCACAGATAACGGTGACATCTCAAAACAATGAGGCAAAGTATGAATTATTCAATAAACTATTTCTGGCAAAAAATTCTTAGAATAAGTTTTAGAGTCTTAGCCTTGTTGTAGGGGTGTGTGTGCGTAAATGAACAAATCCCAGGTAGATTAAAATGTTTAATATAAAAAAGTATCAGAAGTAAGTGAAAGAACCATAAGGCGGTCATTAGTTTAGGAAATATGCCGACCCCAGCCCAAGACACAGCCAGTTAGCAATGCCAGTAGAGACAGTAACGAGAGCTTTTCAGACAATCTGGCATCTTGCTGGCAATGAAGGGTACAGATGGGAAAGGGTGTGACTGCAATAAATATGCTGGAAGGGGCTTAATCAAGAAAGAATTGTTTTATTGTTAGTTTGTCCATTCACTCCAACTGTCAGAATTCATCAATTATAATAACTCATAATTAACTGGAACATGAGCAAAAATTTAAAATTTGTTTAACAGAAAACAAACGGGAAACAGACTGAAATAAACAAAATGACCTTTAAGCTATATTCTGCCTAACTGCTACCTTATAAAAGACAAAACTTTCATTCAATTTACTCTTCAAACAAATACTTACTGAGTATCTGTACTAGGCACTGCTTTAGGTGCTGGAGACTGAGCAGTGAACAAATAATCATCCCTGCCCTCAGGCTACATTTTAGTTGGGGACAAACAATAAACATACAGAAGAGGTACAGTGACGGTATGAAATACTGTGGAGAATGGCAAGGCATGAGAAGGGGTTAAGAGTGCCAGATCAGGAGAGGGGTTGGACTATTAACGGAAGTCAGAGGCCTCACTGAGGAGGGGATGTAGAAGCAAAATTCTCTGGGTGAAGGGGGTAAAGGGAACAAGTTAGGTGGATATTTGGGGAGGCAAGGGCAAGCCTGGCATGTTAGAGGAAACAAACACAGAGGCCAGTGAAGTGAGAGGGAGGGAGCAAAGGGTAAGAGCAAAGATGTCTTTGGGGAAAACTGTGTGGGGTCCACCATCTATAGGTCCCTGGAAGGACTTTGGCTTTTATCTAAATGCCATTAGATGGTACGGGATAATTTAGAGCACAGAAGCGACATGTTCTAACTTGTGTTAAGAGGGTCACTCTGGCTGCTGTGTTGGGTGAAGATGGGAGGGGGCACAGGTGGCAGCAAGAGTAGAAGCATGGGATAGGGAGGGTGGGAGGGAGACGCAAGAGGGAGAAGATATGGGGATATATGTATAGGTATAACTGATTCACTTTGTTATACAGCAGAAACTAACACACCACTGTAAAGCAATTATACCCCAATAAAGATGTAAAAAAAAACTAAAAGACACAGCTGTGAGAAATTCAAGACGTTAAAAAAAAAAGAGTAGAAGCATGGAGCCCAGTTAAGAGACTTTTATAGAAATTCTGGAGAAGAGTGACAGTGGCTTGGACCAGAGTGACAGAAGAGGAGGTGATAAGATGTAACTGGATTCTCATTACTGTATTTTGACGGTAGAGGTCAAAGAATTTGCTAAGGATGGATGAAACTAATCAGGACTGACTTTAGGGATTTGGGTCTGAGAAACTGGAAAAATGGAACTATTAATCTTGGAACTGATGAGAATGTGAAGGCTGAGGGAGAAACAGGTTTAGAGGAGGAGAACACACAAAAAACAGGGTTGTCATGCCAAAAAAATGAAACGGGCTATTTCTTTACTGTTGTACTAAGTATAAAATGTGGCATTTTTTCTATTTATTGGTTGTTTTTACCCGAATAAAAATAAGGTACTAAACCATTTTTCTGAACTAATTTTTATTAAACTATGCCTTAACCAGGGAATTTAAACTATTCGGAAATGTGTAATCAGAAGCGTAACTGTAGTGAAGACTGGTTTCTCTTTGTTAATAACAATTTCTATGAATTAGCTCTTCCATGCTATGACATTAAAATAACTGGCAGTGTGGGAGACCTCTGGGAAGGGATCTGGTGAAGGACGAGTATCAGTAGATGTCTTGCAGTGGATGATGAGTTACAGCTCTCCAACCTTAAGGCAAACCTATTCATAATGATGATATCAAGCACTAACACATACTGAAGTGTCCAGTGAACTATCAAAGAAAGCTAAAATTATACCAATATTGTGGTATTACTATTATTATGTGTAATATCACAATATTTAGGCCCCAGCAGGGCCAGGCAAGAGAACTGACTACCTCTGTAATCTGTACTTGGTACCCAAAACATTCTGGTTAGATGGATTAAATGAGAGTGATGTATGTAGAACAATTAAAAAATATATAAAATGTCATAGGCAAGTAGTAATTTACCAAATACAAAGACAATTAGAATTTAAAAAAAAGGAGCCCTAGAGAGGTTTCATGAGTTCCTCAAGGCACACAACCAGTTGGTGGCTGGGACTAGAAGATAACTTATTCCTCCTGGTCACGAGAACTCAGCCTCACAAGGAAGGCGTCATCCAAGTGGGATGTGAATGGAAAAAAATTCTGAATTAAGAAGTTACGTGCTTCATTTATTATTGTTATCATACCAAGACAGTTCTTCTGAAAAAAAAAAGTTCCATAGATGTTTACATTCAACATAAGTATGTTTTTGAGCCACTGTAATTGGGTGAGGCTGCATTTCTTAATTTTGTGTTTTTTATAATTACTACTGTATTCCTTACTGCTACATACCAGCCTTACAGTCCCTAGCCCCTCAAATTTCCCTGATATCAATGTGACATATAACTCAGATAAAATACACCTGAACCTTCTAATTAACCTAATCAAAGATATAGTTCAAAATACAAACTCCTTTTGGGTTTTTAAAAAAATTTTCTTAGTTTCCTCCTTTTAATCATCTCTCCCATATTGCCTGGGGCCTAAGGCACGGCAATCTAATTCTGGCATCAGAAACCACTGCAAACTCACTTACCCTTCGGTCCGATTTTATACTTTCAATGTAAAGTTGGTACCTGAAAAAAAGATTATCTAGATTCTACCCTATCTGTTTCCTCTACCACAAACAAAAAATATCTTAACCATTAAACATACTAGTCAGGGCAGAACTTAAAAGTTCCCATAATTTACTGGGGTTTAAAAAAATGTAAGTGCTATCTCCTCCGTCTCTAGGTTAGCTGAGTTCTGAACATATTCAAACTGATGTTTTAAACTTACCTTAAATATAACAAAACCACATCTAACACAGATCTCGGCCTTGTACTTGGGACCAACTATCATGGAGTAGCTGAGAAACAATAAGAGGAACCAGTTTCTTCTTTCCCAAGCTAGTTTTTTTTTTTTTTTTTTTAAAGTGTCTAAGTAACTGTTAAATTTGAATAACATAATGGTAAAGAACTAAATATACACGTAGGTATATAAAAGCAATTTACGTTTTCGCCTCTTAGTCGCCATCTTGTCATGTAGATGAACTCCATAGTATGATCCTTCCCCATAATTTCACCATTGCACAGCACATCCAACTTTAAAAAGAATAGTTACAGATCCATTAACATAAATAATTCTCAATTCATAAGTGTTTTACATTTTTTTCCCAAATTTCAAAAAAGATTCAAATACTTATATCAAAATAGAAGTAGTGTCCATTATTTGAGAAGAACACTGGATCTTTCTATTAAAAGCACGGCCTCATCTCATAGGTATTAACAATTCAGATATAATTAACATGAATCACTGGCTGTCTTGTCCCACATACCTCTATCTCAGGTTCATCACCTAATTTTGAAACGCAATGTGAACCTTCTTAGTCTATGTCTCTGTGCAGCCTTTGAGATTGAGACATATTTCTGTGATTTCTTACTGAATGAGAAGAAGTTGTGGAAACCTTACAATTCCTCATGGCACATGTGGCTTATGAATTCATCTCTCATTTGAAGGAGCTGCTTTCCTCCTCTGCATTAGTTTATATTTGCAGCGGGTAAATGAATGCATATGGATACATGATTTTTGGGGGCTTCGAGGCATTCAAGCTGACAGAACAATTAGGACCAGGCCACAGGCCTGCATCTCCCAGGGCTCTCCACCTCTCTGCTCTGCTTAGCTGGTAAACTGCATAATATTTACCAGGCCGTCTTCCCACCTTGTATGGAACTTCAAAAAAGGGTCATACTTATCAGTGCTCACTTTTGCTCTAGAGCTGCAGCCACCAAACAACCCCTGCTGCCCCCAGTCCTTAGCAAGGCCACAGGAGCTGTGGCTGTGATTTACGAATTCAACAAAGCATCATTAAACAAGCATTTATTATAGATCCCTATAAATAAAACATTTCGGTTTTCTAGAGATTAAAAGCAAACTGATAGGATTTAAAGTATGGAAAGGAGGAAGAATGGCTTTTAAATAATTCTTGTCTGGCTAGACAGAGACTGGAGTTTTGAACTTTAAGTCTAAAATGAGTATAGTTCCAATTGTACTAGATAAATTATTAGCTAAATTATATTGATTTTTGGATGATTTATGGTGACTTAAATGGACCTCAGAATGTTTTTCAGACACCATTTTGTTTTTAAAAGAACAAAGTAGATAGTTTCATTTTCTTTATCTTGCCTGTAAAATAAATTCATAAGCAAAGAGGTAAAGGGACTTACTTAGGATGCAATTCCCAACTAGGTACGCAGCTTCCATTATTGTCATTTGAAAACCAAACCATCCTGCCCCAGTTACCAGTGCTGTTACAGACGCTTCAGCTGTTAGGAATGTCATTAAATCATCCCCTCACATGTGGGGCAGCAAAATAAGGGGGGAACAGTAAATATTACTAAAAATCATAGGGAAAGTTCTTTGCATTGGGATAGATAAGGAGATGTCAGTGAATTCAGTTTCTCCCCCTTCCATCCTTTCTATAGAAAAGTCTACAGAGAAATGTATGTAGTAAGTGCCAGCGGTAAGACTGTATGAGAGCAACAGTTCTCTCAGCTCTAACAACTTCCTGAAAACTAGAAAATAACTCAATGAGTCACACTTGAAAGTAAGGAAATAAAACTGCAAGTGGTATTTTGCAAGAAGAGAATAAAGAACAAAACCAAATTATAAAAACAATTTCATTTTCTATTTCACTGTGTTTATATCTATAAATCTTTTTTTTTCTTTTACTTTTTATCAAGTACATATGGCTTTAACATTCACAATTTTTTTCCTAATGTAAAAGTTACTATCTCTGGAAATTTTTTTATAGGACCAAACACATAAGAATTCTTAATCCATAGATTAATTAGTCATCTGCAAGACATTTTAAAATAAGGTCAGGTTCAGAGGTTTCCTCAAAATACAGACCTAATACTTGTCAATACCTATGTTCAAATCTTGTTTAATTTCTACTATGACTGTTCATATGAATACTATTGTACATAAGCCTGAAAAACTATTTTTCCTTTGATGTCTCTGTTTATACTGGAAGCTAGCCTCGATCTTTAGTTGTTTTAGATGCGACTAGAGGAACTCAAAGTGGGGGAAGAGGAAATTGACACAAGTTGCAAGACTGCCGTTTGGGCAGGTGAGAAATGGTAGCCACATCTCCTTGTAAGGGATAGCCAGAGCTATAGGGTCATAAACATTCTCTAACACTGCACACATTACAAGCTGTACAGTGATCAACACCAGGGCAACTGACTTCTGTAAGAAACTAGTAGACTACATGTATGCAGATGCAGTATGTTGGTTTTACTTAGGTCTAAGCAAATATCATTTTTGCATGTTACAGAACTAAATGAACATTACAAAATCCCTTTGATAAAAAGACAATGTTTTACATTCTGAAAAAGAAGTCTATAAAGAATTCATTAAAATGGATTGAAAGGTCTCAGATTGAAAGAAAAAGACATACCATAAAGCATGCTGGCATTAAAAAAAAAAAAGTATCCATTTAGCTGGGATATTTATTTCAAGAATACTTAATGTTATTTAAATATCTCCTCTAATCATAAAACGTTAGGTTTATTAGTATCATGTTTTAGTCAGGACGTTAAATTCAAAAACACAGATTACAGAAATAGAATATTACATTCCAAAAATTTTTAACATGAAAGTAACCAAAGTTTCCACAAAATTAATTTATTAGAATTTTACTTCAGATTAGAATTATCAAAATGATCAAGATTAGATTATTAACTTACCTCATAAGAACTTGGAAGTTTTAGTTTTAAACTTAGAAATTTTTTAATCGTTCCCACAGTTACACGTGTAGAACACCGAATGAATTTCTTCATTAAACCCTAAAGGAAATAAAGATTACTAATGAAAATATTTTACCTCGCTTTTAATAACACTACAGGTGTCATTTCCACTATCATTTTGAGTATTTTCAAGATGTATTCTGAAAATGTTTCAATTTAGAGCTCTTTAGTACTTGTGAGTAAAAATGTTCCTAATTCTTGGGTACTTAGATGATATTCTTCAAGAATATCATGTACCATCATTGTGTACTAGGAAAATCCTTGCAAACATGCAATCTGCATTCCTCTAAACCTTTTGGGAAAGAATACATCATGAGGTTAATTGAAAATAAAGTCACAAAAAGCATATAAAATATTTTGTCACTTTTGAAAGAATTAGGCACATTAAAAAAACCGTCAAACATAAAATTTTTTTTTTTTTTAAAGCAGTGATTTCAAATGGGGCTCTGAGGAGACTTCGGGTTCAACAGAGAGAAGCCAGTGAGGCCACAAGATCCCCACCAACTAGAAGTCGTGTAGTATGAACTCTTGGTTGGGAAGAAATATGCCCAGTCAGTGTCTGATGGGCTGTGGCAGTACTTTACTGGAAAAACAATGTTGTACATGCCTTGATTTTTCGCATTTCGTTAGCAGTACTAATTCATTCATTAAGGCTGAACATCACTAAAATATAAGAACCAATCTAGAATGGACACCCAAAATGAGTCAAAATGAGGTTGCAGACATGATAAACATGAACCAATTTGTGAAACAAAACTATATTCCCAAACCTTAAAAGTTATCAATACTAAACCAAAAACAAAACCCAGCAATTGCATTTTTTTTTTTTTTTTTTTTTTTGCGATATGCGGGCCTCTCACTGCTGTGGCCTCTCCCGCTGCGGGGCACAGGCTCCGGACGCGCAGGCTCAGCGGCCATGGCTCACGGGACCAGCTGCTCCGCGGCATGTGGGATCTTCCCGGACCGGCGCACAAACCCGTGTCCCCTGCGACGGCCAGCGGACTCCCAACCACTGCGCCGCCAGGGAAGCCCCCAATTGAATTTTTTGAAGGTATAAAGTGTTACTTCTACTTATGTTTAGGAAATTAGGTCAACAATTTGGACATGTTCTTTAATTCACTAAGTCAAAAAGTAGAACTATCCAGTCAAAATATATTCCTAGCAAAATATATTTCCCAGCCAAGACCAACAGAAACTAACCTACAAATGACACCTGATCACAATTCCGATGGTAAAGTATCCATCGAAAGAAAACAAGTTAAAAGTCACAGCTAAAGCAAGCCGTATTCTACCCATTTCAGATGGGAAGACGGACATTCTAGTCAGCATGAAAACAAAGTGACAGATACACACACAGACATTCTCTGTTATCTGCTCACATCATCTCAACCTCATCAAGGTTTCCTATCTGTTTTCTTGCTCTAAACAGCTTATAAATAATTGTTAGCATGTTTCATAGGTCCCAGTTAAGTCAGAGAATAATGTGAAGGTACTGGAAGACCCTTTAAGTACATTCTTATCTGTGAGGAAGTCTAACGTTGAAAGAACCTGCAGAAATGACCTGGCGTCATTAGTTATAACCTTCTCAAAATTATTAGTAAGTATAGAGATGTCAGAAGAGCAAAGATTTTAAAAAGTAGGCAAAAGCTTATTTCTGGAATTTATAATCCAATAAGGTTTGACATCGATCGCTAACAAAATTCCATCTTGGATTATTTAATATTTGATTTGTAAGTACGTTGGAAATAAAAATATAACAATTATGCATTCTCTCTCTATAAAAATATAACTACACCAAATTAACCTTGTTGTTTCCTAGCTAAGTGCACTTGGGAACTGCTGTATAGCTCTCTGAAAAGTAGCTGACATATTTTAAGAGGGGCAATGACAATTAAGGGCGATCAGTACACGATGATAAGGCAGGTGGGGAGAACCTTAAAGAGATGACCCTAAGAGCAGTGCTTCTTCCCTAACCATTTCATTTCATGACACACATAGGAAATGGAAACATTCGTACTACACACAGCGGGGTTAAAAGGGAGACCCCTGGGGCAGTGGATGTGTAGCCCAGATCCTGCTCTGCTGCCCTGAGGGGATCAACATTCTAGCACACCTGTATATTTGAAGAAGTAATATATGGAAAAGATTTGGTTTGTGTTTCGAAGAATGTTAACTTCCCCTTTCATGGAACAATCCCCTTGCCTTTTAACCGGTCCCTTCTGACTCAGGCCAGAAGAGGAACAGTTCCAAAAAGGCTCCTTTCTGCTTCTAAGGTGGTTACCCTAGAGGCTTTTTTTTTACTCTTTATCCCTTTGTTTTTAGAAGAGTTATAAAGACTAGATCTGAAGTCAGATAGTGGTCCATGTCACAAGTTAGATGGGCTTCCAGTTCTAGGACACACTTCAACAAATTCTAGTTCTTGTGATAATGATTATTGGATTTTTTTGTTTGTTTTTAAGCCCAAACACCTTACAATGTTTCTTCTCTCATCTTCAGAATGTTATGGTTAGTATCTCCACCAGCTAACCCAATTGTCAAGCTTGACTTTTTTTGACTTCTAAAAAAATTGAAATATAATTCTAACACTACAGAAGTCACTATTTAAAGCATACAATTCAGTAGTTTTTAGTATATTCGTGAGGCTGTGCAACCACTACCACTATTTGGTTCTGGGACATTTTCATCACCCCCAAAGAAACTCCACACCCACTAGCAGTCACTACTCATTCTTCCCTGTCCCCAGACCCTGACAACTGCTAATCTAACCTTCTGTGTGTATGGAACTGCCTATTCTGGACATCTCATATAAATGGAATCATACAATATGTGTTTGGCTTCTTTCACTTAGCATAATGTTTTCAAGGTTCATTCATGTTGTACAGGTTGTAGCATGTATCAGTATTTAATTCCAGTTTATAGCTGACTACTATTCCAATGGGTAGATTTATCACATTTTATCCATTCATAAGTTGATGGACATCTGGGCTGTTTTCACTGTTTGGCTACTACAAATAATGTTCTTATGCACATTCATGTACAAGATTTTGTGTGAACATGTGTTTTCAGTTCTCTTGAGCATGTATTCAGGAGTGGAAATGTTGGGTCATATGGTAACTCTGTTAAACTTTTTGAGGAGCTGCCAAACTTTTTCACAGCAGCTGCAGCACTTCACCTTCCCATCAGTAATGTATAAGGGTTCCAATTACTCCACATTCTACCCATTCCTTTTTTAAAAATTATAGCCATCCTAGTGGATGTGAAGTGGTACCTCATGGTGATTTTTATTTACATAGCCCTAATGACTAATGATGTGTAGGATCTTTTAATGTGCTTATTGGCTATCAGACATTTCTCCGAAAATATACAATTCGAATCCCTTGCCCACTTAAAAAAAAAAAAAAGATTAGCTTTTTGTTGTTGACTTGTAAAAGCAGTTTATACATTCTGGATACAAAGGCTTATCATACATGTGATTTGCAAATACTTTCTCCCATTCTGCAGGTTGCCTTTCACTTTCTTGACAGTGTTCTTTGATGTACAGAAGTTTTTAATTTTGATAGTCTAATTTATCTTTCTTTTGATGCTTGTCCTGATGGTGTCACCTCTAAGAATCCACTGCAACATCCAAGGTCATGAAAACTTATCCCTATGTTTTCTTCTAAGAGTTTTATAGTTTCAGCTGTTACACTTAGGTGCTTGGGCCGTTGTGAATTAATTTTTGTACATAGCATGAGGCAGGGATCCGAGTTCATTTTTTACATATGGATATTCAGTTCTTTTAGCATCACTGGTTGAAAGATTATTCTTTCTCCTTGAATTAACTTTGCCCCGTGTCGAAAATAAACTCATCATAGATATATGGATTTATTTCTGAATCTCAATTCTGTTTCACTCATTTATGCCTACGCTTATGCCAGTTATCACACTGTCTTGATTACTAGAGCTTTGAAGCAGGTTTTGAAATTGTCCTTCCATGTTTTTGTTCTTTAGAGTGTTTTTGACTATTCCAGGTCCCATAAAAGGCAGTTAGAATTTTGGTTAGAATTTTCAGTGAATATGAAGAGCAATTTGGGTAGGACTGCCATCTTAGCAATATTAAGTAAGTCTTCTAATTCAGAAACATGGGATGCCCTCCCATCTATTGAGGCCTTCTTAAATTCTTTTGCTGTATTGTAGTTTTCAGTACACAGATCTTACATCTTTTTTGGTTAAACATATTCCTCCTAAGTATTTTATTCTTTCTGATGCTACTGTAAAATGAAATCACTTTTTTAACTTTCATTTTTGGACTGTACATTCCCCATTTATTCCTAGTTCTTGTATCCTGTAACCTTGCTAAGCTTGTTTTCTCGCTAACATACTTTTTCTGTGGACTCCTAAGGATTTTCTATATACAAGACCATACCATGTGCAAACAGAAACAGTTTTACTTCTTTTCTAGTCTGGATGATTTTAGTTTTGTTTTCTTGTCTAATTACTCTAGCTAGAAACTCTAGCACAATGTTGAATAGAAGTGGTGAAAGCAGACATCCTTGTCTTATTCCCGATCGAAGGGGAAAAGCTTTCAACATTAACTATGATGATAGCTGTGGGTTTTTTGTAGATACCCTTTTCAGGTTGAGGCAGTTCCCTTCTAGTCATAATCTGTTGAGTGTTTTTACCAAGAAAGAGTACTGGATTTTGTCAAATGCTTTCTCTTCATCTACTGAGATGATTATGTAGTTTTCACACCTTTATTCTAGTAATATGGTATATCACCATTGAACCAACCTTGATCATGATGTACAATCCTTTTTCACATGTTGCTGGATTCAGTTGGCTAGTATTTTGTTGATTTTTGCATCTGTATTCATGAAGAAAACGTCATAATTTTCCGTTCTTCTAAAGTTTTTTTTGCAATTTTAATTGTGGTAAAAAACACAGAACACAAAACTTACCATCTTAACTGTTTTTAAGTGTATACTTGAGCAGTGTTGTGTATATTGACACTGTTGTGAAACAGATTTTCAGAATTTTTTCACTGGGACAAACTGAAAACCTTACACTAACAACTCCTTTTTCCCCCCTCCTCCCAGCCCCGGTAACCACCATAATACTATCTGTTTTTATGTATTTGAATAGATACCTCAAGTGGAATCACATAGTATCTGTCTTTTTGTGATTGGCTTATTTCACTTAGCATAATGTCCTCAAGTTCATCCATGTTGTAAGACATGACAGGATTTCCTTCCTTTTAAAGGCTGAATGATTAAAGGCTGTATCCACTGTATACACCACATTTTGTTATCTGTTGACGGATATGTGGAATGCTTCCACCTCCTTGGCTATTGTGAATAGTGCATCTATGAACATGGGTGTCCAGACTCTGCTTTCAATTCTTTTGCATATATACCCAGAAATGAGATTGCTGGATCATAAGGTAATTCTGTTTAGGTTTTGAAGGAATCGCCACATTGTTTTCCATAGGGGTTGCACAATTTACAGTTTCACCAGTAGTGCACAAAGGTTCCCATGTCTCTATGTCCTTACTGACCCTTGCTATTTTTTCTGTTTTGTTTTTGATAGTAGCCATCCTAAAGGGTGATATATTATTGTGGTTTTGTTTTTCATTTCTCTGATAATCAGTGATGTTGATTGAGCATCTTTTCATATGCCTGTTGCCATTTGTATATCACCTTTAGAGAAATGTCTATTTAACCCCTTTGCCCAATTCTTAATTGGATTATTTATTTTTGTTGTTGAGTTTCAGAGTTCTTTATATAGTCTGCATACTAACCCCTAAAGTTATGCAAATGCTGGAGAGGGTGTGGAAAAAGGGAACCCTCTTGCACTGTTGGGGGGAATGTAAATTGATACAGCCACTATGGAGAACAGTATGGAGGTTCCTTAAAAAACTAAAAATAGAACTACCATATGACCCAGCAATCCCACTACTGGGCATACACCCAGAGAAAACCATGATTCAAAAAGACACATGCACCCCAATGTTCATTGCAGCACTATTTACAATAGCCAGGTCATGGAAGCAACCTAAATGCCCATCGACAGACGAACAGATAAAGAAGATGTGGTACATATATACAATGGAATATTACTCAGCCATAAAAAGGAACGAAATTGGGTCATCTGTAGAGACGTGGAGGGACCTAGAGACTGTCATACAGAGTGAAGTAACTCAGAAAGAGAAAAACAAATACTGTATGTTAATACATATATGTGGAATCTAGAAAAATGGTACAGATGAACCGGTTTGCAAGGCAGAAACAGAGACACAGATGTAGAGAACAAACGTATGGACACCAAGGGGGGAAAGCGGCGGGGGGGTTGTTGTTGTTGTTGGGATGAATTGGGAGACTCGGATTGACATGTATACACTAATATGTATAAACTAGATAACTACTAAGAAACTGCTGTATAAAAAAAAAAATTCAAAAAAAAAAGGAAGTCTAAAGAAAACAAAAAAACCCCTAAAGTTATGATTTGCAAATATTTTCTCCCATTTTGTAGGTTGCCTTTTCACCACTCTTTTTTTTCTTTTTTTGGCAGTACGCGGGCCTGTCACTGTTGTGGCCTCTCCCGTTGCGGAGCACAGGCTCCGGACGCGCAGGCTCAGCAGCCATGGCTCACAGGCCTAGCTGCTCCGCAGCATGTGGGATCTTCCCGGATCGGGGCACGAACCCGTGTCCCCTGCATCAGCAGGCGGACTCTCAACCACTGTGCCATCAAGGAAGCCCTTCACTCTCTTGATTGTGTCTTTTGATGCACAGAAGTTGTGATGTCTTTGGTTTTGGTATCAGGGTAATAATTGGCCTACAGAATGAGTTGGGAAGTGTTCCTCTTCTATCTTTTGGAAGAGTTTATGAAAGACTGGTGTTAATTCTTACTTAAACATTTGGGATTTGCTTTGCGGGAACATTTTTCTTTTAAATTACTTATTTCATCTCTTTGCTTGTTATAGGTCTTCAGATTTTAATATTTCTTCTTGAGTCAGTTTTGGTAGTTTGTGTTTTTCTAGGAATTTTCCATTTCATCTAGGTTATCTAATTTGTTGGCATACTATTTTTCATAGCATTCTCTTGTAATCCTTTCTATTTCTGTAAGGTTGCTAGTAACATCCCTTCTTTCTTTCTTGATTTTAGTAAGTTGAGTCCTCTTTCTTTGTCTAGTAAAAGATTTGCTGATTTTCATCTTCTCAAAGAACAAATATTTGGTTTCATTAACTTTCTTTGCTGCTTTTCTATTCTCTTTCATTTTTCCCCAATCAAATCTTTTTGTTAATTGCTTTCTTCTACTTCTAGTTTTTCCTTTTTCTAGCTTCTTAAGATAGAAGACTAGGTTATTAATCTGAGATCTTCCTTCTGTTTTAATGTAGGTGTTTCATAAGTATAAATTTCCCTCTAAACACTGCTTTCGCCACATCCCATCAGTTTTGGCATGTTGTGCTTTCATTTTCATTCATCTCAAAGGATTTTCTAATTTCCCTTGTGGTTTCTTCTTTCACACACTGTTAATAAAGGACTCTGTTGCTTAATTTCCACACACTCGTGAATTTTGACGAATTTCCTCCTGTTATTGATTTCTAATTTCATTCCATTGTGGTTGGACAATATACTTTGTATGATTTCAATCCTTTTAAGTTTACTGAAACTTATTCTATAGCCTAACGTAAGGTCTGTCCTGAAGAATGTTCTATATGAGCTTGAAAAGAATGTGTATCCTGCTGTTGTTGGGTACAGCAGTCTAGAGATGTCTATTAGGTCTAGCTAGTTTTGGTGCTGTTCAAATCTTCTGTTTCCTTATTGACCTTTTTTTCTAGTTGTTCTATCCATTATTAAAAGTGTGGTATTGAAGTCCATTACTGAAAGTGGTATTATTGTTGAATTGTCTATTTTTCCCTTCAATTCCGTCAGTTTTTGCTTCATATATTTTGGGGCTCTGTTGTTAGGTGCATTTATATTTATAACTGCTATATTTCTTTGATGGATTAACACTTTTATCATTATAAAATGTCCTTCTTTGTTTCTGATAATTTTTGTCTGAAAGTCTATTGCCACTCCTGCTCTTTTGGCTACTGTTTGCACGGTATTTCTTTTTCCATTCCCCTACTTTCAACCCATTTGTGTCTTTGAACCTAAGCTATGTCTCTTGCAGACAACATAAGAGTTGTATCATGTATTTTTAATGCAGTCTGCCAATACTTGCCTTTAACTGGAAAGTTTAATCCATTTCAAGATAATTACTGTTAGGGTAGGATTTATATCTGCCATTTAAAAAATTTGTTTTCTGTTGTATCTTAGGCCTTTTTGTTCCTCTGTTTCTCAATTACTGTTTTATTTTGTGTTGAAATGATATACTACAAAATGCCTCTTTAACTGCCTTGTCATTTCTTTTACTGTGTATTTTCAAGTGACTTTCTTTGTGATTTCCCTGAAGATTACAACTGACATCTAAATTTATAACAGTCTACTCTGGAATAATACTATCTTAATTCCAATAGCACAGAAAAATTTGCTCCTATGTAGCTGCTCCCCCCGCCCCCGGCTGTTACTGTCTCAAATTACATCTTTATACTTAGTGTGCCCATTAACATAAATTTAGTAACTGCTTTATGCAGTCATCTTTTAAAGCAGATAGGAGAAAAAAAGTTTACACACAAAACATACTTTACTTTTGCCTTTTATATTTACCTGTGCAGTTACCTTTACTAGTGGTCTCTATTTATTAATGTGGATTTGAGTACTAAGTGTCGTTTTGTTTAAGCCTGAAGGACGCCCTTCATTATTTGCAGAGAAGGCCTGGTAGTGTGACACAGTCTCTTACATTTTGTTTACCTGGCAGTATTTTAAATTCTCCTTCCTTTTTGAAGGGTGTAAGTTTTTGATGGACATAGAATTCTTGGTTGACAGGTTTTTTTCTTTCAGCACTTTGCATATGTCATCCTACTGCCTTCTGGCCTTTATAGCTTCTGATGAGAAATCAGCTACTAACCTTATTGAACATCCTTTGTAACTGATGAGTCACTTCTTTATTGTTGCTTCCAAGATTTTCTGTCTTTTAACAGTTTGATCATTATGAGTCTAGCTATGAATTTCTTTGAGTTTATCATATCTGGAGTTTGTTGAACTTCTGGGATATTTAAAGTTTTTCATCAAATTTGGGAAGTTTTTGGCCAAAAACTTCAAATATACTTTCTGTCCTTTTCTCGTCTTCTTTGGGGACTTCCATTATGTGTATGTTGGTAAGTCTGATGCTATCCTACAGGTATCCACTCATTTTTCTTCATTACTTTTCTTTCTGTTCCTCAAACTGCGTAATCTCAATCTATCTTCAAGTTTTGGGGTTCATTTCCTATGACTCAAATCTGCCACTGAATCTCTTCAGTTAATTTTTCATTTCATTTATTGCACTTTTTAACTCCAGAACATTTAAAAAAATAATTTCTATCTTTTAATTAATATTCTCTAGGTGGTGAGATTGTTCTTGTACTTTCATGTAGATGTTTAGGTATAATTTCTTTTAGTTCTTTGCATATTAAAACTTTTTTTTTATTGGATTACAGTTAATTTACAGTGTTGTTAGTTTCAGCTGTACAGCAAAGTGAATCAGTTATACATATACCTATATCCATTCTTTGAGCTGTACAGTAGGTTCTTATTAGCTATCTGTTTTATATATATTAGTGTGTATTTGTTAATCCTAATTTCCTAGTTTATCTGCTCCCCCTCCCTTCACCTTTGGTAACCATAAGTTTGTTTTTTACATCTGTGACTCTATTGCTGTTTTGTAAATAAGTTCATTTGTACCATTTTTTTTAGATTCCACATATAAGTGACATCATATGATATTTGTCTTTCTCTGGCTTACTTCACTTAGCACGATAATCTCTCAGTCCATCCATGTTGCTGCAAATGGCATTATTTTGTGCTTTTTTATGGCTGAGTAATATTCCATTGTATATACGTACCACATCTTCTTTATCCATTCCTCTGCTGATGGACATTTAATTTGCTTTGATGTCTTGGCTATTGTAAATAGGGCTGTGACGAACAAGAGGGTGCATGTATCTTTTCAAATTACAGTACTCTCCAGATATATGTACCAATTTACATCCCCACCCTCTCTAGCATTTATTGTTTGTAGATTTTTTGATGATGGTCATTCTGACTGGTGTGAGGTGATACCTCATTGTAGTTTTGATTTGCATTTCTCTAATAATTAGTGATGTTGAGCATCTTTTCAGGTGCTTTTTGGCCATCTGTATGTCTTTTTTGGAGAAATGTCTATTTAGATCTTCCACCCATTTTTTGATTGGGTCTTTTTTTTTTTTTTTTGATATTGAGCTGCATGAGCTGTTTGTGTATCTTGGAGATTAATCCGTTGTCAGTTGCTTCAGTTGCAAATATTTTCTCCCATTCTGTGGGTTGTCTTTTCATTTTGTTTATGGTTTCCTTTGCGGTGCAAAAGCTTTTAAATTTAATTAGGTCTCATTTGTTTATTTTTATTTTCATTACTCTAGGAGGTGAATCAAAAAAGATACTGCTGTGATTTATGTCAGAGTGTTCTACCTATGTTTTCCTCTAAGAGTTTTATAGTATTTGGCCTTAACATTTAGGTCTTTAATCCATTTTGAGTTTATTTTTATGTATGGTGTTAGGGAGTGTTCTAATTTCATTTTTTAACGTGTAACTTTCCAGTTTTCCCAGCACCACTTATTGGAGAGACTGTCTTTTCTCCATTGTATACCTTGCCTCCTTTGTCACAGATTAGTTGACCCTAGGTATGTGGGTTTATCTCTGGACTTCTATCCTGTTCCATTGATCTATATTTCTGTTTTTGTGCCAGTACCATACTGTTTTGATTACTGTAGTCTTTGCACATATCTTAAATGGATGATTTTAAAATGTATATTTAGTCAAGTTCAGTGTCTGGGCATCTTCAGGGACATTTTCTATTGACCGCTTCTTTTCCTATATATGGGCTATACTTTCTTGTTTCTATCTGTCTCATAATATTTTGTTGAAAACTGAACATTTAAAATAATGTGCTAACACTGGAAATCAAACTCCTGCCTGCTCCTCAGGGATTGCTGTTGTGGCTTTTTCTTGTTTCTCATTGTTTAACAACTTTCCTAAACTAATTCTGTACAGCCTGTATTCTTTACAGTATGTGGCCACTGAAGTTTCTACCTAGTGGTCAGCTAACAACTGCACAGAGATTTCCTTATACACCTGGACCCAGTTAAGTCTCCTGGTCTTTGCTGAGGGACTCTATATGAGTTTTGGGGCACACCTCCAACACTCAACCAGGTTGTTGACAATTCTGCCTAAGTCTTCACTTCCTGCTTGTGCAGAGCCTCAAGGTCAGCCAAAGGTGACAGTTTAGGGCCTACTAATTGACTCTGAAAGTTTTTGCCAGTTTTTTCACTGCTTTTATGGAGGAGCAAATTTTTGGCAGTCCTTACTCTTCTATTTTCATTACCTTCTTGCTCTTGACTTTTGAACTGAAGTAGGTATACTGTATAAACCATACATGCAACTACTACACCACCACATTTGAGAATCTCATCCTACTACAGAGGAATGAGATGGTTGAGAAGGCTGTAAAGGAATGCAGGCATAATTTTTCTGTCTTTAAGCGGTATGTAATCCAGTTTCAAGGAAAAAACACACACCAAAAAAGATAAAAGACAATATCAGTGCCTGGTACCTTTAGGAACACAATAAATGCTGATTTAATAAATAAATGCAAGTCTTAGAATTTCAGAAGGATTCACTAAGGTGGAAAAAACGTCACAAAAAATAGAGGTCTCTTGGGTCTTGACAGAAGTCTAGGACAGTGGTGAGAACAGGGAAGAACATGCCAAAAAGGAAGGACTATTCAAAGTTTTAGAGGGTTTTAAATATTCTTAATACAAGCCTTTATATATTCTGGATGCAAATCCTTTGTCAAATATGGGTGCCAACTTTTATGTTGGTATTCACAAATAAATGACAATAATCCTGTGTCTTGAGAGACAGATTCATTGATGGGAATAATGGAAGATAAACTCATCAAGATAGGGGTTAGTGAAAGAGCTTGAATGCTAACACAAGGAGTTAATACTTGATTCTAGAATGTGGCAAACTATGGCCATAGCCCTCAAGCCAAATCTGGCTATCTATTTTCGTTAGTAAAGTTTAATTGGAACACAGCCAAGCCAGTTTGTTCACTATCGTCTATGGCTGCTTTACTGCTAAAATAAGCAAGCTGAGTAGTTGCAACAAAGCCCATATGGCCCACAGCGCCCAAAGTGCCTACTACTTGACCCTGACAGTGGCCATGAGTGCTTGCACACACGCAGGCTGAAGCCTCAGCCCTGCATAATAAAAGAAATTAAGGATACAGGAAACAGTTCAGACTACTTTCAAAAAATCTAGATATAAGGTGAGCAGCAGTGGACTGAGGGGAATTTTGCAGGACTTATGACTGGTTGAAGGG
Source organism: Aethalodelphis obliquidens (assembly GCF_003676395.1). Lineage (NCBI taxonomy): Eukaryota > Metazoa > Chordata > Mammalia > Artiodactyla > Delphinidae > Aethalodelphis > Aethalodelphis obliquidens. The sequence goes on along the minus strand of NW_020837955.1, from coordinate 10,750,120 downwards.
GAAGGGCAGAAGGTAAAAAACGTCCAAGATTTTGAATTTCTATGATTGGCTGAAAGATAGTAGTGAAACAGATGTAAAATAGACAGCTAGTGGGAAGCAGCTGCATAGCACAGGGAGATCAGCTTGGTGCTTTGTGACCACCTAGATGGGTGGGATAGGGAGGGGATATGGGGATATACGTATACGCATAGTTGATTCACTCTGTTATACAGCAGAAACTAACACACCATTGTAAAGCAATTATACTCCAAGAAAGGTGTTAAAACTTAAAAAAGAAAAAAAAGATGGTAGTGATAACTGAAACAGCATATTTGGAGTAAACTTAGGTGGAAGTACAGTATGACAAATTTGTCTTTAAACGTGTTAGGTTTTATGTATTAGTGAAACTCCCAACTAGGATACTGAAAGTAGTTAGAGATATAATACTTCCACTTGGGAGAGATGGCAGGTTTGGAAAGGGGGATTTGAAAGTTCTTTGAATAGCTGAAAACACAAAAAATAGAAGTGACCTCCTAGGATGACTGTAGAGAGAGAATAATTGAGTGGAGGACTAGGTATTAGCTATACTCACATATATAAAGCAGAAGACAGGAAGAAGTAGAGTCAGTGGAGACAGTATAGGAGTGGCCAGAGAGAAAAGGTGAGAATTGGGGAGCACAGTATATGTCATGTAGGCTGTAAAAGTGGTTTTAAGAATGAAGGTAGAAGGATGGAGAAAAGTCTATAAAGGAAAGAGTGAAAAGGTAAAAAGTCAACTGGAATGGCAAAGCGTCCAAGATGCCAAAAAGAATATCAAGGCAGGGGGTAGTTAAGTTTTCAGATGAATTTCTAAAATGCAATGTTTTATAACTTTCATACTAGAAAGCCTGCAGAGAAGCAGACTTCACATTTATTTATGAAGAGATATTCCACCTTTCTATTGACTTAATTTTCACTACAAGATAATAACTCATGTACTAGAGAGCTAAAGAATGCTCATAATCTCTATTAAGAAAAACATCCCCAAAAGAGGATTACAGAAATGACTGGGAACAAGAGAGAAATGTAAAGTTATTAAAAATTGATGAAAAGACTGACAAAAAGGAAAGGGTGCTGCACCAGAGCATAAAAGCCAATAGGGAAGCCTGGAAGGATAAATAGGTACAGTGGCCACTTCTCTAAATACTGCTGTACTCTAATACATGCCTTGTCCAACCAACCTCTCTTAACTAAATGAAATACCTTATTGTATTATAACTGTTTGTATGTATAAGACCCAACCAAAAGTCCCTGAGTGAAAAAACTTATTATTTACATCTTCACTGACTAATATCCACATAGTGGATAAATATTCAATGAATCACTATGCTAATACATATTTCTTTTTGCAAGATGCTGGGAAAACTTAATCAGAGTTGAAAAATTTTGTTTTTAACTTCCTGACAGGAAAATTTCATTAAATGTATTAGTAAAAAATTCATTAAATGAATTTTTTAAATACATTTAAAAAATTAAATGTATTAGTAAAAAAACTTGGGCTTCCCTGGTGGCGCAGTGGTTGAGAGTCCACCTGCTGATGCAGGGGACACGGGTTCGTGCCCCGGTCTGGGAAGATCCCACATGCCGCTGAGTGGCTAGGCCCGTGAGCCACGGCCGCTGAGCCTGCACGTCTGGAGCCTGTGCTCCGCAACGGGAGAGGCCACAACAGTGAGAGGCCCGTGTACCGCAAAAAAAAAGAAAATTCAACTCACTGGCCTACAGATCACACAGAGGAAGTAAAGGAAAAGTTCACGGGTACTTTATGACATCCATCAAAATCAATTATGTTGTTCATAAAATGTATTAGCCATGACATGGATAGCTTTTTTGAATTGCAAATAAAAACAGGGAAACAAAAGAGAAAATCAGAAGAGGATGAATAAAAGGTTGAGGATGTTTCCCAACATGAAACGATCTGAGTCTGAGTTGGTGACTACACTTAAGAAGGGAAAAACAGTGTATATGAACTCCCAACAAAGGTATAAAAGGAGGTTGAAAGAGGAGAAATAGAGGCGTGATTCTCCTCATTGGCCACTAGGTGGTGGCAGTGACCCAGGACGGTTCAGTTGTGAGGTTTAGAAATCAGGAGTCTGAAGTAAGCAACTGCTTGGCTATTTGCAGGTAAGAGACTGTAGGAGAATGACATTCTATTTGTTTAATAAAAAATGTGAAATAATAAAAAATTTGAAAGCAAACATTCTGAAACAGTAGGAAAATTCATCAACACGTTATGAAAGGTTTACTATAAATGATTATGAAAAAAACAACTGTACTTGTCCACTCACCTTTACTACATTGTCCCCTGATTGTCCATTATTTCGTAAACAATCTAGACATATAGCAATTTGTGGGTCACTTCTGTGATAGTCTTTATCATCTTGATTTTCATCACCTTCTTCATCTACTTTAGGTTTGTCAACTTTTGAAGTATCATCTGTATAATTTAAATAAAGCTAAGTTAACTCAGTTTGATTTTATAGTTAAGCAACAATATACTAACCATGAAAACAAACTTTAAAAAACATTTCTTAACAGTTTTTGATGAAGAATATATAACTGAAACTTTTAGTACCTTTAAATGTCCCAACCACTCAACAATGGAAATATTTTTAAAAAACCCATCAGTGACTTATGAACATAGCTTACGACTTCTAGGCTCACTGGGACATCCAAATTAAAGACTCAGGACTAGCTATATTTGGTCACAAAAATGACTGCCATTAGTGATGAGACCGCTTAGAAATTGGTAAGATATAAAAATACTTCCAAATTCTATATATATTCAAAACTTAAAACCAAGTACTCTTTTCAAACTAAAATACTCTCTAAGTTCTCAAAATTTCAAATTACTAGATATTCATAAAATTAGCTAGTGAAATAAATAGAATGAATTAGCTTTTTTAACATATATGTAACTATGTAGCATTAAAACACCATCAAAGAAATCTGAGTAGCATACTATAAACAAATGTATTTAACCTATGAAATACCAGAAGGCTACATATAATGCAACTATATTTGTTGATTCATTCATTTACTGAGTGCCTTGAACTCTGTTAAGACTAACTAAGCCTGAGGAAACAATATTGAAACTGTAGTGTTATCATCCTCACCCTCATCGTGTCAGAGTATTTAGGAGGAGGTACAGGCAAGTAAAGAAAACAGACGGAGATGTCGATAAGGACTCTGATATAAGAGGTAAGATAGACCAGGTGGGCACATATAACAGAGTTAATAAACCCAAACTCTGGGGTGAAGCAGAGATTCAGGGGAGATTTCCAGATAAAATGTCTGTAAGCTGAAACTTGAAAGAATTAGTCAGCCAAGCATTACAGTACAGAAAATCCCAGGGAAAAAAAAGACCACTTAGCTCCTCTTTAATGACTGTAGTAAAAGCATTACAGATGTTATCATACAGGGCAGGTGGGCTCTCTCTTCTGCCTTTTTGTATGGAACCCACATAGACAGGAGCTGCCTTCTATGAACCAAGATCCAGCTCCAAGAAAAGGTCCAAATTCTTCACCCAAACTAAAGACCAAATATGATAAAATACTTTAAAAAGGCAGAAATATGGGAAAAGGGAGATAAACGCAAAGTAGGCTACAGTCCTTCGCTAGTCAATCTGTAAGACACACAGTCATGGACTAACCCGACCCCATAGCTTCTGATGACAAGGCCTGGCTCCTGTCCTCTTGAAAAAGCAGGCAAAAACTGGAACATTCAGTCAATTTTACCTATATTTTTAGTATAGCACTACTGTCTAAATTGCAATTTACACTTGGGTAAAACAAGCCTTTAGTTAAGTCGTTTTTTGCCAGGCTTGGCTTCTTTGCCCATTTCAGTGTTTTGATTATAGATTAAAAATAATCCCTTGCTACCTTATTCCAATCATTCAAAACTATTCTCAAACCTCCCCTGCTATAGGAAGCCAGCCCTGCACAGTTAAGTTGAACTAAAAAAACTCTGATCCCCATTTTACATATGAAGTGAGAAAGCCATTTTAATGATATGTAATTGACAATCCTGTGAATCGTATAGAAAAACCAGGGATGGAAGACTGAGCTCACAAGTGAGCCTATAAAAACAGACATATATCCTTGAAAGATTTCCATGGTATTTTTAGGCCATCTTGAAACAAACCTCATATTTAACGTCAATAAGAAAGGATACTACTTATAATTTCAGATACGTTGTACTTCTTTTTCTTTTGTGTGAATTATATACATGCTAAAAACATTACTCTGCCCAGTAATGTTTGCCACTTTCCTTAATTATTAAAAATTGCTGATTTCTGAGGCTCCTGGGACCCAAAAGGGAAATTTGGTCACTTAGCATAGGTGATGGGGAAAATTCCCTTAAGTGTCTAGAAATATTTTTCAAATTTTAGGATATATAAATTTGTATCATCTGAGCTCTACCTATGAAAAGTTCGTTCCAGATTATCAGAGCATAGCAAGATCCTCTGATCTGGCTCTCAGCCACATCCCAGTTCCCTCTCCTATTAAACACACAAAATAAAATACAACAGCAAACGCCTCACTGTTTAGTTGCAGGCTATGGCTATTTCTGACTTCAGTCTCCTTTAGCTCTCCAGCTAATACTGCTATAATCAACGGTCACTCTTCTGTTTTATCTCCTTTTTCTCTTCCCAATTTCCTCTATTTCCAATTACCTTCAACTGGACTGACTCCAGATTTACATGCATTTATTTAAAATCTCATGATTCTATATAAAAAGTTCATAATCAGAGAAAGGTTCAGAATGTAAAGGGGTACATGAATTGTACCCCTTGTACAGGAGAAACTTGAGCTTGAAGAGACAGATTAGTTCACCACAGCTACAAAAAGCTGACCAATTTCAGAGATTCCATCAGATATAGAAGTAAAAAAAAATCACCTTGTCCATTTTCTTGAGGCTTGTTTTTCTTCCAAAATTCAGACTCACGCTCAAGTTCTTCTAATTTAAAAGAAAAAATTATAAAAGTAATAGAAACACAATCATGAAGTCTTTAACAGAAATGGTGATTTCACAAAACACAAAACTCTGCAAGAACCCAAAGAGCAACTTACGTTCTCGTAGTCCAGGGACCAACTTAAATATAATTTCCTCTAATGTGTTATCCAACCTTCCAAAGAGGAAAAAAGAGAATATACAAACAATGAAGACATCAAAATCCAATAGGTAAACCATTTAAGATCTGCATCTCACATATACTACAAAATATAGAACATACACAGTTTTGGTACAAGTACCACACCCAACTGCTCTGCGAGTGGAGCACATCTATTTCTAGCCTGTCCCAGTGGAACACAGATTACAAAAATGGTCCCATCCCCAGCTCTCTCTACAATCTTGCCCCTCTGAACAGGACTTTGATAAACGGATGGAGTCTATTTCTCTACTCTGAGAATATGGGCCAGCCCTGAAATGTGCTCGGGCCAAAAGGATGTGGCACAAGTGACACTGCTTAGCTCTGAGCGCAAGCCTTATGAGGCATATCACGTGCTTTAGTGTGCTTTCTTGGAATCGTGCCACCATTAGAACGAGTCTGGAGGACACTATGTCCAAGGAGCCAAGCTGCCCTACTGAGGCCATCTCACACTAGGTCATGGACAGTCCAACCCAACAGGACAGAACCCAGGCCAGGATCGGCAGGGCAGCAACTGACCAGCCTCTGACTGCAGTCACCAGAGCGATCCCAGCCAACACCAGCAGACCCACCTGGATCTGTGAGCCACACAGAACTGTTGAGGAATAGTAAGTGCTTTTACTGTTGTGTTCAGCATGAAAGTTAGGGGCGGTTTGTTATACAGCAATAGCTGATGCAGCCAGCTATTGCTTTCAAAATCTCTACCACAACTCTGGCTCTTTCCTATGAAAGAAATAATCTCCAGTCTTCTCTTCTGAGAAATTTAGACCATTTTTCCTAGATAAAAAACGTAAATATTTCCCTTGACATTTTTCTCCTCTCCTTTTCCTGCTGTATCTGAGCACAACTGTTCCTTTCCACGGCTTTCATTTCTTCATCTTGTCCTGATGCTCCTGAGACACCCTTTCCGCTCATCTCCTTCATCCTGCTCGGCGGCATGACCCTCCTCCAACTGAAAACACGGCTACGCTTCTCACAGCTAAAAAGCCCCCAAACCTTGGCTTAACCTATTGTCTTTTCAAGCTGTTAGCAGATACACAACCTCTTCTTCCAACTAGAAAAACTAAGAAATCACAGTTGACATTATTTCTGTCACGTACTTTTGCTTCTTTTACTCGACTGAACTCCTCAAATCATCCATAACTTCCATAATGAATAGATTTAAAATTTTTTTGAGAGCTAAAATTTAAAAAATCTTACTTTTAAAGTCATTTTTCTCCTCATTGCTCTGCAACAGTTTATCAGTGCTGCCTGACGCTGCCTCCTTGAAAATTTCCTTTCCTGGTTTTTCTTTTTTTCTATCAACTCCCTTTGTCCCCAAGATATTTTTCTTTTTCCAACTACCTCTACATCTGAGTATTCTCCTTTGCTCTGCTCTCTGCACCCTCTGACCTTTTCTACAGGCCGCCTTCCTTGAAGATCTCATCCACTTTTGTGACTTCAAAACTAACATATAGGCAGATAACATATATATACACAAACACACATTGCATCTCTCTGCTGAGCTCAAGTTCCATACTTCCAACAGATGTTGAATATCCCGAGCACCTCCTTTTGTTCATATATGTCAAGACTCTCTTATTTATTCTCCTTCAACAAAATACTGAATACCTGTCTTACTTTTTAAAAATTAAATTTAGAAATGATACCATATCATTCCCAAATAGGCTCAAAATGCAAGCATTATTTTAACCTACCTGTCTCTCCTGCTTCACATATTTACTCACCAAGCCCCAAACAGCTGCTTCTCAATGTTCCTCCCACCCAGTCTTTCCACATTCCCATCCTTCCGTTCCCTCAATTACCACCCTATTTAGAGGACAGCATAGAGATGTTTCCCTTTACCTTGACATGCTCATAGTGAATTTTCCTTAAGCACTAATTTGATCATTATTTGCCTGCTCGAGAACTAATTTCTTCCTACCACCTGGCTTCACGTGTTTATATAACTTGAGTTCAACCTGCAAACTGTAACTGGTGCTGCTCTCTTGTTGCTCTTCTCTAGCCAACTGACTTACTCAATTATCCTCAAGAATGCCTCGCCTTTTCCAATCTGTTTTCCTCCCTCATGCTCTTCATCCTGGCTCAAATACTTTTTTCCAGTTCCTACTCTCCAACCAAACCGATGTTACCTGATTCTTCAGGACTTACCTACTAACTCCTTCACAGAGTTTTCCCAGACTATTTAATAGTAGCAGTGTTTAAGAGAAGTATTATTTCTCTTCTTCTTAATATTTGTTTTATCAATGTAATACACATGTATAATTTACAAATCAAACTTCCCTGTAACCTTATATGAAAACACAACATTTTTATGCCCCGCTCTCTCTGTTCCTGATTCCTACAACCCCAGGGGCAACTGCTTTCAAATCCAAGCTGTTTTGTCTAGTATTTACTTTCATATTTCTATATATATGATAGACGGATGATAGATTAAAAAACAAAGCCATTCTTTCTCTGCTGTCTAGGTCTTTCTGACCTCCTTCTGTGGGAGATAAAGGTTTAGCTCTCTGATATCATCCTGCCATGCCCCTTTCCTCCCAACATACGTTTTCCCAACTCTCATCTTCCTAATAGTCTTACTGTCATTTTAAAAATAATGAGTGTTTACATGGTTAGGATTATCTAAATATTCACAGTGTACTCTGATTAAAGATATCCCCTCCTTCAATTTTTTTCTTTCCCTGGCGTTAGTAATTGCTTTCTTTTCTTCATCTGCTACATACCCATTCCGAAATTCTCTGAAAGAATTTTCTTCTTACTATGCACAAACAGTTCAGGAGTCAACTAGTTCCACTCCTGTCCCCGCGGGACATCACCCCTCACCAACGTCATGTTCTCGCTGCCCTCGCCGTCCATTCAGGACTACCCCACAGCAGTCATCAGAGCCACAGCTTGCATGCACTTTGGACTCCCCTGTCCCTCCCTCACTTGCTCAGAATCATGTGGTGTAACCACGCCACCAGTCCAATCCAGCTCTCCATCACCTTCTACCCATGGGCTGGAAAGCCCAACCACACCCCTTCAAATTCGTAACTACAACCCAGGTGCGCCTTTCAGGCTGCCAGGACTCACACTACACTTCCCAGTCCGTTTATTCTCTTACTTCCCTGGACAACACACTTTCTTCTCTCGCCAACCCTACGCCCGCCTCTCCCCCTTACCCTTGGCTGATAAACATCTTCTCCTCAGTGAGACACAAACTTGCAGACTCTGACCACCACATCTACCTATGGCATCTGCACCCATGTCTACTCTGCCCTCCCACCTGCTGCTATACATGACCTGTAGGAAGCCAGCCTCTTCTATTAGATTTCACTCCCTCTCAGCCACCCAAGAACACTGCTTCAGCCATGCCCTCTCTCCCCAACCCTATTATTACCTTTTTGCTCTTCCCTGGATTAGTCCCCTCACACATGCCATTATTCCTCCCATATCACAACAAAACAGAAAACCTTCTTGACTGTACTTCTCTGAACGGCTACCACCCCATTTCTTTGCTCCCACTCCCATTTGTGGCAAAACTTGAGAAAGTTGTCTATACTCGCTGTTTTTAATTCTTCTTCCTCCCCTTCTCTCCTGTAACAATCCAGTTAGGTTTTTGCCTCACAGCTCTACTGAAAGTGCTCTTGTCAAGGCTGATGACCTCCAAGTTGCCAAATCCAACCGTCAACGCTGTCTTCACCTTACAACATCAGACACAGTCCATCACTCCCTCTTCTTTGCTTGGCTTCCAAGCCACACACTTGGATCCTCCCTCTCCTGTACTGACTGTGCCTTTTCAGTTTCCTTTGCTGGTTCTTCCTCCTCTCCCTGACCTCTCAATGTTGGAATGCTCCAGGGATCAATCCTTGGTCCTCTACTCTTCTCTCTGCACTCACACCCGTGCATGATCTCATCCAGTCCCACAGTTTTAAATACTGTCTACATGCTGAAGACTGCCAGATATTTAACCCCAGCCAGACCTCTCCCCTTGAATCACAGACCTGCCAACTTCTCTCTTCTCTGAAATGATTAACAGACTTAACAGACTCAACTTGTCCAAATCCAAACTCCCCATCTACCTGTCCCCCAAACCTGCTCTATCCTTAGTCTTCCTTATCTCCGTTAATGACAAGCCCATTCTCTAATTGCTCAGGTCAGAGGTCAGGTCCACAATCTCTGAGCTCCTGGCCCACTACCCAGGCTCCCACGCTGCTCCTCAGACAAGTTGCAGGTGCCCTCCTAACTCATGACTCAGGCCGTGTGCACTGGCTGCTGCCCTGACCTGGAGCAGACACGCTTTCCTCAGATTTATGCATGGCTAATTCCCTCAGAGACAGCAATTCCGTGCTCAGATCTCACCTTCTCAATGAGGCCTATCCTTACCGTTTTATTTAAAGCTGGCATCTGTCCCTCCCTTCATACCTCTGACGCCCCTCACTTACAGCACCTTCTCAGAGTTGCTGATTCAGAGGGTCTGAGGCGGGGCCCAAGAACTGCCGTTTCTAATAAGATACTAATGGTTTGGGGACCACACTTTGAAAACCAATGGGCCAGACGTTTACTTATAGACAAATTATTCCAACTATAGGTACTAACATAGAAAAGAAGTCTAAAATGTAAGACTTACAAATCCAGACTTATAGAATGATGGCAAACATCACATAGAGATGAAGTTAGTAAGGGCTCTCTAGAGAATATCTAATTCTGTTTTTCAACAGGGTACTTTCCTGAGATTGCACAGTTGATCTATGGTACAGCTATGGTAGGAACAGTGGGAAGAAAATGGGCTTAGTGGTGAGGACACCTGGTTTGTAGCTGGGAAGTAACATCTGAGTTTGCTAGGACCTTAGGCAATGTTGTGTCACTTCTGTAAATTTCAATTTCTAATCTTGAAAAAGGGTTTGGATTAAGATCTTATGTAGCACTTCTATCTTTAAAAATATATGATTATACTTCTTTATATTATTATTATTATTATTTGGTATAATGATTATACCAGTAAGTAAATGGTAAAAAGGTAGTCATTTTAAAAATTCTTTTAAGTTTTACATAAATGTTTGTACACTCTTTTTGAATATATGATACAGTTTTAAAAATTAATAGTATCAAGATTAGTATCCCTGACCATCAGGTCTGCCCTCTTTCCACTACCGTGTAGCTCAGCAAATATAGAGTATTTCGTAGAATATTAAAATACTGAAAATAGGGGACTTCCTTGGTGGCGCAGTGGTTAAGAATCCTCCTGCCAATGCAGGGGACACAGGTTCGAGCCCTGGTCCGGGAAGATCCCACATGCCATGGAGCAACTAAGCCCATGTGCCATAACTACCAAGCCTGCGCTCTAGAGCTGTGAGCCACAACTGCTGAAGCCCATGTGCCTAGAGCCCGTGCTCCACAACAAGAGAAGCCACCGCAATGAGAAGCCCGCACACCACAAGGAAGAGTGGCCCCCGCTCACTGCAACCAGAGAAAGCCTGCATGAAGCCACGAAGACCCAACACAGCGAAAATAAATAAATAAATCTAAAATACTGAAAATAACTACAACTAAAGTAACTCAGAGCCTGAGATAAAGTTATAATTTTTAACTTGGAAATGTGTTTCTTAAATATTTAATATGCACAGCCTTGTTTTTCATGTCCTCTTAATAAAATACTTTAAATTGAAATAAAATGCTTTAAAACGAAAATCATAAAACCTACATTAACTGAGTCAAAGCGCTAACAAGTATGATGCATAATAAAAATTAAGAGTTTATGTAATTTATTTAAGTTAGTTGAACTAAAACTACATTTACGTACCTCAACATTTCTAACGGGTTTGTCTCATGAACCTGGTTGCCACACCTTGGACAATCATTGCTGTCTTCAAAGTGCTGGACAATACAAGTCTTACAGACTGAGAAGAAAAAAGATGTTAGGTTAAAATGCATCATTTGAACTTAATGTAATTAGAAATAGTCCTTAAAAATTATGTACTACATGTAAAATACCATTCTTTAATCAATAAAACCTCAAAATTATAACACTATAGAAAAGAACCAACTGAAATAAAGCCTACTGCCACAATATAAAAAGTATAGACTATTTTGCTTATTGTTTTTTAAATATATTCACAAACCAAACAATTTATTCATAGCACTATAAAAAAAGCTGATGCGTTTACATAAAATGATAAGGTTTTCATTTAAAGAAGTAGAACAAGGAAAGGTAGAAGCTGGTAAGTCAGGCCCATCCTTTCTTCTCCAAATAAAAATCAAATCTGAAGCACAAAATCTGTGTAAATTAAAGATTCACTTTCCATGCAATGTTGAAAAAACCTGAAAATCTAGTATGTTATCTTTAGAGATTTTAGAAATTTACCCCCAAACTGGAAATATGAAAAAAATATTCTGTTAAAATTATCTCAAAATTAACAGGGCTAGAAAGTACTCATAAATGTAAGCTTTGAACATACAGAATCTCAAATTCAAATATTTATGTGTGTGAAATTATTAATTACGAAACCATGGATTTTCTATGTAGCTCTATTTAGAAGACCGATGGTATCTGCAGATGTGGAACTCGCGGATATGGAGGGCCGACTGTAAGGGACTTGAGCCTCAGAAGATTTTGGTATCCATGGGGATCTTGGATAAATTAGCAAAATTGATGGATGGCAAAATAAAAATATACATATTATAAAAAAAAAGCTGGTAAGTCTGCATTTATTTCTTTTACTAAAAGTTTATTTGAATGCAACATAAATAGTTCTTAATAATACTTGAGAGTTTTCAGTATGTCTGGATTACTTTTTACTGGCAGGGTGCTCCTGGGACTAGCCAAGAGTTACAACGGAACTTCTGGCCTGTGCAGAGTATGATGAGTTTGTGCTCACAGATACCATAATTCCAAGGGGCACGAAGTATGGGTAGTGACATCAAGCTGGTACAAAAGCACAAGAGGTAAACCGAAAGAATGACTGAGAAACTGAAAGGGATAATTAAGATTTCAAATAAAGATTATAAACAAAGACAACAAAAATATGATTTGTGGCTTTTTGGCCACAAGCCTATACAGCCTGCCACTCCTCCAAATAATACTCCAAATAATACTAATCTTTCTGGTTATGAATCTCTCCCACCTTTTCCCTAAGCTTCTTACCTATCAATTGTCTTGCTCAAAAACCTTTGACATATTTACAGCATCTGAACTATAAGAATTTTTCAGTCCAATTCCCTATTCCAATACCCCCTCCTCCATTTTATTACCCTGTGTAATCTTAAATTTTCACCTGGTACTGATCAGCTCCCCCTTTTACAACTCCATTACAAACTACTTTCCCCCCTCCTTAAGCCCCACACTATCTAAAACAAGTAAAAGTTTATGTAAACAATTGATCAAGAGTACACACTAGGATTCCTACCACTGAGATTAGGTCTGAAAGTTCAAACACATCACACATACTGGTCAGAGCAACAACGGTCGGGGAAGAATTCTCCTCAGTAAATAATTTTAAAATTATCAGTACATCCAGAGAATAGTATCTTGGTATTTCCTTTCACTTATTTATTCATCGATTCAATAGCCAAGCATTGTACTAGAAGTTGGGGGTGCAGGGGTAAACAAAACAAAGTCCATACCCTTATGGAGCTTATATTCTATTTGGGAAGTGAAAGAATTTTAGTTAGTAATAAGTGATATTTACAAAACAAACACAAAAATGATAGAGTGGGTGCGTGTGTGCGTGCCAGAGAGACAGAGAGAGAGAGAGAGAGAGAGAGGGAGAGGGAGAGGGAGAGGGAGAGGGAGAGGGAGAGGGAGGGAGGGAGGGAGGAGAGGG
>NW_020837955.1:10670558-10737048 GCF_003676395.1 Aethalodelphis obliquidens | reverse complement strand
GGAGGGGGAGAGAGGGGGGAGGGAGGGGGAGAGAGGGGGGAGGGAGGGGGAGAGAGGGGGGAGGGAGAGAGCACGAGAACACACACGTGCGTGCTGGGGGCTCGTAGCTATGTTAGGTACGAGTGATCAGGGTAGGACTTCCTAAGAAGGTAACATCTGAGCAGATTCTTTTGTTGTAAGAGTACACCCGAGTCCCCTATTCTCTACCTCTTTTTACCATGACATACAGCTATTAGGGTAACAACCCTTTACTATAATTCTCACAAAATTTGGATGAAGACAGTACTAGAAAACCTTAAAAAAGAAGAAGCTTAGATATGAATATATCTGTCCTCCAAATTTCTTGGCCTCCAAAACATTCTAAATGTCTTTTAAAAAGTTAATGTTTGGGAGGGACGGCTGCCTTGCTAAGCCACACTGAGGTAGAAGGAAAAAAAGCTGAATTCTTTTGCAGATTGCTGGTATTTGCTCTTTTCCCAGGGACACTAGATACATCTCTGAAATTTGGGAAAGAAGGCAAATAGTACAGATAACAGGCAAGAATGAAGGGGTATTATAAAGCCTGATCTTGTCCTGAATCTCTGATCCTGCCCTGGGGCTCTGTCGTTCAAAAGGTTTATCATGCTCAAGTATTCAGGAATTCCTGGTTGTCTACCGGCCTTGGCCAAACAGAGAGGCACATGACATGCCCAGAGCAAGTCTTCATCTAGGTCAGCCAAAAGGCTAAGGGCAGGAGCCTATCCTCCCAGGGGCAAAGATACTAATCTAGGTTGTTCAAGAAAGAAATGTGAGGCTCATTTGTCCAGAGGTGCACACAGTTTCAAGAATAAGGCTGCTTAAGGCCAAGGCAGCCCCAGTGCTCAAGGATGCTGATGGGGAATATTAATCTATATTCTAGATCTGGACTGTCCAACACGATAGCCACTAGCGGCACGTGGCTCCCAAGCACTTGAAATGTTGCTGCTTCAAGTTGAGATGTGCTGTAAGTGTAAAACACATGCCAGATTTTTAGAATGAAAAAAATCTCATTAATGTTATATTAATTACATGTGGAACTGATAATATTTTAGACATTGGATTAAATAAAATATATTAAAACTATTTCATTTGTTTTTTTTAAGTGGCTTCTAGAAAATTTAAAATTACACAGGTGGCTCACATTTTATTTCTACTGAATAGTGCTCAACAGAGGGAGATAGAAAGCCCCATCAGGAGGTGAATTTATTTTTCACATCAACATTTGAGATACAGTATCTTATTCTACTTTTGCAGATGAAGGAGAAGAGGTTTTTACAAGCTAGGTAACCTGCCTTCCCTGATGAACGGCAGCACAGAGACTTGAATCCAGGATTTCTGATATGAAATCAAATTTTGCAGATTAAAAAAATGTTTTTAACTTTACAAAGGAAAAGAATGTAATGTAGAAATACCATCCCCCCAAAACATCTTTAGCATCTCTGCTAAATCTGACCACCAAGTAAACATGACAGATAAGCCATTCCATAGGGCATAGGAATTAACCTTACTACATAAAATATTACATTAAAAGAATTAAAAAAATTTTTTTACAGAGGCTAAGGCACGTAATTGTCTTTAATTAAATTTTTTTCAAATAGTTTAAGAGAAAAATTTAAGATGTTGAAATATAATATTTACTCTAGTTTTCTTTTTTGTTCAGATGATTTGGTGGTGGATGTCATCATTTTCATCATAATCACTAACAATTAAAAGGTTTATGTAACAGGTACCACCCAAACACTTCAAAATATATTTAATTTGACACAATTTCATAATTTAATATTCATTAAAACCCCATTAATTAGGTAACATTATTAGGCCTCTTACAGATGAAGAAAAGGAATAGAGAACTTCAGCAGTTTGCCCAAAATCATGGAGCCAGTAAGTGGCGAAAGCCAGGATTTGAATCAAGAGCCCACTGTCTTATCCAGTGCATACCTATATGCTACACTGTCTTCTACTTTTATATCTATACATCTAAGGCATACAGAAAAAGAATGTCTTATCCCTTAATTTGGGAGCCTTAGATATGTCCACTTGTAGAATTAGAACTCCTTTTAAAATGAATATTTTGCACAAAATAGCCCTTTCAGGTAGCTTATATAGTCCTTAAATTAAAAAATTCTAGAAAATACATCTCTCACATGCTTTTAAAAGCTGTTAAATAAAGCACAAACTTATATAAATTAGAACCTGAGGAAATACAGGCCAGAACTTCACTGAAACTGAAAAAAAAAAAAAGTAAAATGAGAATTTGCTTTCCCTTAGACGCTTAAAAAAAAACTCATCACTACAAAACTGACCTTTGATTCTTAGTTTATAATTTGGTTTTTATACGAGCTGAAAAACACATTTTAAAAATATCTTAAAGATTTAACACTAAGCTGTCTAACTGCTCAACTGCTGTACTGGTTAACTCAACTGGTCCAACCAAGAATGATGTTTAAAAAGGTCCCAGTCTGCGGTTAAGACTGTGTGTGGAGACCAAGGAGAGACTTCATCGTCACCAGCCACTCTACAGAGAGATGCTGGAGCCAGCAGAAACACCTGGTCAGAAAGGGAGTTAGGCTCACCAAAGATATCCCCAGTTGCAAAAACACTTAAATGGTAACAAGTGCCAACATTTATTGAGCATTAACCAAACATCAGGCTCAGGGCTTTGTACGGCTTACTGTATGGACTGCTATCATCCTCCTCTGGCAAAGGAGGAATGCGATACCGGAGAGCCTGTGCAGGCTGCCCACATCTGCCCAGCTGTGTAGCAGACATGGCACCCAACCCCAGGCTGGATGTGCAGCTCAAGGCCTAAAATCCAAACCACTATGCAACACATCTTAAAATCAATACCATTTGGTCCCGAGCACCAGGATTTCATATTTTTAACTGATCTTTATATTTAGCTCATCACAACCACCATTAAACTTCTGCCCAAGGCTTACTAAGTGAAATTGTTCCTTTTACCATGTCTTAGATTTGAACTAGGTTGTTATACAGATTAGCAGGGAAAGAGTCATTGTGTCATCTGAAGCAGTGGTTTTCAAATTTAGATGGGCACCACAATCACCAAGGAGATTTTTTAAAAGAACGGATTCATGGTCCCCATCCCAGACCAATTAAATCAAAATCCCTGGGAGATTAGCACCAGGACTCTAACTGTGCAAAGCTCTCACTGAAGCAGCCAGAAGACAACTGGGAAAACCCAGCCACAAAATCCTTACTGGCTAGTGCCTCAGTGAGGCTGCCCCATTCCAGGATTTGGCCCTCTGCCAAATCCTAACCAGAAGCCACTTTCTCATTCACCATTAGGGAATCACTGACACAGGACAAAACATAATCAAAAGAATATGCGATGAATGTGTTCTCTCTCTATAATGCAGACTTACATGAGAAGCCCAGGCAGTATGGCACAGTTGTTCTAGATAAAAGATAATCTCGAGGCAGAGAGCTGGATCTGAATCCCAGGTTCTGCCATTAGGCAAATTACTTTGTGCTTCTCTGTACAGGGAGATAACAAGGGTATCTACCTCACAGGGTTCTTAGGAGGATTAAATGAGATAATATATGTAAAATGTGTAAGCGAGTGGTAACTTATATTTAATAAATATGAGCTATCACTGTAAGTTAGATTGCTGGATGAGCATAAAATCATATGCATCAAAATCAGTAACCAAATATTGAGTGGCATCAGACCATGATTAGTTTGACCAAATAACAGATGACCTTGCTAATGGAACTTGAAGTATCTATCATGTACTGGTAATTAACCCTCTGCAGCCATGTCCACCCTAGAGATAGTCTTGCAACTCAGGTATGATATTTATGGCACACTGCTTCACCTGAATGGGAACTGCCTATCTTTGCATGTATGATACTTCTTTTTCTGGGGTTGAGGGTCCAAGATTGACCAACACTTTCACATTATATGCTCCTTCCTTAACTTTACATGTTTAATACAATTCTAGCACAGTCCCACTGGTCTAGGAGAAACCCTGTTGTGTCTCTTCCGGATCACTTTGCATATACCTGCTCTGAAGCACCATTTTATATTGATTCCACAGTTTAACTATTAAAAGGCTATCCTATTTTTTTATTTTCAAGTTCTTGAGGGGAGCGGGTTCTTCACAACAGGTACAAAGCCCATCTGTTGTTGCTATCTTGGATGTATGGTCCGCCCACATCTCTCATAGAAAGCTAACTTCCCAGCTTTTAATGACACAGTGATCTACAGAAATTTCTCTTCTTGAGCACCAATTCTGCTATCACTGATAATAAAACAATAGCAGTCTTTTCTCTCATGTCCTTGGTCATGTCATCCATTAGTAATGCTCTGTTTATTAAAAGTGATCAAAGGCTGACTTCGTTAAAATCACCTGAGTGTGTTGGTTTTATCTGTCAACATAGAAGCATATTTTTTCCTCCTTCCTTAAGCACATCACTATCTTTATGTGCCCTTCTTAATAACACTCATTTGATACAGTTCACCTTTGAAAAATTTGCCTGTTATCTACTAACAATTTATAAGTAAACTGTGGGCATCTGCAGAGAGAAGAGATATCAGTTTGTTGCTTTTGATACATATTTACATGTGAAACTGACATTATTTCTAAATTTTTTCAGAATAGCTGTAATTTGCTTCCATGAGACAGTATCTCCTAGTTTTACTCACATAAGGAACTAATGAACATCTTACGTTACACGTGGCACAGTTCTTTCAAAGGCCTACATGAGTTGCAATTTCATGGAGAACACTAAGGATAGCATTACTTTCTACTGAGGAGAATGCTTTATTCTTGTTTTTGCCAGGACAGAGGGACAGGCAGCAAGGCAGAGCTTGCTGGACAAGATCAGGACACAGTCTTGGGGCTTCAGCACACTAGGGGAACCTGAGACCAAGCAGGTCAGGAGACCACGAAGTCCAGGAGGGCCTTCCACAGACAGGCTTATGGAGTCAAGTGGGACTCTGGGGTGAGGGCAGACTCTAGTAGGTCAGTGAGTGCAATAATGATCTCATTCCCCTCCTTATCAACATAAATTCCATGACCAGTCAGAATAATCACTTCCTCACACAGACTCTAAATAGCTTTGCTCTACTTCAACTCGTCTTCCCTTCTCTTCTTCTGTCATACTTGCTCAGTTAAACTATTAACCCTGGCTAAATCCAACTCTCTGCTTACTCTGCTCTGCAAGATTACAGCTGAACATTGTGGGAGAAAAACATGCATCATGCTGATTGGTCTCTCACCTTAAATTCATGACCATGACCCTCAAAAATGGGTCCTTCATCTGCCAGGCAGTCACCCTCAATGCCCTAATTCCATATGCTCTTCACCAATACTTCATACCTTTTCTCCTCTCTCCTCAAGCCCTCACTTATCCTCCCCCATCTCCACTCTCCACTGATGACCTCACTTCCTGTTCTACTGAAAACAAAAGAAGAAAAAAAAAGGAAACAGAATTTATATCACCATACCTACTCACTCGCTAACATCTAAATTTTGTGGTCTTGCCTGTTTCTAGAACTTTCACGTGTCAATCTCTGCTCTGTTCACTAGACCCTCTTCCAACGACCCGAGAACATTGCTCCATTGCTTCTCTCTCTCGCCTGTGTCAGTCTTCTGCTATCTGCTGAAGATTCCCATCAACATTCAAACATATTATTTCCCCATCTTTAAAAAAAAGAATCAAACTTCTGTTGACCCTACTTCCCTTGTCAGCTATCACTCCATTTCAGAGCTACCTATACTCTCTCTCTAATACCTCTCTTCCCATTCTTTTTTCACCCCTTCTTTACCTTCATTAAGGTGAAAGACTTACATAATCATTGTACAATTATCAAAACAATGAAATTAAAACATTTCCATCCTCTCACACCCACCCAAACTTCCACTCCTTACCACTCCACTGAAAGTGCTCAGCGAGATTATCCATGGTGCCTGCGCTGCTCAGCCTGGGCCTTTCAGTCCCATCTTATCAACACAACTGACGCGGCCAGTCCCTCCTCCTAGACACTATGTGTTTGCTTTGCCTCCCAGGACCTACTCTGTTTCCTCCTACCTCACTGCCTCCTCCCCGTCAGCGCCCAGGGCTCAGCCTTGGCCATCACCCCTTCTCCATCTATGCTCACTCCCTTGGCGCTCTCACTGATTAAATATGATCTAAATGCTGATCATCTCCAGACTCATATGTCCAACTCCCTCCCAACTGGCTGGGATCAGGTATGTGATCAGCCAACTCCTTTACCTTCTTAAATCTGTTCAACTGCCACCTTCCTGATGATGCCTACCCTGAGCACAGGCTTCCTTTAAGTGGTCATACCCTCTCACTGATTGCCCAATTCCCTGTACCCAGCCTGACCTTCCCTTTTTCTGTAGCATTTACCACCAGAGCATACCGTCATTTATACACTCTGACTTACCGCCTACTATGTTGCCTGATGTGTCCCAGGTGCCCAGAATAGTACCTGGAGGAGGAGGTGCTCAGTAAATATTTGTGGAATAAATGAGGACACAAGGGTTAGGAATAGAAGAGGGAGCCACGATTTTAGGACTTACAGGTGAACTACTGTAGTCAAGTCAGAAATCAGCCTAGATTTTCAACTAAGGCAAGGGAAGAGATTCTGAATTCACTAGTAATTTTCTTGACAATTAAAATGAGTTAATTCAATATAAGCTACATAATTTTCCAAAATAAAATGATCATTTTCTGTTAACCGAGTAATGTCAGCAGTTGAGCATTCTGAGAGAATATAGCTTTGTTCACTGGTTTCTGAATTTCTGATATATATATACACACAAGTCTGGCAAAACCCAGTATGTTATACAACACCAGGAGATATGATAGATCGTCAAAGTACCCAAACAGAAATTATCTTCTGCCTCCTCTACACTGGTTGGACTCTACTTGTTCATAATGTTTACACTCAACCTTTGTGCTAGACTCTTAAACATACCTGTACACCGACCACGATTTCTAACTCTGAATACATTTGGTTTTTAGGTTACATATTTTTCTCTCAATCCATCACTGGTATTAGTTCCAACTCATCCTGACCTAGATATAATTTATTCTCAGAAACCAATACAGAAGACAACTTATTTGTTATACCCTAGTTTTGTCTTTCAGTGTCCACTATGAATCTTTGCTCAACTTTTCAAACATTCTTTACTACCTAATGCGTAGTTTCAAAAGCTAAAAGAACCATATATCTGATATAATTCTTCTTAACATTATTACCAATAATAGATGACACCAAGATTGTTTAAGGCCTATAATTATTCTTTCCTATTTAAAAAGAATCATCAAAATGAACACTATAATCATTTTCATGAATGACTAGTTTCTGCCAAAATATTGTTTGAAATATGTAACATCAGTTATACCAGTGACCTCATTTCTACCACAACCCTAGAACATTATATTTGCACCTACTGAAAGTACGGTTTCCAGTACGGTTTCTATTTAGGTTTAAGTACAGTTCCTATCTAGGCCTTTGATTATTACTCTAAAAACAAGTAAGTCTTGACTCTAAAAATCAAATTTTATAAAGAATACATTCTTGGAAAGTTCAATTGATATCTCTTCTTCATTATAATGGCTATCACTCAGAATTATTAATAAATTCAGATCCTGATTGGGTACATAATGACAGGTATACAGTCATGAAAACATAGAAGAGGCTTACTATATATATTTTGAAAATTCACATGCTGCTTAAAGAAATTTTAGAAAATGTAGACTAGCAGAAAGAAGAAAAAATAAAATTAGCAAATATCCCAATTTATTATGAAGAGGTACCTGAGTCAGACCGGAATAGGAACCTAGCTCTAGCACTTATTAGCTGTGTTACTTAACCTTTCTGAGTTTTGTCTCTGTGAAAAACACTAGCATGCCAATCTGAAATACTCTTCCCTCGAACTTTTCATAGCTTGCTCCTTCCTATTCCTTACGCTCTCTGCTCAGATGGTAACTTCCAAGCAAGACCTTATTCTGTCTTATTTTTCTTCATAGCATGTGTTATACATAGAATCTAAAATTACATCATTCACTTGCTTTTTGTCTGTCTGTTCTATTGAAACATAAATTTAGGAGGACAGACTATATCTGTATTGTTTATTGCTGTCTTCCCACTGCCTAGAGTAATCACTGGCACAAGGTAGGTGCTAATAAACATTTGCTGACTGACTTAACTAGAAGGGTTCTTGGGAAGATTAAATAAGGCAATGCATGTATAAAGCCCATGACCCCCAATATAACATTCAATAAATAACAGCCATTATCTTAATTTTATTAGCATTTACTTCAATTACTGTATGATTAAAAGTACAAACTGCCTACTTCTAGAGGTGCTGGTTATTATTAATGTCTGGTCCAGAGCGTGCTTCTCAGACTTTAGTGAATCACAAAATCACCTGAAGGGCTTGCTATTACACAAATTTCCGGCCCTCTCCCCAGATATCCGGATTCAGGAGGTCTGTGGTAAGGCCTGAGAATGTGTATTCTAACAAGCTCCCAGGTGATGATACTGCTGGTGTGGAGACTGCACTTTGAACAGCAAGTATATGTGGCATAAGATTTTTAAACACTGAGTATCAACATATCAAGAGTTCTCTGTACCTTAATTAAATACTTGTGTATTTATGATACTTGTTCAAAAAACAATAAATGATGGTAGAACTTAAATTTTACCATCTTATGATTAAATTATTCCTTCGTTCTTACACAGTGCTACATAAAATTACCAAGTCCCTTAACTGTCACATCAATTCTATTTAATTATCAATTAACCCTTCTTCTTTACATAAATTGAAAACTAAATACAACAATGTTTTTCCAAAGAATTCATCTTAGTTAAGGGACTACCACCATAATTTCTGAAAAGGCAGAAAGAAGAAAGCTTTCTTTTCCTGTACCACAGAATTCCATGTCTATAAACTTCCCTTTTTTCTGAGGAAAGAATCATCAGATTCTTAAAGAGGCCTCTAGCCACAAAAGAGTTAAGAACCAATGCACTGTGTTCTGCACATTTTAGCTGCTGGAACAAAGCTCCTTTGTTCTTAGTTTAAGTGAAAAGTCTTTCATTTTAAGTCAACAACCTATACAACCACCAGCAAATACACTCTAAGCAACCTCAAAAATTTCTCAGGACCCTGGTGCAAGAGATAGAGCATCCCTTAATTTAGAACCACCGATCTCTACTCCCCAATCCTGCGTCTCTCCCTCTCCCTACCCATGACCCACAAAGCTCCCACCTATATTTCAGAAGACAGTTTTTCAAAATCCGTAGTTCCTAACCCACACTATCTACATGCCTTTCAAGGTACCTTTCACTGCATTTGAATCTTGGAAAGGAAAAATACACAAACTAATCAACTGATTGACCATTTATTTATTCATTTCAGCTTTTACTGAACACTCAAGTACCAGGTACTAAGGATACACTTAAGCTAAATCGGCCTATGGGAGTAGACAGGTGGCATATGTTGGAGTAGATGAGCTTTAAAGGATGGGCGGCTGCTAGCCAGGCATACAGGAGACGTTCCAAGCAGAGCAAGCAGCTGAACCATGTGTGTGCAGTGTGTGTCAGGTGGTGGGGGGAGGGAGAGGGCAGAAATCAGTCACAGCTGCGTAGCTTTAATTTATCCTGAGGGCAGTAGAGTACCTTTAGGAAATTTTGGGTTGGCTGAAGCTTGAGCGATGAAGACAGTAAGCCCTTGTAAATGATCACCACTGACACAGCTTAGAAGTGGGCTGCAGGGACTTTGGTGAGAAGGAATGAGGACCTGAGTGAGAAAGGTCACAGGGGATGAGAGTGAAGGGACAGATTCAAGAGAGATTACAGAGAGAGACCAGACAGAACTTTGCCCCTGTTTTGTTAGTGAGGGTAAAGAGAGTCAAGCATGGAGAACATTTCTTGCTTGGACAACTGAATGTTGGCATCCCAGTCATTCACTTTTAGGTAATGTTAAGTTCCAGGAGGCTTCAGGACATCTAAGTGGACATCCAGTGGGATTCTGATGCTTAGAATAAAGATTTGGGAGACATCAGCATAGGCAGTTGAAGTCTCAGAGGAAGTGAGTTCATATAGAATAGAAAAAAATAGATCCAAATACACCTGTAGAAATTTCTTCTTGGCTTATGAGTTTTGCAGCAGAGTTTAAGTTCCAAATTTATCTTATTTACCACGCTACTCCACAGGCTAGCAAAGTGCCTGATATCTAATTCTTTATTTTAGAGAATTCAATAATTATTTGTGTGAACAAATTTATTTCCTTAGGTTTGTTAGGTTGTAAAAATTACCTCATAGACATGTAACCACATGTAACTTAACAAACCACACGTTTGTTAGGTTGTTAAAATTACCTCATAGACATGTGGATTTAGTTCATCTAGCATTAAGGGATCATTTAAAGGGAAAACTCATCTGTATTTTAAAATTTTACCTCATTTTAAAGTTTTATTATCCTTTTATCAAACGTCCTTGGTCTGCTGAAGGGAGCTGGTATTAGTAGTTGAGGTATGAGCCTACTTAAAGATGGGGCTTTTATAAGCCCCCTTTTTTTTTTTTTTTTTTTTTTGCGACTCCTTGTCAGAGTGTGGGACATTCCGCGCTGCCATCTCTGCCTCCCCCTTCCTTCTGACTGCCTTGCCCCTTTCTCTGTCTTCCACAGAGCTGAGTGCTAAGAACACCAAGGGCTGCTGCAGTCAGACAGTCTGCTGTCATTTTGGCCCTTGTTTCTACATCCACAGGGAAGCCAGGCAGTGTTAGCTCCCGAATTTCTTAATGGGAGAACAGGGATCAACAAACTGATTCGAGGAGAGAGAAAGAGTCGAGATGCATGTGCAGAGTAATCTGAAAGAGTAAAGGAACTCCGTTTATCCATATCAAAGCAGGGAGAGCCCCTCATGATCCCTACACCTCCCACCCCAAAGCACCTCCACTGCAGCCAGGCCCAAGCGTGTATGTCCCCGCCTGAGAAGGCCTTGGGCCCATGGCTTCAGGAATTGCAGAAAACACTCTTTTTGGTTCCTTCTCTGGCATTCATTCTGCTGCAACATCCTGACATATATCTGCTATTACATCATTCTGTTTCCTCATTTTCATCACACTTAACAGCATCCAAATTTATTGATGTTTTATACATTCCCTAACTTGACTACTATTCCTTCAGAATAGAACCAGAGTTCTGAAGGGACTGGTCCTAAAGGCTGCTTCTGCTCACCAATAATAAAGCTCCATTTACACATGTCAAACTCGAATAGTAAGAACAAAATCTTTCTCTTTTATTGTGAGTTTCCATAATAAGAACTACTGTTTACCCATTCTTTACTTATAGTATCATAAAATTATAGTTTATGTACTAAGTTATTTTAATAAGATATTTTTTATATGCCAAAGTCAAGATGAAAACTATCTGGGGGTACCTCATTGTCACTTAACACTTCTCACTCTCCTCCTGTCCCATTTGGCCATCTTCTCTATTGGGCCATGTTCTCTATTTGGGATCTATACTGATCCCAAATCATTGTACCACAGATATCTGTCCCACCTTATACCTAAGAAAACCAGATAACATCATAGAGCCAACCAATGATTAAGGAACATGCTTTACAGTACTATTTATTTTTATCAATACAAATAGGGGGATATTTTGCAAGTGGGATAGTTTTTGCCTATAAGCCCCAGTATGAACATGAACCAAGAAATATATAGAAATCCAAGGACCAGAAAGTGCATAAAGCTTAGCACTACAGAATCCTCAGGTCTCCTAAGACACTGGGTTGAGTGCCTGACTCCACCATCATTTACTCTACTGTTCTGTGTTCTCTGTCGATGAAAGAGGCCATATTTGTGTCTTTTAATCACAATTCTGCCATGTTCATTCTCTCTCAGTAAAGGGGCTTGCTGACTGCCAAGGGATTTTTCAGGCCAGAATGATAAGAGCTGTTAAACGGTCACCTATCCCTTTAGACCTTAATTAAATTGCTGTTGCAAACATAAACATAACCCTTGCTTATAAACTTATTGTTTATACTTCTAGAATCTTTTGTTTTTCCTTCAAAAAAGTAACATTTAGGAAATTCCGTGGTGGCGCAGTGGTTGAGAATCCACCTGCCATTGCAGGGGACACGTGTTCAAGCCCTGGTCCGGGAAGATCCCACATGCCGTGGAGCAACTAAGCCCGTGCGCCACCAACTACTGAGCCTGCACTCTGGAGTCTGCGAGCCACAACTACCGAGCCTGCGTGCCACAACTACTGAAGCCCATGTGCCTAGAGCCCGTGCTCCGCAACATGAGAAGCCACTGCAATGAGAAGCCCGCGCACCACAATGAACAGTAGCTCCCGCTCGCCACATCTAGAGAAAGCCCGCGCGCAGCAACGAAGACCCAACGCAGCCAAAATAAATAAATAAATAAATAAATTTATATTAAAAAAAATAACATTTAAACTGGGATTTCATTATGTCCCAAAGAAAATTTTCTTTCAGAAGAACAGATATAAAATCTGTATTATATAGATAAAAACTGGAGAATTTGTGCTTTCTTCGCATCTGCCAAACAGAACTGGCAGGTTTTGCCGGACAAATCCAATTATAAAAACAATGCGCTAATGTCAGAAGAAGCAAAACAAAACAGACTGTGGACCATGTCCAGGTGCCCTGCTTCGTGTAGTTGGAAACAGGAAAGTATAAGACAGTCCCCACTCTAGAGTAGCCACATCCTACTGGTTCTTCCTCCAAAATACATCCACAGTCAATCACTCTTCCCTGCCTCCATCTCACACCTCATTACCCTGGCTGAAGGCCCCATAATCTTTCAGCTGACCTGCAGCAATAGCCTTCTCACTGATTAGCTGTTCCTTAAACTTGCCAAGGGCATTCCCACCTCAAGGCCGTGTACTTGCTTTTCCCTCTGCCCGGAACGCTCTTCCCATATATCCAGAGTTCAATCCCTTCAGGTTTCTGTCCAAATGTCATCATATCAAAGAGGCCAACCCTGACACACTATATAAAATGACCCCAACTCTCCTATCTACAATCCTTCTTTGTTCTTCATAGCATTTAACACAATCTAACGTGGCATATGTTTATTATTGGTTTTCCCCTTTCTTGAGAGCAGAGATTTTTGACTACCTTGTTCACTGCTGCTATTCTCTGTGCCTAGAATGGTGCCTGGCACACGGTAGGCATTCAATAAATATCTGTTTGATGATGTTTAACTGATAACTGTTCAAGTTAGATAATGATACAGTGCAACAGTAAATGAGCATTTCAAGACAGTTCATAGTTAACTGGTAACTGAACAGCATGGGCCCAGTAATACCTCCAAAAAGTATACATCAACATCACTTGGAGAGGTTTGCCAAAATACACATGTCCAGACCTCATCACAACACCCACCAATCTCTCCAGGTGGAGGTGTGAAAAAGTTTATGTTTAAACAGCATCCTAGGTGACTTTTTTTTTGTGGTAAAATATTTATAAAATCTGCCATTTTAACAACTAACAGGTGATTCTTTTTTTGCAACCCTGTTTAAAACTACCGGTATAATAGTAAGTAGGTTAAGCAGAGGGAGAATAGCTGAAGGGGGGATTAAAAAAATGTCCCAGGTTATCTTAGAAAGAGCATGGGCTTTGGAGCTGAATACAGGTCTCCTACTCATAAGCTGCGGGACTGGGCAAGTGACTTAGCTCTTAAGCTTCCACACCCACAAGTGAAGATAATCTCTATACTCTCTCTGTCTCCCCACATCCCCTCCAAACTGCTTCAAGGTTACTGTAAAGCTAAAATGAAATCAAGTATATACAGTATCTACTTTGGTGCACATAACAGGCATTAAACTAGAACGTACTGGAATTACCTTCATTGAAATAGGAAAATAAATTCATATTGGCAAAAACACAAAAAATAGGTGAAATACTGGCCTAAGTGGCTACAAAAATGTCTCTCTACTGATAGGACAGGTGAAAAAGAAACTTGTCAGGAGTTCCACAGATATGATCATTCATTAGAACAGTGATTCTCAAACTTGTGCGTGCTTCAGAATCACCTGGAGGGATTGTTAAACACAGATGTCTGGGCCTCCTCCCAGAGTGCTTCAGTAATTCTGGGGGGAGTCCTGATAATCTGCATTTCTAACAAGTTCCCAGGGGATGCTGAGGCTGTTGCTCATTGGTCAAAGGGTACAGTTTCAGTTATACAAGATGAGTAAGTCCTAGAGATCTACTGTACAGCATAGTGCCCACGGTTAACAATACTGTGTTGTACACTTAAAAATTTGCTAGGAGGGTAGATTTTACATTGTGTTCTTATCACAATAATAATAATAATAAACGAGGGTGAGAGAAAACTTTTGGAGGTGATGGATAAGGTTTATGGCATTGATGTGGGTGATGGTTTCATGTGTATATACTTATCTCTAAACTCATCAAGTTATACACATTAAACACGTACAGCTTTTTTACGTCAACCATACCTCAGTAAAGTGATTTTAAAAAACCCACAATGAATTAAAGTATGCAGATCCTAAAAAAATCTCTGAGCATATTAATTCTTTCAGTAAAATTTTTAAAAAGCGAAAACCTGAAATAGTTCACGTAAAAAAAAACTGTTATAGTTTAACCAATAACTGCTTATGATTTTCAGAACATTTTAAAATCAGATAAAAGTGAACGATAACAATCTAAAAAAGAAACAAGAAAAAATTCATACCACTGGTATCCCAGTGAGAAATTCAATTCTGAAAATAAATTCAAAGTTAATTCTCAGAATACTCATTGTTTTAAAAGTTAAAATCTAGAGGAAAAACCCCAAAATGTGGTAGTTTTAAAAGAAGAAGTGTAACCCAAAACTTCTGATAGGTAGATGACAAAATAAAGAACACTTACAGGTATGGAGGCATTCCGTCACTGTAGTTGGCTTGATCAGATACCCTTTACAGATATAGCAAGTGATGTAAGGATTGAAATCTTTCACCAAGTGTTTCCTCTGGGTAGCCATTCGTGGTTAGCTAGGACTGGCTCTAGTAGTTCAGGCAAACAGGGGTATTAAGTGGATGAAAGTCTGATCCCAGGAGCTGCTGTGGAGTTCCCAACTGGATGTCCTGAGGCATGAGAACTAACATCCAGACTTCTCATGAGATCGCTGGTCATCACTCCTTTTGGTGGTTCTGCTTTCCCATATCTTCTTCCACAGTAATTTTAAAAAGACGAGAGAAAAAGGTGTCAAATTACCCGTACTGTATGAACACCAATGTATTAGCAACAAGTATTACATGTTCCAAACTGGGTGAACAGGTGAATAGAACATTTCCCTCACTGTAACATTAATTTGTAAACCTGCTATGATTAAGTCAGAATAATAACAAATTCATCCAATCCTGAGGCCTCAACTATCATATCTATACAAATGACACCTGAGGCTATTAACTCTGGTTTTGAGATCTTTACCTCTTGAGTAATGCATTTTAACTATCTGCTTGACTGCTCTATTAGGAGTTCCTGCCAACACAAGCTAAAAGATTCAAAATTGAAGCCATTATCCTCCCTATCAAAATGCTCCCTATTTCCATTCTGTACTCCACACCTAGTCGGTAATCAAATCAAATGGATGTCCTTTTCCATTCCATCCACAGCCATCCTACTCAAATATTACCTCTCCACCTGCAGCCCAACTTATGTTCTACCAAGTTTATTCTATCACATTTGGATCCTCTTCTCAAAGAATGTCAGTGTCTCCTCTTTACTCTGTAACAGAGAAACCTTTAAATTTCTCAGCTTGTCGTATAAGACCCTCCACAGGCTGACCTTAACATATCATTCAAAGCTCAGGAAAACTGAAAGGATGGCTCTTTCCATAGTCCATTCTGCAGGTCCTATGCCCTCCATCCAAAGAGCTCTTCTGCTCCCCTATCTAGAGCCTACCTATTCTTCAAACCCTTTTCCAAAGCTATCCTCAGTGTAATCTCCCCGGTTTTTTTTACCCTTATTTCTCTCCTGTTACATTTTCCTTCTATTTTTATTTACCGTTACATTCATTCTTAATCTCCTCTATTAGACTGCAAAATCTTAAACAGACACCAGTCACATTTAGTAAATGTATAACCTGGGCAATGTTACTTATCGTCTCTAAGTCTTACGGTTTTTTAAACTGTAAAATGAAAACAAGAATGCCAGCCTCCTACAGTTGTGACGATTAAATGAGACAACATACATATAGCTAGCACATTGTAAAAACTGAATGTCATTAATTTTTTTAACTTTTTTTTTCCCAGAAACGTCTAGGATGGCTTGTCCATATGGTTACTTTAAAAAGTTTTAAAGGTTTCTTACAACAAACGTGTCCTCTTAGAGGACACAACATGAAAAAAAGGTGTGGATTTCCCAAGTTAATTCTATAAACAAAAACTTTTCTATCTCAGCTATTAACTCATGTTAAATATAAAGCAACCGGAGAGGTAAAAGGTATCGTTCCATCTTGCATCGACAGACACATCGCCACTGAGAATATGCACGGAATAGGTTCTGCAAGTAATCATCCTATCCGCTCAGGAAATTGTGTCGAGGGTGTAACAGAAAGAGAGCGTAATTATCAGACAGGGGGTCTGGGTTCTGGTCCTGAGCCCCTGTATGACCTGCAGCAAGGCACTTATTATCCGTGCCTGGATCTCGGCCTCCTCCTCTATATACTGGGATTAACGGCCCTGCCTTTCTCACAGGTTTGCTACGAAGCTCCAAAGTCAGACAAAGTCCTCTGAAACCGGACATGCACAGTCCCGACCCGGGGTGGGATTGTGATCTTAAGCCATAGAGCCCTGTCACCAAGAAGGTTAAAGGAAGCAAGTACTTGCAGTGACGGGGCGGGGGCAGGAGGGAACTTTTCCTCGTCCTCCGGCAGGACCCGGTAGCACTGCCCTAGGCGGTCCCAGCACAAGCCTCCCCGCCCGCCTGGCAGGTGCGCGGGCCAGGGCCCGGCGGACGCGCCGCTCGGGCCGGGCCGGGCCGGGGCTGCGCCTGGGAGGACGCGCCGCCTCTCCCAGGGCCGTGCGCCCGCCGCCCTCTCCGCCCCCGACCGTAAGGCGCGACCTCAAAGCCCCCAGACCCCGGCAGGCCACCCCCATCCCCGCCCCCCGAAGAGCTCTCCCGGCTCCAGACGGGGCCTGCCGCGGCAGGTGCTTGGAGGTGCCGCTCCGGCTCCCGGCGCAAACTTGGGCGGGGAGCGCAGGGGCGGCCGAGTTCCGGCCCTTCGGCCGCTCTCCAGCCAGCCGGGTACCTACCCCGCGGCTGCCGCCACCGCCGCTCCTCGCCGCCAGCGCGCCGGCCTCAGAAGGAAGGAAAGTGAAAGAGAAACAGCGCCTGCCGCGGCCTGGCCGGTCCCCGCGCCCCGTCCGCCCTCCCCCTGCAGGCGGGAGCGCGCCGGCTCCGCGGGGCCACTCGACTCGGGCCCGATAGGGCGCGGCGGGCCTCGGGCCCAGGGCCGGTGCCGCCTCCAAGGGCAACTCCACCCCCTTCCAACCGCCGGAGCCGCCGGCCGGCCCCGCCCCCTCCACGCCCCCCGCCGCCACGCCCGCAGGCCACGCCCGCCCGCCCGAGCTCCTCGCAGGTACCCCGGCCACCCCGGCCGCCCCGGCCGCCTCGCCGCCCGGCTTCCAGGGCGACGGTAGATTTGACCAAATTTTATCTCAGTTCTTCTTCTCCTCACCACCGACCCCTCCCAGTTGTTTTCATCATAACAATGTCTGGCATATTTTCCCTGGCGGGTTTACAAGCGATGGTCGGTGCTGAGAATGAGTCACCCTGCGAAATTGTCTACTCAGCTGCGTCTTCCCCAAACTAGCCCCACGTGGGCCGCGGTGGGGACGAAGGCCGCTTGATTTGCACCCTATTTAAGAACCACTAAGGAACTTGTTACTGGGCGTGGTGTCTGGAGATCAGGATCAAGGACAACTGGAAGCAAGGGAGAACGATGGGGGTGGGGGGTGTTCGTGGAAAGGTGAAGAGTTCTTACTGCTTGCAAGGTTCAAAACAAACCAACCAACCAACCCCAGTTCTCTTTCTAGTGGACTTTAAGAACTACAAGCGCAAAAAATTTATTCAAAAGCATACATTAAAGGATTCCTCAAAGTCATTCAATCCTAATATACTGCATTCCACAAACTTACAAATTTCTACTACAACCAGTATTTTGCTAAACATAAATTAGACTTGGTTCTTTGTTGCTTAGAAGACTGCAATCCAGTAATCCTAAAATAGCAGGCAAATCAGCATGGTGTACACCAGTAAACAAAAGTTCAAAAGAACACCCCAAAGGGTATCTGCCAAGGGCAACTTTCAATCTTGTGTATTAGAAAGAGGAAAAGGTGCTGCAATTACATCATCTTTGCCTCTGGAGAAGTGAGGGCAGTGATGGCTAGGGAGCTGACAGTAATGGAGAAGGGATGGGGGGAAATTAGTGCAAAGTATTTGCCTTACCTCCAAACGACATGAGTCACCTTAGTAATACCAGAGTGGAGATGGCTCTAGTGGCAAACCAAGGAACCCAGTGACCACTGGTCTAGCAGGGTGCAAGTGTTCAAAGATCCATTTCAAATTTAAAATACACCAAGAAGTAGACAAGACAGCTTTAAAAATCATCCAATTAATAATTAAACTTAGGTAGAGTGGACATAACCTTTAAAAATTACCATTTTTAACATCATAGCAGGAGCAATACATTTTCTGAAACAGTTTTCAATGACCACATTTTCATAGTCCTTATAAGAACCATTGTGCAAAAGTATACATGCCAATTTCCAAGCTGGGACCAACTTCAGCAAGTCCTGGCAATCACAACGAGCAAAGAAAACAAGTCCGATAAAATGACTTTATAGTTGCAGGATTCCTCTCCAGATCTTTCATCTTGGAAACTAACTAAACATATCAATATGTGAAAAGTCACCCTATTTCTAGTATATTTAAAATATGTAATGGGGGACTTCCCTTGTGGCACAGTGGTTAAGACTCCGCGATCCCAACGCAGGGGGCCTGGGTTCGATCCCTGGTCAGGGAACTAGATCCCACACGCATGCCGCAACTAAGAAACCCACCTGCCGCATCTAGGACCTGGCACAACCAAATAAATATATAAAATAGATATTAAAAAAATATATGTAATGGAAGATTTCACTGTATAAACTACAACATATACATTATGACTTATTTTCCTAATTTACATCTGAAGCTATTTTAAATGTATTTTTAAAGAATAACACTTAATGAAGTCCAGGGGGCTTAAGTGTTATTGGTGATCAACACTAAGTGGGGTTAATCAGCATTCCCTGAGGAGATGAGCTTGAGATGGATATTAGGAGGACTTACATTAGTAATGGAGAGAGGGGTCAGAAATATGCTACAAAGCAGTACCTGAAGATAGACATGGAGGCGGGGTTGCCATAATGAAACTGCAAATGGTGGACCTGGAAGCAGGGAGAGAATGACAGCCTTTGTAAGAAAATCTGTGCTTCGTGTCCTGAGGCAGCATGGTTTGTAGTAAAGTGTTCAGTAGTTTCTCCTTTCCCCTCTTCAGCTACCACCCCACCCTGCCCATTCCAAGAAAAAAAATGCGCACACACAAAAAAGAAAAAACAAAACCTCAAACATGTGTCTGGTTAAAAAAATAACAAAAAAAATGGCGAGAGGGAATGTTAAGAAGGGGCCAGTTTCCTGACTCGTCTAAGTTCTGAGGATTTAAACATAGGACTTTTAGCTGCTGTGTGGCATCTCCTCCCTTACGACTGCTTTCTACTTTCCAGTAGCTCACCCCTTAGTCCCTTGGTTCTGACTGTGGGGACTGGAACAAACCATAGAAGCCTCAGTATGAGGGGGTGGCTTTGATAACAAATCTCAAAAACCAGTGGGACCCTCAAGTAAACAAAGGCCTGGGAGCAACTAGATATACAGGACCAGGAAAGAGAAAAGGCAGGTAAAAGATCACAGCTGAGAGTCCCCTTATCACTAATCTACTTGAGCTGTCTCATTTTACAGATGTAGAAACCAAGATCCTGAGAAGTGACAAATTCATAATCACAGAGTTCATTTTGGTAAAGCCAAGACCAAAACAAAGGTACCAGTTCCATATTATTTACACGTCTTAAGAGAACTTCTCAAACCCAAGAAGTTAAGAGGGGTTAGGTAAGAAAAAGATTAACTTACAAGGAAATAAAGGAACAAAGGGAGGGAAGAATAAATGAAGGGAGGGAGGGAAATGGCGACTACAGAGTACTTAGCAGTGAACTGGCCAGTGGTGATTTCCCATCAAAGCAGCAAAATCCCACAGTGATAGCTTGTTTCATTTGATCATTGATCCAGATTCTTCCAGGAAACCACAATTGGCTCTTGACAACCCTTGGAACTACTTGGAGCTATCTGCGTACCTAACAAATGTTTTCATTACTTTATACTTTATGTCTAGAGTTTTATTTCAGTTAAGGCTAGGCCATGGATGGGTAATTCTGTACTGAAAAGTTCACATTCCTTCCTTGCCTAATAAATACATCATCGATGAACAGATGTTTAATAGCATAACATTTTAAAAGAGTTACATCTTTACATTTCCCTGAAATATTAAATGACTTTTCCATGATTGTCAATTATTTTATATACCTAAGTATGCTATTTAAGCTTTTAACATAGACTATCTCTAACATAAAACTACGCTCTGTAATCTAAAAGTCATCCTACAGAGATTTTAGAAAATATTAAAATTTAAAGTGTCCTACTGGGCCTGAATGTATTTATTTTATGGCCATGGATATTACAGCTCAAAATCTACGACTGCCTAAAATCAATGATGGAGGAATGGGAAGGAACAGAGAACTGAAGGACTTCCAATCACCCTTGACCATGTGTCTTTTTCTCTTAACATAACCCTCCCTTGTAATCAATAATTCTCAAGGACTGTCTCTGCTAAATGTCTCTTGAATCCTTTAACTTAACCTACCCTGGTTCAGATCACCATCATTTCTACCCATCCCCATTACTTCAATGAACTCTTAGACTGTCTCCCTACAGCTCTTCCCTGCCAAACCACTCTCCACAGCACAGCCAGAGAAGAGGACGCTTTCTAACTGAAAATTTGATCATGCTGCTCCCTGACTTAAAAAAACCCTTGTTCTTAAGATAAAGCCCCAATACTTAATAAGCCCACCCCATATCCCTGTCACTTCTACAGCCTCTCCATTGAACTCCATGCTGCAGTCATAACGAACCTTTTACCCTCTAGCGCTAGAGATGGCTGTTCTTTCAAATGAGCATCCTGTCCCAATTCTATCCCAATCCCCTCCCCACCCTTGCTAAATCTGCCCAACCCTTATTTATTCTTTGGGTATCTGATGATCTCAAAGGCCACATTCTCAGAAACCTCAAAGTAGATGAGGCGCCTCCTTGATGTACATACACTAGACACACACACACACACACACACACATATAGTGCCGTGTGTGTGTGTGTGTGTGTGTGTGTGTATATATATATATATATAGAGAGAGAGAGAGAGAGAGAGGGCGCGCAACTCATCCTTCTTCTCTCAAGTCCCACGTTACACTGTCTTGTATTACCTGGTTAACTTGTCTGAACCAACTGCTAGCACGTAAGCCCAGTGAATCCATCACTTGACTGCATGCCTAGCAGAGTGGATGGCAAACAGTAATCATTCAAATAAATATTGACTGAAAAACTGAATAACTGCACACACTCTAAGACATTCTGTGTATTTTGGGGGGGATTTCTTCTTGGAGGGATCCTTACAAAGGATACGTTAATCCCTGCCCTCCAGGACTACTAATTAAAGTCACACCAGGGAGTAGAGACTTATCCACAAGAAACAATTATGGAGCAGTACACCAAATTTATTAAAAAAGTGTCAAATGAAAGAGAATCAAATGACAAAAACTCCAGTTGAAAGAAGTACTATGGGTGGTCAAGAAACTAGCCCTGCATGCTTAAGATTCTGCCAGTTACAAAGACAGCAAGGCAAAATACCAAAAGCTATGGATATGAAAAATAAATTAGAAAGCCAGAGAAAAAATGAGAAGTCAAATTACTAATAGTGAGAACAGATAAATAGCATTAGGAATAGAGACAAGATTAGTCTGCTGAAGACTGTGCAACTAGCTTAATAAATATTTTAAAGTGCTTTAGATACATTACGCTAAAGGGACAAACCCACCAAATTTTCTTTTCTCCCTTGAGAGGTAGAAAAAACTAGCTGTAGTTTCCTCACTGTGATGTCAACAGTTGTCTGGGGCAAGTTCCAGTTATACTGGAAGAACAGAGAATGGAACTAAAATAGGCACAGACTATAAGGAAAGACTGGATTTACTCCATCAGGGCTACCATAGTTTAAAACATCAGCACAGAGCCACAATTGTTATTTTGAGAGGTCAGATTAAATCCCTGAAGATCATAAATGCACAAATGCAGAAACTTAGAATATTCCATCAAATCTGAATGTAGATGATTCTAAGTTAGAAGTGACTATAGAAAAATTAGGGAAAAAATGTTCTATCAAAAAAAAAGATATGAAATTCAATTGGCGCAAGTGCAATATAGAAACTTAGTGACATCGACGTTCAACTATCAGAGAAAAGCAGGCACACGAATTGAAAAAGTCCTAACTTTACAGGTAGCCGTGGTTTAGAAGAAAGGACACTGTACCCAGAGTCAAGAGAACCTCGTTTTTGTTTTTTGGTTTTTTTTGCGGTATGCGGGCCTCTCACTATTGTGGCCTCTCCCGTTGCGGAGCGCAGGCTCCGGACGCGCAGGCTCAGCGGCCATGGCTCACGGGCCCAGCCGCTCCGCGGCATGTGGGATCCTCCCAGACCGGGGCAGAAACCCGTGTCCCCTGCATCGGCAGGCGGACTCTCAACCACTGCGCCACCAGGGAAGCCCTTGATACCTTCTTGAAGAGAAGCTGAAAAAAGCACCAGTATCAAAGCGTCTTGGATTAGATGATGAATGAGAATACAAGATGGCTGTATAGAAAACAGTTAACAGAGCATACACTCCATGAGGGCCAGGACTTTATCATTACTGCTGTATCCCTTGAATCAAGTCTAGAACATAATATGGGACTTCCCTGGTGGTCTGCACTTCCACTGCAGGGGACGTGGGTTCGATCCCTGGTCGGAGTTAAGATCCCACAGGCCGCACGGCGTGGCCAAAGTAAGTCTAAAACATAATAGGCTCTCATTAAATATGTGTTGAATGAAGGAATGTATAAGCAAATAAACGAATTCTGACTTCGCAGCCAACTGCCCATGTTCAAATTCTGGTACAATCTCGTACTACTCTGTGTTCTAGGGCAAAGAACTGTTTCCTGCCTCAGTTTTCTCACTGCTTAAATGGATATAATTAAAAGTACATACCTCAGAGGAATTTTTATGAGGATTATATGAGACACTATAAGTAATGCACTTTGTACATAGTAAGCTAACAAATGCTTGCTGAGTTAATTTTAAGAATTTCATACCTAGACAAAACAATGAAAACATAGGACATAATTTAAGGCCTGATGAGAAACAAATACTTATAACAAATGCCTTCATACAATTTATCTGCTTTTAGGATGTACATGGAGGTAACAGTCACCTAACTTTCCTGCCAGGTACCCTTCCTCCTCCTCTAAGAATTTTAAAAGATTACTCTCTAAGTGGTAAGTGTGTAAAATATGAAAATCATGGCTTAAATTACTCATCAAGATGAAGTCAAGAAATAGGATGTACACAGCAGTGTAGAGTTTTATGAACATTTAAAACTTCAACTGAGTGACCTGGGTATAGTCTCGGATATTAAGAAAAGTTGATCAGCTTACCCTGGTCCAAGACAAGTGGTGAGTCAGTCAGGGAGAAGGCTAGGATTTTCCTGTTTCTGTAAAGCATAGTTCCTTCAATTAAAAAGTTATGGATAAGCTAGTCACAAAGGATGAATATCATATTTTTCCACTTATAGGAGGTACTTAGAGTAGTCAAATTCATAGAAACAGAAAATAGAATGGGAGTTGCCAGGGGCTTGGGGCTGGTGGGGGGCAGCGATGGGAACGAAAAGTTATTGTTTAATGGGTACAGAGTTTCTGTTCGGGAAGATGAAAAAGTTCTGGAGCTTGATGGTGGTGATGGCAGTACAACAATATGAATGTACTTAATGCCACAGAACTGTACACTTAAAAATGGTTAAATGGTAAAATTTGTGTTATGTTTATTTTATCACAATTTTTAAAAAGTTCTGGGATAAAAGATCTTCCTTTTTTAAAAAAGGAAAAAGAAATCACCAGCAAACAGTAAGACCCTTGGCAAGTCACTTCATGAGCCCTGATCTGCCCATCTATAAAAATGCTTTAGACTTGGGATACATCATCTCTAATGGGCGTTGAAAATCTTCAATCATATGGTTGTACAATTTGGGAGCATTACCTAGAGTGAACTGCATCCGTAATGAGTCAGGTGGGAACGTTTTAGTCCTTGTGGGCCATATGATACCTGTCTCAACCATGCAACTCTGACCACATAGGGCAAAGGCTGCCAAAGACAGTATGTAAACAAATGGATGTAGCTAGCTATTTTCCAATAAAACTTTATTTAAGAAACAGGCAGTGAGCAAGATTTGGCCCTTGGGCTGTATTTTGCCAGCTCCTGACCTAGAGAATATCTCTGTGAACATGCATAGATGACAGCAATTAAAAACGTCCCTATATCCCAGGGTTGAAAACTTCTATAGTGGCAATAAGCTTCTGACGACCGTCTCAAACCAAAATGTTTTTAGTGCAACAATTTAACTAACTTTAAGATTTCTATTTTCCAGGCAATGAGTAGGATATAGTGGCTTAACTATGAGAAGGGGGTCATCCTCATCACTATCGTCATCATCAAACAGCTAAGAGAGTTAGAAACAATCTTTTATTCCTCTTTGTAAAGGTCTGCATAATCTGATATTTCTCCTAAGTCACGATGCAGAAAGTTTACCAACAAAAGGAAAAGGACTTTAAACAAAAACATTCTCTCCTGTTTGCCAAAGAGCAGGCTTAGTCTCCCACCTCTGACTTCAAAACACCAAATCGTCCTAGTGGCATTTAAAGAAGTACTTCCCCATTCTACCTGGGATTCTAGAGTGCTGATCTGAGAGAAAACACAGGGCTTCGAGGGGTAAGCTTTCTGCTTACATACTGATGGACAGTGCTGCAAGCTGGCCTGACCCGGGGAAGCCACGCTGGAGTGTGTGTACATGTCATCTTCAGCCTCACTGCGGCCTGGACCCTGGTCTCAGAAGAAGCCCTGAAGGACAGGGAGGTGAGTGTTCACCTTCCCATCTCCTTTGCCCTTTGAAGGACAACAGCTGCAACAAGAGAGAGCACATTTGAAATAAGAATACTGAGTCTCTGGGAACTAGATCTGGCCTCATAGCCTAGGGACAAGGAGGGATGCTTCCATTTCTACAGATGCTGAACAAAGAAATTTACACAGCCCAAGTACTAATGAGATTCGCCCCTTCTAGCTTTTTGGATGACTGTTACATGTAAGTCAAGAAGGATCTGTGCACAGAGGAAAAGAGTTTCAAAGTACTTTTCACTCAAGTCATCAAGACTGAGGACCATTCACTACTATATTGCTGAATTACAAAAGGAGAGGCTTTGACATTAGATCATGTAAATGCTGGCATTTTTAATTTACTAAATTAAGAACACTGCAGAAAAGTCCAAGGAAGAGAAGTAATTACATGTATTCATTTATGCTTTTAAAAGGTAAGTTTTGTCAAGAATTGTTCTTGATTTGAACAACTTACAATGGTATTTCACTTCCTAAAATTTAAGAAGGATGATACTTATCACAAATACCGACAGGGAAGTTAACTGGAATTTGATGATTATAAGTTAGTAGACCACCATTTCCTTTACAGTATTTCCTGAACAATTTGTTCTTTAACGCTCTTTACCAATGAAGCCTGAAGTTTTAGGTGAAGTACTCATTTCTACTGGAAAAGGAAAGAATTTCTGTAGTTAGAAACTGAATTTATTAGCATTGGCATGAATGCTTGTATGAAGCCTTTATGTCATATAAGCTAATTCACTTTAGAAGTATCCAATAAACACTAGTCATTAATAAAATTGAATAAATAGAATCTAACTGTTAAAAGTTGACATTTATAATACCCATACTCAACAACAACGTGAACACTTCATACTTTTGTACTTTATTCATTAACGTCATTGTTTTAATTGCCACATTAAAGATTAAATATTACATGTTAAATAAACATCTGCACAGATTTCTTCTAAATGCCTATTATGGGTTGAACTGTGTGCCCCCAAAAGATATATATAAAAGTCTTAACCCCTGAAACCTGTGAATGTGACTTTATTTGGAGAAAAGGTCTTTGAAGGTATAAGTTACAATGAGGTCATACTAGAGTAGTTGGGCTCTTACTTTAAGAGGACTAGCGTATGGGCTTCCCTGGTGGTGCAGTGGTTGAGAGTCCGCCTGCCGATGCAGGGGACACGGGTTCATGCCCCGGTCCGGGAAGATCCCACATGCCGCGAAGCGGCTGGGCCCGTGAGCCATGGCCGCTGAGCCTGCGCGTCCGGAGCCTGTGCTCCACAATGGGAGAGGCCACGACAGTGAGAGGCCCATGTACCGCAAAAAAAAAAAAAGAGGACTAGCGTACTTATAAGAATTATAAGACAATAGGGAGAACATCATGTGAAGACACAGATGCACAGAGAGAAGACGGCCACATAACGACAGCAGCAGAGACTGCAGCAGCAGCACCAGAACTGCACGTTGCAGGGGAGGGAAACTCTCTCCAGGGATATTTCCACCAGAAGGGACTACAACTCAGCTACCACTGGGTTAAAGAATTCAAGGACACTAATCAAATTTAGGATCATGGCTACAGGAAATGAGAAAGAATTTGTCCAGGCACATATAGAAGAATTTAAAAACAAACAAAGAAACAAAAAACCCAGCACTGAGAATCCATCTGAATTGGTTACCATATTTCGAGTAGTACTGATTTGCAGACAGCCATGATTGACAAACGGATGAATGGACTGAACAAAAGGCTAACACGTGTGGAGACACATGGGGTATAGGAATGGAGGCTGAGAGAAAGCTAAGGGTGATTACATTAGGGTCTGAGGAAGACAAAGAAGGAAAGGGGTCAACTGAACTGAAAAGCAAGGGAGGAGTAGTGAATCCCCATTCACATTAATGTAATTTTCCCAAGTGTACAAGCCAGAATATGGTTGTTTTAAAATCAATTTATACTGCACTTAATTCTAGATATTCTTTTTGATCAGTTCACATGATATTTACAATATCTGGCATAGAATTAATTTGTGCTACATAGAACAGAACAGTTACAGAGATTACTTGATACATATATACACAAACACACATGTACACACACATATGCATGGTATATTTTAAAGACTACATGGGCTAAGAACTAGAGAGATGTATTTCTTCAAATATTAGAGTCACGCTCACTTTTTAAAAATTTTTTAATTTTTTTTTAATTTTTGCGGTACGCGGGCCTGTCACTGTTGTGGCCTCTCCCGTTGTGGAGCACAGGCTCCGGACGCGCAGGCTCAGTGGCCATGGCTCACGGGCCCAGCCACTCCGCGGCATGTGGGATCTTCCCGGACCGGGGCACGAACCCGCGTCTCCTGCATCGGCAGGCGGACTCTCAACCACTGCGCCACCAGGGAAGCCCTAGAGTCACACTCACTTTTAACTGATTATCTCTTTTATGCTTTATAAGAGACAAGTATCAAGACTAATTAACAGCTGATGATGCCCGTCAATGCCTGGCATTATGTTTGGAGCAATATATCAGAACTACTAGCATTTGTAAACCTTGACTCTGGAAACCATTTAAACTGCACATAAGAACACTCTATACCACATATGGTAACATCTATAATATTCAGAATCACAATATAGACAAGTAGCACTTAGGAAGTAAAACTTACTGTGATAAACAAAAATGTGAGTGTTTTGTAGTGTTATCCTTTGAAGATGCTGTTTCTTCATGTAGTATAATGCTCACGCTGTAAGTTTTCTCATACAGTTTCTACCATGAAGACAGGACTGAAGTGCAACTTATATCTTTACAAAGACGGATGACCAAGCTTAGTAAAAATGCAAACTTCCTAGTACAATGATGAATTCAACTTACTTTCAGCTAAAGGTTTTATAGTTAAAAGAAAGAAAAGCTTCAAGAAAAGGCATGAAACAGAATTCTTGTTTTTATATAAGGAGGTGCCTTCCATTTTCTTACCCACCCAAAGTGTAAAGACAACAGACAGAGAGAAGTGGCATGCATGAGTTAACCGTAGACACTACAATCCTTGTAGGGATATTCACAGTTATTTTCCACCTTGAGTTATTCAGATTCAGTTCTCTATCTCATCCCTGTCTGCACAGCAGCCTCTAGGTACACAGTACAAAATATTAACCAAGTGGGTACAAAATAAAAAGCAAATAAACTTCCAGTTACTTCTGGCCCAATAATTCATTTCCTCTAACCAACCAGCCTAAGAGTTCCCTGTGGCCGTTAAGGGGCACTGCCAATTACTCTGACCAAATCGTTCCTGAATGACTGTCAAGCATGATCATTCCTAAAAATCTGTGAAATGGAGATGTGGTGGGAACGGAACGGCCTCACTCAACACGTCATCCTCTATGCTTTCCTGTTCCTTCTTGTACATAAAGGCTGGAATTCGGTGACACTTTTGAAATCCTATCTCAGATGCCATCTAGGCAAAAGGCAGCCCCACGAACCCTCCTCAAGCTTCACTCAACCCATCCTGCAGGTCAGAGTCAGCTTTCTAAAGCCACTGCTTCTCTCCCTTGGTCAACAACAAATAATGTAGTGAGCTCTGCCAAGTACCCAGCAATGTCCTCATCTAACAAATGAAATCATGGCACAGAGAGTTTGCATGACAACTAGGACCACACAGCTCACGATGGATGGAGGAGGCGTGGAACCCAGCAGGGCAGTTCCAGGAGTGCTCTGGTGCTGCTGGACCACCTTCCAGACCACTTTGCTCTGCATAAGCACAGCACCTCTGGAGCCTGGAACCAGACAACCTTCATCACCCTAGCTCCACTCTCTCCAACACAGCACCTCCTCTCCACAGCTGCAGCGAGCTTCTCACTGTCCCGCAAACACAATGTGAACACCAACCTCTAACCTGGGCTTATTTACACTGCTCCCCACCAGATGGGATGCTCTATTTCCTCCTCCTCACCATCCAGGAAGGCCAACTACAATTCTACATCTTCTCAAATTGTTCCTTCTTCCAGCCTTCCCACCTCATTTGAGTCTCTCTTTTCTGAGAACTGCTAGAGACCCGTGCACCTGATGTTTTAACGAGTTTAGGATGAGTACTGATGTTTGGTGTTTATACGGTCTACCAGGTCAGGTGGGAAAACACCCTGGAGGCAGGGACAGACAGGACCCAGCATAGGTTCGTGAACCGAGCAGATGCTCAATACATGCTGCTG
This sequence comes from Aethalodelphis obliquidens, assembly GCF_003676395.1. Classification (NCBI taxonomy): domain Eukaryota; kingdom Metazoa; phylum Chordata; class Mammalia; order Artiodactyla; family Delphinidae; genus Aethalodelphis; species Aethalodelphis obliquidens. The sequence goes on along the minus strand of NW_020837955.1, from coordinate 10,707,496 downwards.
ATTTTATAACAACCTCACGGCAATACACTGGGTAAAATAATGCAGCACACTGTCATGAAACACCTGGGGAATCATCTCAAGACTTTTGGGGCACACGTAAAGGTGCACATAACTTCCAGAGTATTCTTCAACTGAATAACCGATTTCCCCAGCTGATCATGCCAACTAAGAAGGCGTTTCTGTGTTTAGATAGCACCAGTCTATGCATATGTGAGAGTGTAAACAGCCAGGGACTGACACTCGAGCCGTGTTCAAACACAGCACTGGAAAGAGAACGAGGGATCCCAGTTTGTTGGAATCAAAATGATGTTTTGAAAAGGCTGATAAGACGGAAAATGAAAATAAAATGCACCCAGTTGCCGTTCTTTTTTGCTCTGGATCATTTATTTAACAAACTCTTCCTAGTACCTCCACGTTAAACACTGTTTGGGGCACTGTGAAGGATGCTGTCATAGTCCCACAGAGGTTTTGGTGAAGCAGCTCACCTGAGAATTTTTCAGGGTCAGAATGAGCCATTTATGCTTTTACATTTGAACGAGGTGAAACCTGCACTCTGAGTATCATCAGAATGCAAACACAGTTTTGAGAAGTTACAAAGATACACAGAGAGATGGGTCAGAATCTGCAGCATTTCTGATTTTCCGTGCTTTTTTTAAAGAGTAACTCACAGGAGAGGGAAAGAGAGGGAGCAAACAGCAGAAAGCAGGTGTGGTCTAATCGGTACCAGGTGTCTAGCACGAGGCACTAGGATAGCCTTTCTGCTTCCCCCAGGGCCTGGGCACCCAGCCACGGCCAAGTCCCTGAGCACCCTAACAGCGGACCGCACAGACTGCAGGTTCTGCTGGCCCCATGCTTCTATGACAACCACTGAACCTCTGTGGGACAATCATCTCTTACTGGGCTAAGCCAATTACACACCTTGATATTAGAAACCTTCAGGTGGCATACTCTAATAAAGAACACTTAAAGGGTATCTGCTTGTTGATATATCTTACTAGGAGATTGCCAGGTTAGCTTTTAGATGTAATGTTTTCATAGTGTGGCTACATTAAATACCCTTCTGTAATACACACATTACTCAAAGAGGGAGAATAAAATCCCTACTAACTCCGCACAGTTCAAGGAGCACACAAATATGTGCTGTGACCATGAGAGGAATCACAAGAGCAATGGCGCTTTCTGGCAGAGAAGGGGGCTCTGATAGCAGGTAGATTCCTTGCAATAAGGGGAAGAGGGCCTAGCACCCCTCAGCAGAGAGGTGGGGGCCAGCCTCCTGGAAAGAAGGGGAAGCTAAGGGAGAGCCCTGGGATGTACGAAGTTGTAAACCATTCATAAAGTACCCAAGCTTTTCTGAAGTCTACTACTATTATCACCTGTCTCCTTAAATGTGAGAAACAGCGGAAAATACAAATGGTAGAGATTCAAACAAGAACAAACACTCATTTTGGAAATCTTCTGAACTCTGTTAAATGAGCTGGCATGTGCACATTGGTTCCACACTCACTCACTCCCCAAGCCTGATCAGTACCTGCTAAATGAGGATGACTATAACTTGATAACAGCAGGTGTCTTAGTTCAGGCTGCTAGAACAAAATACCATAAACTGGAACGGCTTATAAACAACAGAAACATTTCTCACAGTTCTGGAGGCTGGAAGTCTGAGATCAGGGTGGCACCATGGTTGGGTGCTGGAGAGAGCCCTCTTCTGGTTTGCAGGTGGCCGACCACGGTTGTATCCTCACACATGCGAAGAGCAGAGTAGAGGAAGCAAGCTCTCTCGTGATTCTTTGGCTGCACTGCAAGGCATATGGGGTCTTGGTTCCTCGATCAGGGTTTGAACCCATGCCCCGTGCAGTGGAAGCCCAGAGCCCTAACCACTGGACAACCTGGGAAGTCCCATCTCTCATGATTCTTATAAAGGCACTAATCCACTCATGAGGGATCCATCCTTAGGACCTAACCTAATCTTAATTTTCTCCCAAAGGCCCACCTTTTAACACCATCATATTGGGGGTGGGGAGACATGATTTCACCACGGGAATGTTGGAGGACACAAACATTCAGCCAATAAGATTAGGTGTTCTCTGATTTGTCATGCATCCTCTAAGACTACCATAGAGGGATTCCCTCACTTGTAAAGTTTGCTTCTATAAGGAAGACACCATCAATTTTCAATAGGATAAAGTAGGGGAAATATGAAAGTTAGAGGCCAGATGTTAGAAAAAAAAGATTACTGATAAAAATGTAAATAGATTATACAAGATGACTAAGCAGTACAAAATACCACATAGATTTGGAATTTTTATGAATGTAGTGGTCACAAATCACAGATGGCCAAGGTGCAAACAATCATCTGTCTAGAAATAGCTTTTAATGGGAAAAAGGAAATTATTTGACTAAAGGCCACTGAAATCTACCAATGACAAGAAGCTCATAACTCCAACAGAAAAAAAAGGGGGGGGAAGAAAATGAACATTTATTTTTTGATGAGGAGAGTTGAAACTACCTATCTCCCCTTGGTATTAATAAAGTTCCATCTGACTAATGGAGAATACCAGTAGAGACACCCTCCACTGAGGTTGTCACTATTTCTCCTGATCCCAGGAATCAGCTGAAGCCAGCTCCCTGGAAGGTCAGGATTTCTAGAGAAATGCAAAAATAAGATGAGTGAGAGGAATACAGCTTTCCTCATCATCATGATTTCTGGGAATCAAGTAGCAGAGGCATGGCTCTTCTCTCCCCCATGCCTACCAGAGCTCATACACTCTTCAAAAGATCAGGCTCTACAACTGTGACCCTATTTCTGTTTCGTAAAGAGGTTCATTTATACCGTTTTTTTAGATTCCACATATAAGTGATATCAAACGATACTTGCCTTTCTCTGACTTACTTCACTCAGTATGATAATCTCTAAGTTCATCTATGCTGTTGCAAATGGCATTAGTTCGTTCTTTTTATGGCTGAGTAATATTCCATTGTATGTATGTACCACATCTCCTTTTCCATTCCTCTGTTGATGGACATTTAGGTTGCTTCCATGTTCTGGCTATTGTAAATAGTGCTGCAGTGAACATTGGGGTGCATGTACCTTTTCGAATTATGGGTTTCTCTGGATATATGCCCAGGAATGGGATTGCTGGGTCATATGGTAGTTCTATTTTTAGTTTTTTAAGGAACCTCCATACTGCTCTCCATAGTGGCTGTATCAATTTACATTCCCACCAACAGTGCAAGAAGGTTCCCTTTTCTCCACACCCTCTCCAGCATTTATTGTTTGTAGATTTTTTGATGATTGACATATACACACTACTATATATAGATAACTAATAAGAAGCTACTGTATAGCACAGGAAACTCTACTCAATACTCTGTAATGACCTATATAGGAAAAGAATCTAAAAAAGAGTAGATATATGTATATGTATAACTGATTCACTTTGCTGTATAGCAGAAACTAACACAACATTGTAAATCAACTATACTCCAATAAAAATTAATTGAAAAAGAAAAAATGTCACTAAATTGTTAAAAAAAAAATCAGTCTCTTCCATGTTAATGAGGGGAATTTTTCGTGGTAAAACAGGGAGAGCAAGACAGTTTTAAGTCTTCCAGATCAGCCTACAAACCCTTACACCTTTGCTCCTTCAACTGCGGTCCACAGACGGCCAGCATCAGCACCACCAGGGAGCTTAATGCAGAATCTGGGGCCCCAGGTGATTCATATGCAATTAAAATTTCAGAAGCACTGTGAATGTACTAAAAATATTTCTTACTCCTGGGATTAGGTATTTCTCCCCACATGCTAGGGGTCAGTGCAGTTAGGCCAAGTCTAGGACGATCCGAGCATCAAAATGAATGATAGTAAGGGATTATAACACACTGAATTTAAAGAAAAGAAGCCATGAGTCCATATTTATAACAAATGAATGAATGGGGTAAGTGGAAGCTCTTCTTTACAATGGAAGGCCAACTTATAACTATATAAGTGATTAAAGAGTTAGAAAAATCACCATTTTGCAACTACCATCATTATAATGGTTCAGGCAAGAATCTCCAGGGATCCTAAAGCCATTAGGTGAACGTTTGTTGGGGGACTAGGATATTTACACAGTTTTGCAGTATCTCTCCACATACTATTTATGAATTACAAAAGGATAAAGGTAACTTTACAGTGGAGAAATCTATTGGACACTACCTAAACCAAGTGATCAAATTTAACATCACTAGGAACGGGACCACCTGACATATGTACCTGCTGAGGCGATGCACTTAGGAGGATACAATAGCACTCACGTAGTATTTCTGCCCCCAAATGTAAAACCTGACTCTAATCATGAGGAAACATAAATAAGCCCGTATTGAGGGACATTTTACAAAGCAAACGACCTGTACTTTTCAAAAATGTTAATGTTATGAAAGACAAAGAAAAACTGAAAAAGATTAAAGAGGCTTGATAACTAAATGGAATGTGTGATCCCAGGCTTCTTCCTGGATTGAGACTTCCTTCTTGTTGTTACATGCATATTACTGTTAAAGAGTTCACCATTGAGACAGGTCTGCACATTAGCTAAGGACACTGTATCAATGTTACATTTCCAGAATAAGGTAACTATATCTCCTTTTAGGTGATACAAACTGAAGTATTTAGAGGTGAAGGGTCATATCTGCAACTTATTCTTAAATAGTTCAGTGAGATCTGTAATAATATGTATATATATATATAGAGAGAGAGAGATAAAGCAAATGTGGCAAAATGTTAACAAACGGCTCATCTAAGTGAAACGTACATGGGTGTTCACTGAACTATTCTGGCAACTTTTCTATAGATTTTGAATTTGTAGAAATAAAAAGTTGGAAATAGAAAAAAAAAGTGCAAAAGATCAAAAAGGAATGCAATTAAAAATGGCCCTCATCCTCCTACAACCTTCTAGAAGAGTTAGAATACCACTACCGACTGTACCCTCCCCCACCTAGAGTGGTCTTGAAATTGAATACAGGTAAGTGCCAGGCTGAATAAAACTCCTCTTTATAAGAGTTTTAGGAAAAAGCATTTTCGAGGCTACAAGCCTCTTCTTTGAAAGTGCAGCTCCTAATTCCTTCTACAACGTGCAGGGGGTGTTCTTGACACAGGAAATAGAGCAGTGAAGCAGGCAAAGGGCCTGTTCTCATGGAGCTTACATTCTCCTAGAAGGAAACAGACAATAAACAAACAAGGTCAGGCAGTAGTTAAGTGCCATGAAGCAAAATAAAGCTGACAGAGACGGGGTGCTGTTTAAAACAGATGGTTGGAGAAGGACTCTAGCCAGGTGACGCTGAGCAGAGACCTGAATGCGGTGAGGGATTAAACTGTACGGGTGGCTGGGGGGAGTGTATACCAGGCAGAGGGCACGGCACGTGCAGAGGCGCTAAGGCAGGATGGTGCTCAAGCTGGCGCAGAGAGAGTAAGGGGGAGATTGGAGGTGGTGAGGTCATGGAGTCCCTCACAGACCATCATCAAGACTTTCTTGTTTACTCTGATACGTTGACTGGTGCCTCCCACCTGTCCATCTCACTCTGGACAGCTAACTACCCAGCCGTCTAACGAAGGGACTGCCGTGGGGAAGCAGCCAAGGGTGCTTGCTCAGCACGAGGCTCAAGCGCGCTTCCCCTTTTGCCAGCCATCTCAGGTTGTTTCTTCCGCAGGCTCCATACTCAAGAACACTCTGCCTAATCCCTTTCTCCTTCCACTCCCACTGAATCCTCATGCAAAGGTCTCCAAAAGGTTCTCTTTGGGTTGAGAGGTTTGAAAAAAAAAAAAAAAGAGCCCTGTCATAGCCAATCAACCTAAGAGCCATGTTTATAACATCCAGTGCTGGTTCTCACAGAAGTCATTATCCCTTCCTAGATGCTAAGTTCTGAAGGGGGCTGAGTCGCAACAAAGCATTAGCGCCATTAGCATAAGAAAAAGTCTTCGAAAATGCCCAGAAAGTGCTTCAGAAAACACTGGCACCTACCTCTCCATTCTCCTTTAATCAAACCTGCTTTTCTTCAAGTTCTGCTGTTAAGCAACTTGAAAGCAGGGGTCATCAATGGTCACTCTTTTATTCCTAGTGACAAGCGAGGGACCTGGCATATAGTAGTTCATCAATAAATATCTGTGGGACGGTATTTTATGGGAAAAAGATTAAAAAGCCAATTTCTTATTAATTAAGCTGATGGAGGTTGCCAAAATGTTAATACACTGTACCTTTCATCTCTATTAACTGTAAATATATTGTAACTGATTCAGATGCAGTCTGATGCAGGACGCGGTGCTCGGCACACAGTAGGAACTTACTAGGTATTCGATGGATGGAGGGATGGTTAATTTGATGACCAACCACCCATCAGATAGGAGCTGTGTGGGCTGACCTGTGAAAGCCATCATTTATAATATTTATAACATCGTTTCTAGAGGAAAAAATGTGCCTTGGGCTTGGTTCATAACCATTAGTTCATAAATGAACTTCAGAATACCAGCTGGTCACTTGTAAAATGGATATCTGCGATGGCAGGTACGTTTTCACTCGCAGACTGTTTATGAGGGATTCAGAGTACCATGACTGATTTGGGGAGGAGTGGCGGATATCCGCTCCCTGTTAGCTGAATGAAGCCAAGTGTATAGAGATTAAATTTTTGTAGTAATTTGGAAACTCAGAAAGAAAGGAGATTGATTTCATAGTGTCCTTTCAAACTATTTGGGAGCAACTGTGCTCAAGGATGGATGACATGGAGAATCAAAGAAATAAAGATTTTGCCCAACTTAGTGACTCTAATGAGAGACAGAAATATATTAGATGCTTTAAAAACAGTTATATTTACAGATCTGATCTCACTGGACTTGGAAGGACTAGGGTCCTAAACCTGTTTTACATACGATTTGATTTACACCCATAAAATTTTAAAAAGTTGTTTATATAGATAAAAATTACAAACTTACGAGATAATTTAGATATATACTCAATTTAAATATAGCTACACACTCTGAATTTTAAGAAAATCTTTTTTTTTTTTTTGTCATTTTATGAAAAAGCAGCTAAAATCTGAGCACCAAAGAAACCTTCAACATTGTGCCCAGATAAAGGCAGCTTATTACCCTTCTTGAACTTGGTGACCTACACAGTACCAAATCAATATCAAAAGCACTCATTTTCAGAAAAAGAAACTGAGGCAGTCAAAGGGGAATGGGGTTTAAGGAAGAGAGAGAAAAAGGACACAGGAACAATGAATTGGAAGTGGGGGAACTTTCGCTATGTACGAAAAGTTTTATTCTCTGAGCTATCCCTCTTAGCATTTTCTGGGTTCTTATGTGTGTCGCTTTCCAAAACTCCTGAGAGGCAAAGGTTTGCCTGGATAGAAATGGCTCCACCTTTTCATATCAATTTATTCTCCATTTTAGTAATTTCCAAACAGCCTAGTTAAAAACAAACAAAAACAAAAACACTGCAGAAAATAAAAGAGTTTGATATAGATGACTAAGAAGAGAATGTAAAGGATTATGCTAGATGGCCCTATGGTTCTCCTAGCTTGGTAAGGCCCTGGATGAAATGCAGTCAGCGTTTGCAGCATCTGAAATCATCTATTATCAAGGTCTAAACACGGTCCTTATTTTGTAATGGAGTGAAAGTGAGTATGTAGTCTCAATCACCCCACAAATACTTTACTGCAGGCCTACCCTGTACCAGGCACTGGGCCAGGTGCCTGGAATACACAGGTGAATTAGGCAGACATGGCCCCGTCTTCATGGAGCTTACATTCCAGAGGAACTGAATATTAATTAAACAAATATCTACTAAGTACATATTAGTTAAGAGGCTCTAAAACAGCTGAGAGCAAACTTCTAACAAAAGGAGAAGGGACTAATATAAAAAGTTTTTCATGAAAACCCCAGGATCACATAACTTCAATGATTCAAATGACCTTAAAGGTCGTTAAGTTCAACGTACTGTATTATCCAATTCTGGGATCCTGTCTAAGACATCCCTAGCAAATAGCCCTCTTCTCTGTTGCAAGGTTTGTCAGAATATTTTATAAGGAGTAAAGAATAGAAATGTATACAAATTAAACACTATATTCATAATTTTTAAAAATTTCTTTATAAAAGCCAACAACTAGACATGTTTAAAAACATGTTCTTTAAATTTTATCACTACCTCATTTGTAGTTCTGGTTACACTAAATGGAACACTTTTACAATTTTTTATGTCATGCTCCATAAACTCAAACACCTTCAATAAACAGCAACTAGTTGCAAAATCACATTATGAAAACTGTTATAAAAGTGTCACATTAGCTTATATTAACATAACACTCATTTTAGAAATGTGGATCTTACTGAAATCATTAGGTTCACAACTAAACAGCCTAAAAAAAATCAGGTTTAAAGCTTTTGACTACCTACACTTGCTTCTGCTCTTCACAGAAAGCCTACATCAAAAGAATGAAAGAGCTATAAAATATATTTCAATTTTGAAATTACAATGTAAAATAAACAAAAATGTTAGAGAAAGCAGGAAACAGTAAGAAAGGAAATTCCCATTAACAGATAGATAGTTTGTTAGGATACACTGTCAAGGAGTTAAAAACGTAAGTCTCATACAAATATAAATTGAGCATGTGTCAAAAATTTATTTAAATCATTAATGATGAAACCAGCAGTATGATACATCCGGTTCAGTGGAGTATAGGAAAGCCTGAAGTGTATATAGTCAATGAAAGACAGAATGCTGAAATAAGATTGCTAATACATATATAAAACTGTTTAATATGCTATAGGTCAATAAAACTGTAACTTTGAGGGTTATCTTCTCTATCAGACAAAAATTATTTGCAAGTTATCAATCTACAATGAACATCCAACTTCACAGAATCTGGGTCCTAATCAATAGTAAATAGTAAGTTAAACAAAGGTACAGTTTCCTAGCAAATTATGTGATCCGTGACCGGGTATGTCTGCCAACGCTTCAGCGTATCACTGAAAGGACATGCAACCACCCTTGTGCCTCATTCCCAAGTGTTGGATGATTTTTCTTAACACTTTAATGTGCAGTAAAACCTTGACTATACAAAACCCTCACGTATGATTAGTCTTGATAATGGCATGGTCCAGAGACCTAAATTAGCCCTTAAAATGCTAGTAGCAAGGCATACACTGGTGACTGGTAGATGAACACCCCCCGCCCCCCACCAAGGCTGCAAAATCACTCTATTTGCTTGCCTGCTTTTATCACACTTGGCCTCTCTTCTTCTATCTCAGAAAATGTGCTGCCTACCTTGTGCTGCTTCTAGTCATTTCCACCAACACATTTCTGTACTGTTTATTTTCCTTTAAAAATATCCCTTTGTATGAATACCAATCATGTCAACCTTTTAACCAAAAAAAAAAAAAAATCTAACTCTTTCAACATAAATACACCTAAAAGTTTGAGTCAGAGTTTGATAATAAGCATCATATTCTATAGCATAAATGGTTAATCCCTCTGCCCATCCATCCCTTATTCTAATATTAAAGAACATAATGAAATATTTAAGATCAATAACTTAATTTCTACTAACTGAAAAATAATTAAGAAGGAACCTTCTAAAGGCTCCTTCCTAAGGGGTCAATATAGTAAAAACTTCTGGCTCTATATTACATTACAGTTACAGTATCCCTCATTTAGAGCCTTAATAATTTATAGTAATGATGGCTATGCTACAATGTGCCAGATACTGTGCTAAGGGCTTTCCAAATTTCATCCTGTTTAATCCTCACAACAATCTTGTGAACTAGTTTGTATTATCAGCCCCATTTTTCAGATGAAGAAACTCAGTCACAGAGAATTAAATTAACTTTCCCAAGATCACAATGGTGGTGGGATTCATATCCAGGTCATTCAGCTTCAGAGCCCTCCGGTTAAACCACTATGCTACGTTAATAGAGAAGACAGAATTTTAAAAACAGATACATTAACAATAACAATAATAACACTTGTATGACACTTTTTATATGTAGCCACTATTCTAAGCAATGAACATACAGAACTTATTTATTTCTCACAATAACCCTCTGGGATATGATTATTATTTCCAATTTACAGAAGAAGAAATTGAGGCAAAGAGAGGTTAAGTATACTTGCCCAAGGTCACAATGCTAAGAAGACGCAAGGCTGAGATGCAAACCTGGACAGCCTGGCTTCCAAGTCCAGGACCTTCCCCTGATGCCATGCTGCTTCTTGCTAACAATTTGAAAAGCATAACACAAGTAAACAGTCCTAACTCTTTAGAACCTCTGAGGTTGGAAATAACCACATTAAAGCACAGACCCATAACGAAATGTTCATCACTACAATCAAAAGTCATCGAGAACAGGTTAAAAGGTTTTCATTCAGCCTTGTTAAGAAGGCAAAGAAGTAACACACTTAAGCAAAATTTCATCCAAGATGAATTTCTAAAAAAATATTTTTCTGGAAAACAAACTCAATACAGAACAAATGAGGTGTTACAGTAGCTTTTTAAAACCTTTCTGTAGAAATTGTTTTTGTTCTTGTAGCTTGGGGTTTCTCAGAATTCCCTCAGGGGCTGTGGGTAGATGGGGAAGGGGAAGAGATAGGACCCCAGTTCCCCACTCCACCTTCAAGCAAGCAGTTCTGTTTATATTTTTTACATATTGGATTTCCCCATAAACTTTTGCTTTGATGGGACCTAGGCTCCCGTGAGAACTCGGTCTGAGTGGGCAGCCCTTCTCAACTTCGGAAAGCTTTCCCCATCACTTCCCCAGCATCCCAGAAGGTATATTAATACTTCACAGCATTTCTCCTCTTCCTTCTCGAATCTCATGTCCTAACCATTCTCCCACACGACCTTACCTTTCCATCCTCCTCTGTCAACAATCATCACCACCACTGCTCACGTTTACCAAACTCCTACACGGCAGGTTCTCGGTTAAATGTTTTCACATAACTCCTTCACTGACTGTGCTCAACACCCCTGTGAATGAGATTCTACTATGGCCCTACTTTACAGAGGAGCTCACTGTCCAATGGTCACGGAGTGATGGAAGTAAGATGAAAAACTAGACGGCCCACCCGAAGGGCCCCCAACTCTTAACCAGTACGCCATCCTGCCTCTCAGTCAGGAGATCCCTGTTCAAAATTTCCCTGAGACACTGTTCCAGACTCAACCTCCCAAAACCAAAACAAAACAGAACACAAAGCTCCTTTCCTTCTGGAGCAGCCATTTCATAGCAGCACCTCACACACTCAACGCTCAGCTCTCAGTACGATATCATCTACACACGCTGATGCCGACACTCATGAAATCATGTTGTGTGTTCTTTCAGACACGCACGTGTGTTTGGCCCTCCAATTAGGTTGTTTCTCAAAACGAGGGACTATCTCCCTTGTGCTTTCTACCTCCTCACTCTCCTCACTAGATCACCTAGAATGGGTTTGGGCACAGTGTCGGAAGATGTCCAACCCTCAGTGTCAAGAGTCCCGGCCGTGGTCGGGACCCCTGAGTTCTAGTCCCACCTGGGGCAAGGCCCTGTAGAAGATGCCGTTGTTGTCCCCCACCCCTCCTAGTCTTCAAGCCTCCCCTCTCCATGCTGCAGGCAGCCTTCTGTGAGCCCTGTGCTTGGACTGTGGCTCTGGGCGCAGGCTGGGCCGGCTCAGAGAGTGAGCTGGGAATGCAGGGCAGCTAATGCCTCCAGGAAACAGCCCTCAGTCAAGGGTAAATATCTCTGCTCCCTTGCCCTTTAGGGAGGATAACTCTCAAGTGTGTGGACTGTCTCCCCCAGTTCCATCGAGGGACTGAGCTCCAGGTACCCACAGCAGTAATTCTCTTGAAAATGCACCTTGATTTAAGGCTTCCTCCTCTGCCCTGTCCCACTTGCCCACTTCCGTGCTGACATTCTCGGGAGAACCTCTCACATAAACCGCTTAGTCTCAAATCCTTGTCTTGGGGTCTCCTTCTGGGGAAGCCAAACTGAGATCTGCTCTCCTTTGTGACTCCATTTCTCCATCTGATAAACACCAGCGCTGGATAGAGGATCTCTAGGGTCTCTTTAGGCTCTAAGATCCTTTGCTTTCAATGAAGTAAAGCACGTTGCAACATCGAACCAAAACTGATGGTGGAGGTTACTTCTTAAACGAGACACTATACCCCACCTTGGAGCCACAGCTCCGTGAATGCGGAGGGAGCGGGCGGCACAGCCCGAACGCCCGTCGGCGAGGTCCTTCTGGCCACGCTCGCAGGGCTGCGGTGGCTGCTGTGGGGATGGCCTCCAGGGCAGAGATCCTCTCATCCAAGGTCAAGGTCACACACTTCCAAGGTCGCCATCATGCACTGACTGAGGGATGCTCACATGGAAAGGCCTGGTCATCTCAGCCCAAGTCAAGCCAACTCCAATGGATCGCTCTAGCCCCAGAGCTCCCCAGGGGGCCGCCAAGGTTGCCGCTGGGCTGGCCCCCTTGCTTCCTTCCCACCCTTCGAAGGGCTGACAAACATCCTGAGCGCTCAACTCCACTTCACAGTCTGCTTCCCAGGGGACCCCACCTGTGACAATTCCATTTTAAATTTTATTTATGATGTCATGAAAATCACAGACTCTGGAACTCTGCCTGGGGAAGCAGGGAGGTTCCTTTTAATGCTGTAAGACCAGGAAGTGGTAGAGACAAGGGGGGAATAAAGCAAAGTTTTTAATAAAATGGGAATGAGGCAGATACAGACAAGCTATGTATGGTATGAGATGCAGTTTCGGTTTCTGAACAAAAACAAGAAATACATAAAAGGTCAGCATAGTCAGTGAAACTGAATGCTGAGAACTCAGATGAAGCAGTCACAGAGGGCGATGAAAGAGAGAAATCTCTCCCAGAGAAGGAAAACAAGAATGTCCTTGCCAAGGAGAAGAAACAGACTAAACATACCATACACACCAAGTCAAAAATCATGGGGTAGAAATAATCCATCTGAAAGAGGGCCCTCGACTTCAGGAGACTACATGCAACCCATAAGAGGTACTCTCCCCCAGTATGACCAAGGCAGATGCCATTCCAGGAGTTCCCACTAACGAAGCTCAGGGTTAGATCACGCTCCTGAACAGGCTGGGGAGAGTCCCATCGTGCTGCCACAGGCAGGGCCTTTCCTGAGATTTTGCCGACAATACTGAGCGACACAGCTGGCTCTCCAACTACAGGCAGAGCTGCTCCCTGGAGTGAAAGCCAGTGATGCTGCTCTGCCAATGGCTGTGCCCAACTGGTGGCATCCAGTCACCCCCTCTGCTGGGCTATGACCTCCTGGAGAAGAAGGGATGTCGGGGCTGGGTAAGGAGGGAAATTGAAATTTAAAATAAGATGTTAAGTTGCAAAGCACCACTGAGAAGATGACACCTGGGCAAAGACCAAAAAGAGATGAGGACTTAGTCTTATGATTACCACAAGGAAGAGTGGCTACGCAGAGACACATGAAAGTGCCGTGAGCAGGAACGACGCCGATGCCCGAGGAACAGAAGGGAGGCCAGTGTGGCCGAGAACTGAGAGGGCCTGAGGTCAGGGAGATGAGGGGCGAAGTCATGCAAGGCCTTCTGGGCCATGGTAAGGACTGTGGCTTCTACTTGGAGAAGATGGGAAGGCCTGGGAACACAACTGGGTAGAGGTGACATAATCTGACACTTCTATTTCCCTTCTCTGTATTGATTTTTCTCCACAGCATTTCTCACCATCTGACAAAGTATACACGTTATATATTTATTGACTGTCTCAACCCATTAAAATGTAAGCTCCATGAGGGCAGATGATTTTTGTCTGTTCTGTTCACTGCTGTAGATTCCCCCAGTGTCTGGCACTTAGTAGATAGTCAACATTTATTGAATGAATGAACGAATGAATGAATGGGTCATCTTGAGAAGAACCTGAAGAAAGAACTCTTCTAAATGGCAAGATGAATTCAGACAAAGAGAATAATGTTTCTACTTCCTCTGAAGCTGTTTAAATCAGTGCTGTGAGGCCAAAACAACAAATTACCTACTTGTTCTTTTAGGCACCTAGGTGCCCACGATTAAAAACATGTTTCTGATTTCTAAAAACTGGATGCTTAAATGCGGGGAAAACCACAGACGCATCAGCAGTTTGGGAGGTTTTACATGTATGGAAATCATTCATTAAACACATACTGAGTGACAGTGTCTATGAGATGCTCAATGATGAGGTTTAAAATGAACAGGATTCAGAGTGACTGCCTTTCTGGATGCAAAAGGCTGGCCGTTCTCAGGGCTGGAGGCAAGCAGGGGAAGGGAGGAGAGCATTTACAAGCGACACCAGCTCCCTCCCTATCAGGACAGAGGATCCCCTTTGAAAATCGCTGACCTAGGTGATTCTCAGGGGTGCCTTTTGGGTGCAAAAAAAAAGTTTGAGATGCACCAGTATAAGGAAGTGTGTCCTTTTTATATATAAAAGTTTCCAACATACCAATAGTTTATGATCTAGAAAGTTTTTAAAAATCAGTTTAGGTGTCTTTTCATAATACTTATGTTTCCCTATCAATCCACAGACTCAAAACATAACTGAAATGATCTACGTGCACAGTAGGGGAAAGTGGTATAGGAAAACATCACTGAAATTTAGTTGAACAAAATGGAAATATATTCATACTGGACGGAAGAAGAGGGAAGGGATGAGGGACCCGGGGTTCCATTTCCCTCTGGAAGGGAGCTCCCACCTCCTCCTCACCAACTTTAGCCATTTCATCACTGAATTCGGAAACCCTCTGTGAGCTTACACCAGTCACTTAACCTAGCTGAGTCTCCCTGTTTCACTGTAAAAAGGGGGCTACCTTACAAATTATTTACCTGCTGGGTGGTAAATAATATTCACACATCCAGCACTTAACACAATGCCTGGATCACAGTAAGCCCTCAGTAAATGTCAGCAGTACTGTCCGTGAGATTTTATTTTCCAAAGACGGCCACACCAACAGGTACCTTCCATCCCACGTGGCTCCTTACAGCGTGGTGCAGACACTCCTCCCTCAAGAGCTGTGTCTGTGAACCCTCCTCTTGAATCTGGGCAGGCCTGTGACCAGGCAGAAGTAACTCTACGTGACTTCCAAGGTCAGTCATAAAAGGCCACATAGCTTTCCTCTGGATCTTTCTCTCTTAGGACATGCTCATTGGGAGCATCAAGGTGCCATGTAACAAGTCTGGGTCCCTTGACGCCTCCATGCTGGACAAACCACATGCAGAGGTCACACAGAGAGACGGACATGTCCGAGGAGCCCAACTGTCTCAGACCAGGCACCAGGTAAGTGAGCAAAGCCTTAAGATGCTGCTGCTGCTGCCAGCCTTTGAGCCTATGGAGACAGGCCACACAGGCAACCAGATTCTAAATTCCTGACCCATAGAAACCATGAGAGACAAGTTTTGCGGTGGGTCTGTCACCCTATGCATTGCTATTAATGACTCCCTGCCTGCTTCTAATTTAGAAACCATATCATGTTATTCTTCTGTTTAAAAAGGACTCCAGTGGAGCTCCACGTCATGCAGAGGATGAAAAGAACTGGGAAGCTCCACGGCAGACTGGGAGACTCGAGGGAGGGACTGTGTCTTATCCACCCGTGAATCCCCAAGGCCTCAGAGTTCCTCACTTAGTAAGCGGCTTCGCTGGGCGAGATGAGCCACACGGCATGGAAAAAAATGAACAAGAAGATGAATTATGAAAACCATGTATTCACCAAGTATAGACTTAGCTCCTTCCATGTGGTGCTAGGGATCCTGTCGTCAAGCTACCCTCATGGGACTTTAGCTGCACCCTCATGTCACCTGCAGGAACCACTGAGTATTTTGACACGTGCACAGTGCTGTGATGGACTTAACACCCCATGGGACAACCTGTGACCAGCAAGGGATGGGAGCAAGTGAATGAAAAATGAATTAGCCCCTCCCCCAGTCTGTCTCTCCATCAGACAATTCTCAGGCACATTCCTGGAGGGTCCCCTCTGGGATCAAGTCCCAGCTACCCACAGTGGTGACCAAGTTGCTGAACAAATCTTGGATTGAGTTTCCTTCCTTCCCTGTTAACTCTTCCCAGGGGCCAATCCTGTTCTTTGGGATTACTCCTCAAAATAAACTAACTGTCCATAAAGCCTTGTCCAGGTTTTGTTACTCAGAGGAACCCAGGCTAGGACAGCATTTAACTTTGATTTAGTAAAATATGATTTATCTTCAACAATTTAGGAATATTAGTTACCCTTTAAGGCAAGTTATCCTCAAGGAATGTAGGCAGTGATAGAAATGATAAGAAAATAAGGAAATATTGGGTTTTCCTTGCATAACTCTGCACTTCACATTTTCCTTTAATATTTGTTTTAGTTTTTTTTTTTTTTTTGAGGGAGGCGATATCTAATATTAGGAGGCACTTTTCTCTAAGGTGTGTGGTGGCATTTAGTCCTTTCAATTCATGATCACAGATTTCTAATGGGCTTTTAATGCTGCCAGGTGATCCTACCACATGTCGCAAATTTGTTTAATCCCCCAAACCACCTTCTCCATTCTCATTCTCATCTGCTTCCTATTCTGCTAAGAAGATGGAAGCATCAGAAGAGAATGCCCACACACTCCCACCACATTCACCCACCCTCCACTATGAACTCACCGCTCTCCTACCAAAAGCAGATACCAACTCATGCCCTACAAACGTACCATCCTTACTGCCCACCTGAGGACATTTCCCCGCAATTCCCCCTTTTTCTGTTACCGTCAACTCTTGCTCTCTAGTGAATAGCTCCCCTCAGCATACAAACATGCCCTAAATGCTACCTTTAACAAATACAAAGTTCTCTTCACACTGCTCTTCCTGACAGTTGCCACCCCTCTTCTTTGCTCCCCTTCACAGCAAATCTGTTCATTGGCGTTGCCTCACTCTTCGTCTGACCCGATCAGCAGCACCTCTCACAAGTGATCACTCCCTCTTCCTTGATGTGCTTTCTCCACTCGCCTCCCAGGGCAGCCCCTGTCTCCGTCTGCCCCGTCTCCTTGGCTGATCATTCGTGGTGTGCTTTGCTATTTCCTTCTTTATCCCTGACCTCTTGATGTTGAGTGCCAACGGTTCAGTGCTCTGTCCTCTTCTCTTCTCTCTCTACTCATTCTATTGGTGATCTTCTTCAGCCCCCGGGGACTTTAAATACCATCTCTATGCTTTCAGACCTCTCTCCCTCCCCTCCAAACTCAGGTCCAACTGTTTTATCAAATTACCACAAATGTAGTGCCTTAAAACAACACAAATTTATTATCTTACGGTTCTGCAGGTCAGATACAAGTTTCACTGGAATCAGATGTTGGCAGGGCTGTGTTCCTTTCTCAAGACTCTTGGGGAAGATTAGTTTCTTTGCCACTTCCAGTTTCTAGAAGCCACCTACATTCCTTGGCCCACTGCCCCCTTCCTCTGTCTTCAAAGCCAACATCGTGGCATCTCTCTGACCATTCTTCTGGAGTTGCATCTCCCTCTGACCACCAAAGGACAGGTTCTCCACTTTTAAGGACTCATGGGATTAGGCTGGGCCCACACAGATAAACCAGGATAATCGCTCCATCTCAAGGTCCTTAACTTAATCACATTTGCAAACTCCCTCTTGCTACCTAAGGTGGCATATACAGGATCTGGAGATTAGGATCTGGACATCTTTGGGGGCCGTTATTCTGCCAACCACACGCAGAGATCCAGATGGATATCTAACAGACATCATACTCGCTACGACCAAACTGAATTCCAATTCTCCCCCATCACAGATCTCCTCCACCCACAGCTTTCCACATCTTCGTTGATGGCAACTGCATCTTTCCAGTTGTTCAGGCCCCAAACTATAGAATCATCTTTGGCTCCTCTCTCTCTCTCTCATATCCCACATCTGAGTCGCAAACAAGTAGACTTTATCTTCAAAAAATATCTGTAATCTTGCCATTTCTCATCATCTCCACTACCACTGGTCGAGGCCACCACCATCTTGCGTCAGGATTTCTGCTGTCACTTCCTAATTGGTCTCTGGCTTCTCCCCTACAGTCCATTTTCAGAGCAGCCAGCATGATCTTTTTAAAAATTAAGCTGAATCACATTGTTTTCCTGATCGAAATGCTGCAAGGACCCCCTGGGTCACTGGGAATAAAAGCCGAAGCCCCCTAGCGTCCCTACCCTCCTCCCCAGTTGCCTCTCTCACTTACTTCTCCTACTCGTCCCTTGCTGCCTCCACTCCAGCCACGCTGGCCACTCACCACCCCTCTAACCCTCCAGGTGGACTTCACTCTAGAACCTGGCTCTCCTTGTTCTCTCTGCTGGAATACTCTTTCCCTTGACTAGCTGTCCTCAGCCACTGTGCTAGTTTTCTACTGCTGCCATGAGCAATTACCACAGACTCAGTGGCTTAAAACAACATCCATTTATAACCTCCTAGTTTTGTAGGTCAGGAGTCCGGGTATAGCCAGGCTCTGCTGGTCCACTGCTCAGGGTCTCACAAGGCCAAAATCAAGGGGTAAGCAGGGCTGCATTCCTTTTTGGAGGTTCTGGGGATTAGTATGCTTCCAGTCTCATTCAGGTTGTTGGCCAGATTCAGGTTCTTGCAGCGGCAGGACTGAGGTCCCGTTTCCTTGCCGGTCTTTGCTCCTCAAGGCTGCCCTCCTTTCTTCTCATGCTTTCCACGTGGCCCCTCTCCAGCACTGGCGGGTTGAGTCTCCCTTACATTTGATCTGCTCCAAATTCAGCCACATCTGTCTGACTCAAACCACTTACTCTACTTCTAAGGGCCACCCAGATTATCCAGGATGATCTCCATATTTTAAGGCCTGTAACTTTAATTAAAGGTGCAAAGTCCCTTTGCCACAGAACTTAACCTATTTACAGGTTCCAGGGATTAGAGCATGGACCTTCTGGGAGCCTTTCTGCCCATCACACCTCCTTTCCTGACCATGGCATTTATACTGCAACCCAGCTCTCCACTCCCCATCACCTTTCATCTCCCTTTCATGCTCAATTTTTTTATTTTTCCATAGCTCTGACCACCTTATAACAAACCATATAACAAATATTTATTATGCTTACTGATTAGCATATGTCTTCCCCTGCTAGAAAATAAACTCCTTTGGGTCAAGAATCTTTGTTTTGTTCACTGATAATCCAAAGACTAGCTTGAAAGCACTCAGTGATTATTTCTTGAATGAATAAATAAACTTGTCCTGGGCTTCCCTGGTGGCGCAGTGGTTGAGAGTCCGCCTGCCGATGCAGGGGACACGGGTTCGTGCCCCGGTCCAGGAAGATCCCACATGCCGTGGAGAGGCTAGGCCCGTGAGCCATGGCCGCTGGGCCTGTGCGTCCGGAGCCTGTGCTCCGCAACGGGAGAGGCCACAACACTGAGAGGCCCGCGTACCTCAAAAAATAAATAAATAAATAAAATAAACTTGTCCTGTCCTAGAACATTCTCTAACCCTATTTCCACGGATTGTTTGTTTTCCACCGATTGTTTTTAATTTCAATAGTTTGAAACCACTTATTAGAACAAAGATCTTGACTGGTGATGAGGAATATGGATAAATATCAAAGGACTGCTCACTTAACATTGCTCCACAGCTGAGGTCAATAGTATCTAACTAGCTCAGTTCTCATTTATAAAGACAGCAATGTTTGCTAGAAAAAAATGTTTGTTATTGCTACAAAAATAAGAATGCTTTATTTTTATGCTATTATCCAGGTACACAGACAAAACAAATTGAGTTGTTGAGTTCATCTGGTCTCAGAATGTACAGAAAAATAAATGACTAAATTCATCATAAATCCTTTTTAAAAATCTCCATAAATGCCTGTGCAGTGGGAAAATGAACCATACTGGTTTGAGGAAGAACCATGAGAAAGAATTGATACTTGCTGAAGTTTAAGACTACCAGTTGCCATCAGTCAGTTTAGGGTCAGAGGGAGTATGACAAAGCAAGAAAGAAAGAAAAAAAATTTTTTGAAGCCAAAGTCATTTTAGAGATCAAATCCAAACTTCACAGAGGAGGAAACTGAGGCTCAGAGAGGGTAAGTGACTTGTCTAATCTCACACAGCTAGTCAGTGATGTGATACTTTGGATATATATTCTTACAGACTAGAGACAGTGAAAATGAAGTTTCTGTAACCTCTCTAGGTATTTTAAATGTTCATTTAATGAGCTGATTCTCTGCTTCAAAGGGCTGGATAAGGCACAGATGCTGACAGACAGGAAGACTCTGCCTACCAGCACTGTACTTGGCCCAACTAGGTCAAGACGTCTCATTCCAGGCGGAGTGCTCCAGACAGGGGACAGTCCCTGAGGTCTTGGCGTGGACACAGACCTTGCAACCTCAGAGTGATTGGAGGAGGCCCCCTCAGGACATCACTGCACTAAGGACAGGCTGATGCTGCAACACACTAAGAAATCAAAGGGCTTAGGGATAAAACATAATGATACCTCACTAGATTACCTATATGTTAATAGAGGAAAGTAATTGTTACCTAAGGATCTTGACAAAATCTGGAAGTATTTATAGACATGGACTTGTTGTCAGCAGAAAGGCAAAAATGAAGGCAAGTATATTTTAAGGGAAGAATAAATAAGACATATTTTGAATGGGGTTCTCACACAAACACAAAAGACAGCAGGAACTGATGCGAAATAGTTTCTAAATTTACCAAATCACCACCTTCTGCTTTCTGAATACCTACAACAGCAATGCAAAAGAGCACAATAATTCAGTTCTATATTTAAAACAAGAGACAAGGGCTATTTGTTTGGTGTTTCTTAAGACAATCTTTCATCCACTTTTGAGCTCTTGGCAATAAGAAAAAAAAAGTCAAGAAATTGGTTAAGGCAATATACACAGAGTGACTTCCTCAATGGGAGTGCATCAACATTTGCAGGAGGAGAAAATAAGTCTATTTTTGGAGTCACCAATCAACTTTCCTCTCCATGGTTACAGGACATGTTTCATAAGTTTCCAGAATAACAGATGATTCAAAATGACCTTGGTAATAATTTAGACCAAATCTCATATTTTATACATGGGGAAACTAAAGCTTAGGGAGGTAGGGAGACTGTCTGACACCACAGCCCTTTAACTCAAGTCCCCTCACTCCTAAGGAAAAATGTGAAATTGTTACCTCCGGAAAAAATAGTATCCCTTAATTTCTCTCCAGGTTTCATTCATTTGTAAATGCCATGAAATTCTTTTGGCAGTTAAGATCTCTATATGTTTCTACACAATTGGGAAAAACCTTTTCAAAACTACATTTTTATACTCATAACTTGAAAACATAGATGTGTTTAATACTGGCTCACATGTTCCTTAAGGTTTTAACCTGTTTCCTACTAGCCAAGGCGGCCCATCTGAAAGAGAACAGATAAACCATGTGCAGTGCGCAGGCCTCTATGACATCTATTATCCCAGACATTTAATATTTATTTATACTTTCCTCCATTTTCATGTACATAAGTATGTATGTATACACACATGCACATATGTGTGTACATTTGGAAAGATCTTGTTAACCTGGATATTTGGTAGGGGTAGATCAGACTAAAACTTAAAGCAACACAATTTTTCGTGTCATTTACTACTAAGTGGAATTCACTTTTAGAGTGACCTCCAATCCAGCAAGAACAGATTCTCAACACTTTACAGAGAAATCTTGTGTTGATTCATCCAGCACTTATTATATGTGTCTACTTCGTGCCAGGCACTGTGATATGAACTGGACATCAAAAGATCGCATCCCTGCCCTTGTTAAGTCCACAGTCTAGTAGAGACAAGTATGAACAGATACTTGCCATGGCGTGGCTGGCTAATGGAACAGTGGGGACAGGATGGAGGGAGATGACCAGATATCATGGGGGTCAAGGGAGAATGTCTGGAAAGGGGAGGAAAGTACCAAGGGGGTTCCTTAAGAGACTTTTTTCCAGGCAAAGACAAGGGAAGTGTTTTAGATGGAGACCCAGCATGTGCAAGAGTAGAGACAAGAAGTGGGATGACGTAGTCGGGCAACTGGCAGGATACAAGGCTTCACATTCCCCACACCTGTACCCCTGCAGCCAATGCCAGCCGGTCTCACTCTACATCTGTCATCACCTACCTCAGGAGACCGTCACTGCTGCCCAGCAATCACAGTTCATGTCCCTAGTGCGATCTACTCACCCCCTCTCCTAAACCACTCTTCCATGCCGTTACCATCTTTCAAGCCTCCAATATTTTCTCTCCTACCTTCAATCTCAGCTAAGGAATGAATAAACTGCTGTCTAGGGAAGCGACAGGTGATGAGGGTAGAGAAAAGGTAGGGCCAGGTGAGAGAGCTCTACATGATACTCTGGAGATTCAGACTTTATCCTCAGACAAGGGAAAGCCCTAGATTTACCTCCACAATAGAGGACTCTGGCAGAACGGCTGTTAGGAACAAGAATGGAGGGAGGTCCAGTAAGGAAATTAACATGAATGAGAAGTAATGAGAATCTGACCGAAGTCAGAGGCCATGAAGTAGACAAGGTAATGTTAAGGAAATAAAATCAAAGTCCTATTTTTGACTGAATGGTGGGGAGGTGGAGGAGAGGATTGCAATTCCTTAGCAGCACAATTATATTTAATTTTAATCCATTGGTTTTAATGCTTATTGTTTCCAAGAAATTGTAGTTAACATAATTTTAATATACAGAAAATTGTATCATCTGCTTCTAGGATCATCTTTGTAATAATAACAAAACAATTAACATTTGAACTGAGCTAAGGCCTATGATTTTTGAGCAAATCGAGTCATCAATTGCTATCAGCATTGGAAGATCCTGAGAATAATAACTGTCCCTTCACCAGGATGGTAAGTCACTCAATTTTTAGGACAAGTTAAGACCTAAAAGTAAACGTATAGGAGATAATCTAAATTTTTCTAAGTATTTGGCAAAGGAAAAGTACTAGAATTCTAGCTATGCCGAAACTCTGCAAGTACATATATTTATAGGTAAACATATACATAGTAAGTAAATGTATAGCCTTCTCTGGAGAAAACATAAAGCATCGAAGTTTATAACATAATTTTCCCATGATCTCTTACTGAAAGGATGTAGAAGACAGAAGGATCCCCTGAAAAAAGAGATACCAACTTTGTATTTATTCGTCACTTTAAATATCTTTCCTATATCAAGTGACATGTGGTTTTAACGAAAAGGCCTTTTTTTCCCTTAGGTATGCCCCGTCTGATAGCCACCTCTATCTGCTCTCTAGGAACCAAGCAATCCAAGAGGAATCGCTCCTCCATAGACTATCCATAAAGCAGGTGTGTCCATATGTAAAGGCTGTGGATACTTCCCAGACTGCTACAAAGTCCACACATGAAGATCTTTACCTGTGAGTCACAGCTAAAGTGTGCAGAGCTTGTAAGAGTGGTTCCCAAACCTATGTGCACACTAGTGTTACTTGGGGAGTTAGATAATATGTATACGTACATACACACATATATGCACACACGTGTGTACACACACGTATACACGTATAAATGTGCACACACAAGTGCATGCACACACGTGCACATGCATATATGCATGCAAGCACATATGTACACACGTGCACACATGTGCATGCACACATATACATGTATACGCACAATACCTATATGTGTACACATATATGTGCACACACACACATATATGTACAGACTCACACATATATCACATCTTGGCCTCACTCTAGACCAATTGTATGGGAATCACCAGGGATAGGTCCTAGAAGCCCCCAGATGATTCTACAGAGCAACCAGAGTTGAGAACCACTAGCCAGAACCCTGTTCCTCTAAGTGTGGTCTGAGGACCAGCAGCATCCCCTGGAAGCTTATTCGAAATGCAGAATCTCAGGCCTCCCCTGAGAGCAACTGAACTAGAATCTGCAGTGTAACGCCATCCCGAGGGATTTGCGTGCACATTGAAGTGTGAGACACACTGACCTAGAAGAGACTTGCACTAAGTGGGCAAGCCCTGAATAAGACTTATTGATGGGATTTATCAAAGTGTGATAAAGATCACACTTTGGTCCTGCTGCGCAAATGTATTAAATGTAAAGTAACCCCTCAGAAACCAGCCAGGACAGCTCTTTATATACTGGACAGAATGCTAGAGGGAAGTCCTCTCACTGTATGGCGCAGGGCATTGGCCCGATGTGAAACAGTTACAAGCAGATCACTGATGCCTGATTCACAAGACCAGTTCAATCTAGGGAGGCAGAAATGGGACTGGGAAAAGGTACAAGAGAAACTATGTCTATAATTATTGATATTTTAAAAAATCTAAAGTTAGGTTTCTTTTTTTTTTTTTTTAAAGAAGTTCTTCCCTTAGGTCTCAACTGTTTCTCTCATCCACACAACAAACATTTCTCCTTTAAGGTATACAAAATCCGGGACTTCCCTGGTGGCGCAGTGGTTAAGAATCCGCCTGCCAATGCAGGGGACACGGGTTCGAGCCCTGGCCCGGCAAGATCCGACATGCTGTGCAGCAACTAAGCCCGCCACAACTACTGAGCCTGTGCTCTAGAGCCCATGAGCCACAACTACTGAAGCCCGTGCGCCTAGAGCCCGTGCTCCGCAACAAAAGAAGCCACTGCAATGAGAAGCCTGTGCACCGCGCCAAAGACCTAATATAAATAAATCTATATTAAAAAAAAAAAAAGGTGTACAAAATCTCTGTAGTCAAAGCCTAATTCAACAAGACCTCTAACCTTGGGAAATTACATAATTCTTATATTCCTTCATCTCTTGCTTGCTAATCTCCTTTTTAAGAATTCCCTCACAGAAAACTAGAGAGCTATGAAAACTGCTGATGATCCCAGGTGCAAAATGGAAATGCTATTGGCAAACATCTGATAGACCACAGCTGGGAGCGTTGGGGGCAAAACCTAGGGGAGATAAAAAAAACTTGAGGGCAACCTAAGGGTGCAACAGATTTAGCCCCAGGAGGCAACACTAAAGGTAAAGAAATAACAAAATGTCATAAAGTTCAAATTTACTTGAACTTGAACTCTAAAATTACTCCATCAGAAATTCAAGATAAGGCCATCAATTTACATAGTTTCTGCAAAACAAAAGGAAACAAATATCGGCTCTCTGTACAGCCATTCTCATTATTTAGTCATCCAAATGACCTCTCCCATGTCTCTTCTTTCTCTCCTCCTACTTTTCCAACCCCAAATAGACCGTATTGGTTCAGAACTGAGAGACAGAGAAGATCAGACCTGAAGCAGAAGCAGTGAGAGAGGATAGGAAGAATACAGGAAACATTAAAGCAGCAAAAGCAAGGGTATTTAAACTACTTGGCTAGGAGTCAGCCCTAGATATACCTCAGAAGCAGCTGGGGTTCTTCTAAAACTTAAGGATTCCCTGGGGCCCAGCCAAAGCCAAATAAGTCCAATGAATTTCAGGATGGAGGGAGGATTTGATTTTTAAAGCTGCCTCAAATGATTCTGAGACAGGGTGATTCCAGAGCGCTGGAATCAGTTGTGAGGGAGGATTCTAACTTCAAAACAATATTTCTTAACTTTAAATGTATATATTTTAAAACCCTGGATCCATGTAAATCATTCTCTAATTCACTTATTAGAACTGCATTACTTTTTTTTCCCTACTAACTTTATTTTTACCAATATAACTCATGCAAATTACTTAAACAAATAGTACTATCAGGCTTAAAATGAAAACACAGCAGTAACCTCTCATGTCTCCACTCACTCCCAAACCCACTTCCCAAAGGCAATCTACTTTAAAAATAGTTAGCTATTTCTCTTTTGATATTAAATTTTATATTCCTAAACAATATGCATATACTAATATTTCTTGATTTACTTTTGATTTTAATTTAGTAATTAATAAAATTAGTGATGTCCTATTATGCACTAGCTTATCCTCTCCCAGACTCCTAAGATATAGTTATGTCAACATTTTTTCCCAGCGTCTTTTGCAGTCATGCATGGTCAGGGTATTTAATAGTCTGTATGTTTCAGTACATTTATGCCCACATTTTGATGTTATCCAATAGCCTCCTGTAAAAAGATGCACAGAGAGTAAACTTTTGAGAACGTTCACACCTTCAAAATGTCTTTACTGTATCTCCCACTCGACAGTTTGTTTGAAATTCTAGATTAAGAATAATTTTCCTCAGAATTCTGAAAGAATTAATCCATTGTTCTTTAGGTGCCATTACAATTCCCAATCATTTTGTATGTGATCTGTTCTATCCTCCACAGAATTTAGCTTATTCCCATTTTCCTTAGTATTCAAAACGTTACAATGATGTGTCTTATACACGGATCGTGTGGATCTTTTTTCATTCACTCATGTGGCTATTTTGTGAACTCTTTTAATCTATAATTGTATGTCTTCCAGTCCTGGGAAAATATCCTGTATTATGTCTGTGGTAATTTCCTCTCCTTTACTTTTCCCTGTAATCTCTTTTTTTTTTCTTTCTTTTTTGTAAACTTTTGTTTGATTTATTTTTATTTTATTTTTGTAGTCTCTGCCTGGAACTCTTATTAATATGATATAATACCTGATCAACTGACCCTCTAATTCTACTTTTTCCCTCTTTTTCCTTTTTGCGTTTGTTTCTACTTTATCTTCTGTCCTTCCAATGACTTTTTTTTTGCCATCTTATTTTTAGTTTCCAAGACCTATTTCTTATTCTCTAATTATTACTTTTTTACAGCCCAGTTCTTATTTTATTAATTCTAGGAGGATTGATTTTGATTATTTCAATTTTTCTTCTTCTTTTTGCATTTCTGTTTCCTCCATGATTTTTTTCTCATTTGTTCTGGTTCCTGCCTTTTTTCTTCTTGAATGCTTTCTTCAAATGTCTCATATTCACTGACTATTTGTATTTAAGGTACTAAAAAACTGGTTGCAAGTTCCATGTTCACAGAATAGGGGGAGGTGGGTTGTTGCTGAGGGTTCACCATAGGAAGAATGGATAGTAAGTCAGTTTTCTCATTGTGGGACCTCATATATCAGTATCTGTAGGTCTTTTCTCTAGGGCTGTTCACTTTGCCCAGAAAAGAGTTCCTCAATATGCTGCCTGGGTTGGTGATTACCTGGCTATCCTAGGATTGCGGGTGGGTTAAAAAGAACACACCAGGTCTCACTGTTTGGTATGCATAATTTCATTAAATTCCTCTGTTTTCAGTTCAGAATTTCACCCTTACCCTCTTTTTTCTTTTTTTCTGCTATCCCTAAATCCAGAACTGTTAATATATTTCAGTTTCTCCAGAGAAAAAATGTCCAGGACTTCCTCTTGCTATATGGGATGGGGAAAGTGAACTGAGAGTCTAGTTCCTTTTATGAACTCTTAATCAATCCCTTATTTTCAGCCCCATGCCCTATTCCAGAGCCTCTAATTCCAGAGCCCTTCTGGGATTCTGAGGGATAAATTGGCTGTTTCTTCCCAGTATCTATTCCCAATCTCCTTTAAGGGCACTTAGGTATCAACTTTTTCCACTCTACACTAAGTCAGTTGCCACAGGTCTGTCTGCTTTTCATCCTCCAAAAATGTGTTGGTGTCTCCCATCTCTTGTTTACCATCACTATAGTGGTGCTTCAGGAGGGACAGACAGTAAACACAGGTCCAGTCCACCAAATTTCTAAATCCCAATAACTCAATCTTACAACCACAGAAACTGCCCCCAAAAGATGATCCTTTCCTTATCAGTTTTTTTTTCCTTATCAATTTTTGAAACATTTACACCTTTTCTGTTTTTAATCGATGCATCTGATTAGCTAAGATACTTTCCCAATTCTTTTAATGTTTACCATCATTTTCTGTCTTAATCATAAAAGCATAAAAAACAAAACAGAATCCTTTTCTGGATACCACAAAATACTTCTGGTTTATTGACTCATTAATTAAGCCTTAAAAGATGGTAGAATTTAGAACACTAGATTATAATTGAAGAAAATACAGGTTGTTTTCATGCAGTAAAGCTGTTTTCATTGACTCCTTCTTGCGACTTCAAATCTAGCCTACGGTGGCCTGAGCTGAAAGGTATTTGCCTTGATAATGTTCAAGTATTTCCAAGAAGACCTTTGACTACTATACGAAGTCATCATCAACACTGCAGTCTTAGTTATTTTGCTTCTAAAAACAGGCAAAGGAGGGATGATCAGAACAAATAATTACGCATGAATTTTCTCACATCCAAAGGATCACAACTTTTTCACTCCCATTCAAATCTGAAGGCTCTAAGCCTGAAGATTTTGATCTTTAAGGCTGAAAACCCAGGACTTGTCCGAAACACTGAATTCATAGTTATAAGAAATAACTACAGAGTAAAACACTAATATTACACCTTTGATCTAATTCCACTCAAAGAAGCACATATTCTGGACCTGTCAATATTTATAATTGCCTCCTGCTACTACTCAACACTTCCCTGAAAAGAAAAGCAAGCATCTAACAAAGAAAAAAGACTCCTATGGTGGGTAGGGGTGGGGGGTGAAATTGTCCCATTTCTTGAGCTGGGAGGTAGGTTCATGGATGTTCACTTTTTAATAATTCATTGAACTATACATTTACATTTCAAAAGTTATATATGTGTTATATTTTACAGTAAAAAAAAAAAAGACCTTTTTAACAGTTAAAAGAGAAACAGATAAAAAGGCAAATTTTTCATTTGTCATGAAACACAGTGCTTTAATCACACTTGGCCAGAACTGTTATGCACACTGACATGGATAAAGGGAGAAAAGTTATCATGATTTACCTTCAGTGCCTAAACCAGGGTCCCATCAAATTTCAATAGTCATCTTAGTTGTTTTATTTGAAACATTTTATTTTTAAAAAGTTCTTAAACTTCAAAATTTACCTTGTATACCATATGGTGATATTGATACCTTTTATTTGCATGACACTATTTATTTGCAAAGAGCTTTCACATCAAATACCTGGGAAACAGAACAGGCATTATGTTCTCCCATGCTGTAGATGAGGAAACTGAGGCACGTAATAGTTAATTAGTAAGGTCACTAACAGTGACAGAATCAGGACAAATTCCAAGTGCCGTATGTCCAATGAAAGGCTCCTTAAACATGTTATGAGGAGAAAGAACTTTCCACTTTTCTAAAGTTCTGGATTCAGAAACAGGATATCAAAGCTGGTGGTCTCTGCGATGATATCTGTGAGCTTCCTGAGATTCCCCAGAGAGGAATGAGAAAACAACTAGACATTTCTATGAAATCGATGAACTAAGGACTATGCTCAAACCTTCTGAGTCATTTCACTCACTGCTAGTTAACATAAAAATGCACCTGCTGCCTCAGAAGTCAGTTTAATTCAAACACAAACACAAAGGTTAAGAGTGGTCTATAACCTGTTGCAAGGGGAACAAATGCCTCTCTGCCACTCACAGGGTTTCCAAAGGGGGGATATTCCCTATCCACGCCTGTCTTCCCGCCCTGCACCATACTCTCCCCACAGAGGAGGAGCAATTTATTTGCTTGGTGTGTGACAGCCATGGGTCTGTTTCTCAGTTTACAAATGGATGGAGTTTTTCTATCAAAGATATTTGGCATGAGAGATTTGGCCTCTTTTCTCTTTCTCTGTCTGAACAGTGAAAGGCAGAAACCTGGGTATTTCTGCTCTGCAGCCTCAAACTTTCCATCCAGTAGGCAGTTTCAAAGTCTAGCCTAGGGTGTAGAAGGTGCACAAGACCAATGTGGGTTCACACCAAGCTGTGTCTTCCAGCCTAGGCTGCATCAGTAACGAAGTTAATTTTTTGACAACCTGCTGCTTCTTATCTATTTTTTAATTAGTGGGGAAGAAGGGGTGCTTTTCATGTGTCCTCCTCAAAGACGCCATCACCTGCCTTTCGGTCAGAAGTCAGAGCACGTGGACACGACTCCACAGCTCTCCTCAGCGGCTTTCTGTGCCCACAAACACTGGTGCTCTACAAGCAGTAGGCAGGCCGTGTGGTGAGGACACATTGTAAAACTTTGTTCAGTGGATACTTTAATTACTTCTTCTGTCGTGGAGGGCAATACTGAACTGAAATTCAGGGATTCCGGTTCTTTCCAGAGACAGCTCTGCCACATACATCTGCAGTCTGGGGCAGGTCTCAATTTTCCTAGAAAGCCTTTAAGAGACTTTAGCTTCCTCATCTTTTAAATGAAGGAATAACTTCCCTCTTTTAGGGTACTCTCCAACTCTACAGACTAAAAGCTCAGAAAGGCTTTAATAAATGTATTCCAGAATTTTTACAACAGCTATTGACACTGATATACATAATAATCATTTGACACCCTGGCCTCATAGTTCCTGAAGATCAATGAGCTTCTACCTCATGCTGATGTCGTTTCACCATTCCCAGGTTCAGCCAGACTTTGAATTCACATCACTGCGCATTACCCATCCCTCCATCATGATAAGCTACTCAAGTCCCTCAGGCCCTTGGCCACCAGCCCCAGGACTCCCCTCCACACTCCCATTTCTCCCTTTCCTTCGTTCTTGCCCAACCAGCCACTACACAGTCTAATCTCACATCTCCTGCTCATTCTCCCAGCCCATCAACACTAGTTTCACTTGCCTTCCTACTCAACCCGGGACCCATATGGAGTTGGCAGTTTCAACGATACTCACACCATCTCCACTTCCAATTTTCTCAGTATTGCTGGAAAAGTCGTAAATACAGGCATGACTCGTTCTATCACAAGGCTAAGGCATCTGTGCGACCTGTCAGGCCCTTATCACCTTTGGCTCTCGTCACACTCATACCCACAGCTACTCCAAACCTTTCCCCGTCTCCTCCACCTCCCAGCTTTGCCTCTCACTCTCAACGTCCTCTCAGCAAACAGAACTGGCCTCCTCCGTTTTTCTTTCCTTCTTAAAAAGGGGAACCAACCCATTTAAAATGCAGTCACACTCCCTCCCAGCTTCCAACTTTCCTCTCTAAATCTGTTCCTTTTTGCCTTCATTTAATCTTCTTCCCTCCATGTCACATCTGTTTTTCCACGAATAACTATCTTTGTCATGATCAAATGATTTAGTATTAGAAAAGGGACTTTGTTTTAGAATAAAAACAGGCGTTATTTGTTATCCTATAACTGAGCTGGGGTAACAGGTGTGAACGGAGACTGTCCTGGGCAATCGGACGTGTGGCCACCTTATCCAGCTCCCGTGCCTCCTACTTGAGGAGCACTGACCTGGCGCGCGAACTGCCCTCCCGCTCCCTCTCCAGATCCTCAGCCTCTTCCTCTCCACTGACAACCACTCGGCCCACAACGCTCTCAGGCCTTTCTCACGGTTTGGTTTTAAGACTGGCTCCCTGGCCCTCTCATCACCTCAAGTTACAGTCCTCTCCAATTTTCACAGACCAATCCTCACTTATACTTACTCTCTCCGCTTCCTTCCTGCTCAGGTACCTGGCTGACTTCCATCTCCACTGCCCAACTACCCCTGATGCTCAAAGGCTACTGGCAATGGTCTCACTGACAAATCTAACGACCTTTTCTCAGTCTTCAATCTCAGTGCCTCGACACTGCTACTTGTCCCGTCTAAATTCTCTTTCCTCCCCTTTCTTTACCCTACCTTTTCCTTGTTCTCTTCCAGCTTCTTTCCTCTCGGCATCCTGTCAGCTTCTTTCTGTCTCCCACAAACATGGTTTTTCCGACTCTGCCCTGGTCTTTTACTCTTCTCACCCATACTTTGAACCCTTCTCACAGCTTCACCATCCCCCCTCATAAGGATGCCCTCAAATCCATCTCTGTTTTAAATGGCTGCCATCCATTTGGATAGCTTCATAGGCACAAAGAAATTAACATATCCAAATCCAAACTTCCATTAACTAGACAAATACTTACTGATTGCATACTACTTACAGGTGCTTTAATAGTGGCCTTTCCGACTATTTCCATTTCTGCCATCACCATCCAAAGTCACTCAGCTTCAGTCTCTGACTTCTCCCTCAATTCCCTCATCCAGTTAGCCAACAAGTCCTGCTGCATTTACTATTTCTACAGGGTCTTACCCACCCAACTGCCCCCACTCTAATTTAGGTTCTCACTCCTTCTCTCCCAGGAACTATTTTAATAGCTTTCGAAGTGGGATTATCCATGACTCCCCCAATACAGATTAATCTTCTTAAAGCATAGCTTTAAGTCCCCCACTCAAACTACCTTTGATAGTTATCTACTGCCTACTAAACAGGTTCCTTAGCCCAGTGCTCAAGATGCCCACAATATGGTCCTAACACTGCCAGGTGGCGTGCCGTCCCACTATCCTGCCTCCAGGCTCCTCACCCTACAGCTTAACCACACTCCTCTCCATCCTGGATATGCTCATATACTCTTTCCTTCAAGTCTTAGCACAGGCTGAGCCCTACACCTCTGCCAGTTTAAGTTCCACCAGTTCTTTAAAGCTCAAGATCCCTTAACTAAACCTTCCCCAATTTTTCTGCCAAGAAATAGTGTGTTCCTTCCTTGAAATCACAAAGCATTTTCTTGGGACTTCCCTGGCGGTCGGTCCGTGATGAAGACTCTGTGCTCCCAATGCAGGGGGCACGCTTCGATCCCTGGTGGGGGAACTAAGATCCCGCATGCCGCCCGGCGCGGCCAAAAACAGAAAACGGAAAGCAAAAAAAACATTTTATTTATGCCTCTATAACAGTGCCTCCATATAATAAAACCTTTGGTCACCTGTCTTATGCTCCCTACATGCCGCCTAAGCCTCTCAAAGAAAGGGTACCTATGTCTGATTAACCCATATACTCCTTATACTGCCTTATATACAGTAAGCTGAATGAGAGGTTGATATATTCAAGTTAACTCTGTATCCACCATATAGCATATAAAATAATGAAGATGTACTTAATATCACCAAAGCTAATTAAGCCAAATTCTTAGGAAGGCCTAGAAATTAACCATTTTTGCAGTTGCTCGTTAGATCAAGGATATATGAATCATTTCAACTAAAATTGTAGAACTGTGCATTCTTTATCAGTTCCTTAAACTATACAGTTAGATAAGATCTTAGAGATCATTTAATTTCCCTCCTTCCATGCCAATCACCAATCCTCCAGCTGATAAAACTGAAGCTTTAAGAAATTAAGCTGCTCCCCTGGTCTCTTAAATCAGAAATCATAATATAACTGTTGCCATTTATTAACGGCCTAGTGTACACGAGGCACTTTCTGTACCTTACCCCAGCGTCACAACAATCCTTCAAGGCAGGTGGTACTACCCCCATTCAGAGACAAGAGAATGCTCAAAAAAGTTAAGTAACTTGCTACAGAGAGCCCTGCTTGTTAGGGGCAGAGCTGAGCTTAGGTCCCTATTCTATCTGGCTGTACAGTCTAGGCTTTTCTAATTGGACACCATGGCAAAGGCAAGACCTACCAGGTGTCCTGAAACAGCCTCCGATTGTTTCTTCAGTGAATAATTATGCCACCTAAGCAAGTGCACACACTTACAAGTTGTAAGCCATTTTATTTGAAATTCTGGAGGCGTGAAAATTAAACAGCAACCTCATTACTATAGAAGTTCTAAGGTTAATTACTGCCAACATTCTGACTTTCTTATCAAAAACATCTTCATTCTGGAAAAGAGATATGTTTTTCTGGTTTCTCAATTCTTAAATATATTTTCAACTTAAAATACGTTTGTCCAACTACACCCAACAACTATGTGTTGAGCCCCTAGATGTCCAAGGCACATCAAAGGCTACAAAGTTGAATACGACCTCATTTCACTCCCTGAGAGTTCACCGGCAAGAGGCGGACAGTCGACTAACCATAGCGACCACTCGTTCCCCAACTATAGGAGCTCTGGTTGATTTGACGACTTCCAACAAGAAGTCAGAACCCTTGGTTCTAATCCCAGACCTGCACACCGGGCAAGTCATCTCACTGTGCCTTAGTTACCTCAGTAAAGGGACTGATAAAAAGGGAATGAAATATGCCAACCAATTTCAAGGTCCCATTTAGCTTTCAACCTGTATTATGTCTGAGCTCACTCTTGAGATTACACTTCTGAAAGTGCTCACAGCTACTGCTTTGGAAAGGGAACACTCTTCTTTGGCAGTGAGTTTGGAGGCACTGAGTTCTGAAAATATTCCTACAAGTATAAAGCCAACTAATACGCCTCCAAAGTTTGTTATTTATAATAAAAAAGTTTACTAAAATTTATCCTCAGAGGAGGTAGTATGAAGCACGACCTTCTAATCCTTCTTCCATTATATTACTGACATAGTTTTAACTTAATTCTTTACGATTCACTTAAGATATTAAAATTAAAATATAATTTAAAATAACTCCTTCTATCTACTCTTCTATGGAGTTAAGCCGTTGACACTAACAACAACAGAGTTAAGGCCACTGCAGAGATGTATATCTTGTATTTGTTTAGTTAAATTAATACTTCATAGTAAATGCTACCTACTATGGACCTTCCCAAACTGCAGCTCAATTTGAGGTTGGTGTGCAGGCGATGGAGAGGGAGGAATATAGAAATATCAGTATTTCAAATACAAGTGGAAACATATAGCACTGTGGGAATCTGACTTTGTCGATTCCCTTTCAATATCCTGTACCTTTTTTTTTCAACTAGCACAGATAATATTTTTAATCATCCATTAACTTATACAGCCAACACCCTTTCTCTCGACAAGGCTCCACATGCCTTGTACTCAGCATCTTAGGATATGATGCTCAAACCCATCTTGTGCTGTAAGTTAACAGCATAGAGGAGGAAATGAATCAATCAAAAGAAAACTAGAAGAAATTAGAACTGCACCATCTTAGTGTCTTGCCCACGCAAGGCAGTAAATTTCAACTGTCAAAGATAGTCCCACCAAGAAATAGGAAAAAGGAATTCATTCATTCACTAGTCAACAAATCCTGACTGCCTAATATGCCAGGCACTGTTCTAGGTGTTAGAGTTACAGCAATGAACAAATCAGGCAAAAATTCCTGCCAGAGTAGAGCTTACCTTCTAGTGCAGAGGGGCAGGACTTAAAGAACACCCAAGAAAATCCTTTCAGATAGCGATTAAGTGCTATGAAGAAAATAAAATAGGACTGGGGGTGGTCCCTGGGGTGAGAGGTTACTTAAGGTGATCAAGAGGGCCTTGCTGAGTAGATGCCATTTGAGGTGAGTCCTACATGATGAGAAAACTTTATTCTTAATCCTACAAGTGTGGGGTATGGTGGGAACGAGTCAAGTTGAGTCTTCAAGGGTGGTCACAGTGGTCAAAAGTTCTTAATTTCTGGCAAACTAGGTTCCTTTTAGGATTTGGCTTATTAAAACAAAACAAAACAAAAACAAATCCCCAAACCTAAACCTTTAAGTAGAACTCCTCTACTTAGGAGCCACTGATTTTTCTTTTAAGATCCACTAACTTTTAAACTTTTTGCTGATTACTTTATTGGTACTTAAGTAGAGGCAATTACTAGAAGGATTCCTTCAGAGCCATCCAGATTCTGAATGAGAGACGATCCAACCCTGCAGCGAATCAGCGCTCCTCCACCGACTCATCAACACAGCCAGGTGGAATCTTGTTAACTCTTCTAACAACGGGAAACAAGCCTCGGGAAATGTGGGGACTCTGCCACCCCCAAAGTTCCCCCAAATTGCGGGAGGAGGGGGAAAAATAAGCCGCCGCCCTTTTGCATTCCCTCTCCCGCGGCCCTCCAAGGCGTCACCGCCGAGGAAGGGTCGCCGTCCCTGGGTCAGAGGCACACCGGGAGTATGCGCGGGGTGGACCCCGCAGGAATCATCGGCGCCTGGTCTGCGGGGCGATGATTCATTAACCGCCCCGGAGCCCACGGCCACACGTTCCGAGCGCACTAGGACGGCCACACACGCAGCTTCTTTAATATTAAACAAATATTTCAAAGTACAAACGCCCAGAGCCAGAAACGAGTAGACCCAGGCAAGGCGGCGGAGAAGAAACAGCACGTTTCGGCCACTGCCCGAATGTTCCCGGGGCCGGGAGGGGAGCTGCGGGCACGTCGGTCCACCCGGCCGCCGCCCCGCACCTCCCCGTCCCCGGCAGGCGCGCGGGCAACACCCGCAGGGGGCGAGGAGGGCGCACAGGTGGGTCCCCGCTCGCCGTGACTCCCGCCCCTCCCCGCCCCTCGCGGAAGGCCAACGCGCCGCCCGCTCGCCCCTTTCCTCTCCGTGACATCTTATATAATAACCCGAGCTAATCAAAACGGAAGCGACGCGCGCTGCCGGGGCCCGACTCCCGGCCTCCACTGGATGCTCGCGCCCCGAGCCCCCAGCCCCCCAACTAGGCGCCGGGGCGCGCGGCTCCGGGCGGGGGGAAGGGCCCGAGCGCCGCCTCGGCTCGTCCCTCCTCGGAGAAGGCGCTGCCGCTGCCGGTCCCCATCAGGAAGCCGCGAGCGTCACAAACTGCGTCAGCTTCTTCAAACACGTTTCACGGGCTCCCTCCAGCCGGGGAGCCAGCCGCTCCGGCGGCCGGGCCGCGGCCGGGGCTGGCAGGAGCCCCTCCGGGGAGGAGAAAGTTCCTCGGGGCCCTCCCCTCGCCCGCCGCGCTTCCAGCCCCTCTCGGCGCGACGCCCGCCCCGCCGCGCAGCCCGCCGGCCCGCCCCGATGGCAGGTTAGGCAACTTGTGACCCCCAGGCGTCTGGCGGCCCCCTCCCGCTCACTGGGCTCCCCTGCCGCCGGGGGCCTCCTCCCGGCCCAGCGGAATACGGCGACGCCAGAAACTTCCCCCGGCCACGCCGGGCGGGGAAACCGCCCGGGTCCCAGCGCATCGCCCTTACCTTGCTCTCGGGAGGCCACGAGCCGGGCGGGCCGCGCGGGGCGCGTGGTGCGCGAGCGCGCGCGCGTGGGGCGGTAGGTGAGGGCGCCCGCGCCGGCGGGGGTGGGGCGGGGCCGCGGGCGGGGCGGTGGGGGGGGGGCGGCCCGGCAGGCGGGCGCAAGGCC